>NC_092438.1:0-360000 GCF_036169615.1 Heliangelus exortis | reverse complement strand
TCATCAATAATTCTGCTCCTATGGGTGAACTGGGATGCCTCCTACTGGACTTGGACTTCTGTTCAGAACCAGGATGTCCCAGGTGAGTTGAGTGGTAAACTGGATTTGCAGCCACTGATGGGAAGTGTGTTCTTCCACCTTCCACGAAGCTTTCTGTAGGCTTTTCCTATTTTTTTTTTTTTTTTTTTTTTTCCCCCATCAGTTCTGAAACATTCAGACACAAAGAATTATCTCTGGTAGGAATAGATTAGGAATGACCAAACCCATTTGACCTGAAGGGTTCTGGGGAGCCTACATCATAGGAGCCAAACCTGCAAGAGTTACCAAGACTTGGGATTGCTCAGCACTAAAGCTTCAAAGCAATCTGTGAACGGAGTTTGCTCTGGAATTTTGGGACAACTTCATCTACCTTGGTTTTAGCCTCTCCCAATTCCTTTTCCAAGCCAGGTTGGCTTCCTCCAGGTTCCTGCAGCGCCTCGTAGCAACTTCCAGTGAAGCTTCTGCCACAGACAGCTTTTTAATGTCACCTCTCTGACATTAAATGAAATGGTTAGATGAGCATGAAAAAAGTCATAAGGACATGAATTCTGTCTTTAACTTATTTGATTATTCAGTTACAACTGTCTTGAATTCAAAAAGTAGGAAACTTTTGCCTGCCACCAGCAGTCAGCCCCTCCAAACTCACGGAGCAGCTAATGGAGGTTTCTGTTTTCTAATACATAAAAAAATATTATAGTATAGATAATATTATACTTTTTGAACAATACACCAGCATACACTGAATCACGTTATTTTTTTTAACCAAACCCAAAGCAACCTGTTTGATGCAAGAGCCACAGGTTGACTGCAGATACTACTCTGGTGACTAAAGGCATGACTTTGTATGAGATGGTTCTTGGGTCTCTTTCTGCATTCTACAAAGAATTAAATTAATACATTAAATTAATAATTAAATTAAGACATTAAATTAATACCAAGTTAATTTTAGAGTAACAACTTTCATAAATCTGGACAGTCCCTCCTTTCCTCCAGCCACCCACCCAACTACCATCTCCCAAAGGAACCTGGTGTTTTGGCACTAGGAATACAAAGTTTTTCCCAGGGTAAAACCATTGACAGCACTCCTGGAGTTCTTCCCCCTCTTCCCTTTTACAGAAACTGAAAAAATGAAGAATAAGGTGGTTATATCTGACACATGCAGGTATTCACCTCACTCAAACACCCCAGGGTTGAGAGGAAGAAAGAAATGGAATTTTAAAGCACTGTGCACATCACTATTCACAGACAAACAGCGTCTAACAGGACTAGTTCCTGTTTTCCAGAAAATAAAAATTAACAAAATGGGTACAGCAACTTTTAAAACTTTGCTGTGCCTGGGACTGGTGGAATTTGCAGAAAAAAACTTTAACATTCTAATCAGTCTTCTGACAAGTTAATTAGCCTAACACAGCCACACAGAAGAAATTTAAATATTGCTGCACATCACAAAATAGAGAAGAGAAAGCTTAGTGGCTGAAATTGACTTTTTTGAGGAACAGGCAGGTCCCAAAAGACAGAATGCAGAAATGAACAGCAAAACACTGCTTAGAGCCTTCAAATATGCAAAAAGTGTGTCCTTTACCTCCCTTTTTTTTTAGTTTTTCAGCCTCATAGTTTAAGACTTCTTCTCTTAAACCAGCACACTTGGCCTTTAATTCCTTGTTCATCTTTTCCAGCATGGAAACTTGCTTTTCAGCAGAGTTTGTGGAAAGTGTCATTAAAGCACCCCTGTGCAGCAGCTGATGGAATAAATGGCTTTCCCTCTGGAGCTGGGCCAGTGCCTCCTGTGTGGACAGGATCACAGAATCATTAATGCTGGAAAAAAACCTCTAGGATCCTCCAGTCCAGCTGGGAAACCAACACCACTAAACCATGTCCCCAAAGTCAGAATAATGTGCTCCCCTCTCCCCTGAGGTGTTACACAGGACTCCAGACCCCTCTGCCCAGCCCTGCCCCAGATAATCCAACAGGATGCCTGCCCTATTCCCCTCATAAATACCCTAAGAAAAAAGTCTTTTCAAACACTTCTTAGCATGGCCCAACACACATGTTTTGCAGATGCAGGGAAAGCATCAAAGGTCACCAAATTCCAAGGTTTCTTGCATGAGCTTTCTCTTACAAAGAGGAAGACCAAGTATGTTTAATCACACACATCAGCCTTTTACAGACAAATCTTCTTTACTTCAAGATGTATTTTGTATGGGGGAAAAAAATGCATTTGACTGCATTGTTTGCAGGAACAACACAGCCCAGCTGGAAATAAAGCAGCAGAACAGGAAATACCCAGCATTGTGGAAACGATTTTTCCCCACCCTAAGAAAACTGTACCCAACTTCAGACAGCAACACCACCTTCCTCTGCACGACTCTGCCATCACCAGTAGTCACTTTCTGCTCATTTTCTTTACCTTATTGTAAAATTTACTCTATAATTACTCTCAATTTACTCTATAATTTTACTTAGCAGTCCGGACTCTAATTCAAAACATTTGGCTTCACATACCTGCACCCCAGAGTTGTCAGTGGCTTCCTTTAGGCTTTTTTTTTTTTTTTTTTTTTTGCTGGTGATGACACATGGAAAGTTCACCTCCAGGGAAAACCACAGTCTTCTTCCAAGGATTTCTCCAGCAATGGAGAGCAGAGTTATAGCTCAGTAGTGTGAGCAGTTTGACTTTTCTCCTTTCTTCTTCTACAGGGTGATGACTGCAGCGTGGTGTTTTCACCAAAGCTGTTTCTCACTGGATCTTTTGGAAGACAGTGAAATTTTAGAGGTTCTCTTCTCTTTGTCAACAATTCTTGGAACTCTCAGGTGTTTTCCTCAAAGCAATCTTTGGTTTTCTTTGAGGAGCACCCTGGGGATTCTTCAGAGATTGCAGAATGCTCTTTTTAATGTGCTTCCAGAGCACTTCAGGAGAGAGAGCTATGGGATGATCTAAAAGCCCAGCTTGAAGGTTTACCGGGAAGCTGTTTCTCACTGTACCTTTTGGAAGACAGTGAAATTTGAGAGCTTCTTTTCTTTGTCAACACTTCTGGGATCTCTTGGGTGAGATCCCAATCTTTGATTTTCTTTGAGGAGAACCCTGGGGATTCTTCAGAGGACTGCAGGATGCTCTTGTTAATGTGCTGCCAAAGCACTTCAGGAGAGGGATCTATGGGATGATCTAAAAGCCCAGCTTGAAGGTTTACCGGGAAGCTGTTTCTCACTGTACCTTTTGGAAGATGGTTCACTTTGAGCCTCCTCCCTGGGATGCCACCCCTCTTAGGTTTGGGCTTCAAGCAGAGGGGTAAGTCTGCATAGCACAAGGCAGTGGTCTGTAGGACATTCTGCACCAGGCACCGCTCGGCTAGGACGGACACGGCCAACATTTCTCTGGCGCACTAAGACACAGTCAGTGAGGTGTCAGTGCTTGGATCCAGGATGCTTCCAGGTTGTCTTCAGGCTGTCTTTCTGCTGGAAGAGAGTGTTGGTGATGGTGAGCTGCTACTCAGCACAAAACTCCAGCAGGAGACATCTATTGTCATTACAGTTTCCAACACCGTGCTTGCCCAGGACTCCTTTCCAGGCTTCATAGTTCTTTCCTACTGCGGTGTTGAAGTCACCAAGGATTATGATCTTAGCATCTGCAGGAACCTTTTGGGTGAGGCAGTGCAGGTGGGTGTAGAATTTGATTTTTTTCTGCATGGTCAGCCTGGAGGGTTGGGGCACACATACTGAGGAGAACATGGTGCTTGTTGTGGAGTGGGAGGCGTAAGGAAATGATGAGACCCCCCAATGAGCGGTCGGCAGGTTTTCAAGTTTGGAGGCCTGGAATATCCATGAATAAAAAGCATAATCCTCAGCTGTCAGCCCAGCAGTGTCTTCATGGGAAACATCAGCACTGTAATGAAGGAGAACTTTGATCAAATGAAGATTCCTACCAGCAGCAGCAATCATGGGTGGGGTTCTGAAGGATTCAAAACATTCTATGAAAGGGATCATTTTACACAGACTCTGTCATGATTTTCATTCCTGCTTGCTCTCAGAAAAAAGGTCCACAGGACCACACCCCATTAACTTGTGCAAAGGAATAAAGAGAAAAAAAGAATCTTGTTTCCCACTAATTCGTTCCATTCATATCTCTGTGGTTCTCATCCATGCCTGAGGAAAGAGAAAAGGGTGGAAATAAAGCCAGCACACTGATTTCTGGAAAAGAGAATGAAGGGCCAGGCAAAATACAGACCCTTTGGGGAATAGAACTTGCCTGCACTGTTCTCCTTCCCCCCACCTCCCTGGAAAAGATATCCCAACAAGCTATCCCAAACCTCCCCCTGAGCAGGTACTTCTCATCTCACTGCACATCTCTTCATATTGGGCTCCCTGGCAGCACTCACCTTCCCAAGAACTCTTTTTCAGAAAGCAATGTTGACTGACTGCCTCCCCACCCAGGGTGCTTGAGCACAGAGTGAGCTGCACCCTGTGAGACTCTGGGAGATGATACTCAGAGGCTGGGAGCTCAACTCCACAACAGCACTGGCACTCCTGACACAGCCACTCTCACAACCAAGAACTTTCTGAAGATCACAACTGGCAAGGAGGGGTAAACCAGCCTACTCCTAGACTTTCAACAAGTTCCACTCTAACAGGTGAAATCCATGCACTCTCACCCCACAGAGCCTTCACTGCCACAGAAGCCACAGCAGGACAAATACATCAGGGCTGAAAGTAATCTGCAGCAGTCATTCTTTCCATTGGACCAAATAGCAACTGCAACATTCTTGCAGCCTTAGGGTTTCTATCACGAAGTTGGAATCAAAACCCAAAAGCATCAAGAGACAGAACATTGCCAGTATAAGATTCCACCCAACATTAAACAGTACTTGGCTACAAACCTTGTACCTGGCTGCAGGGAAAAGGGACTATTGATTATTAAGGAGACGAATAAGAAAGAAAAATGGCCTTCAGTTCCAAGGTCTTCTTCAGGGAGAAAGAAAAACATGTAAATGAAGCAAGTTAAAACATCAACAGTGCCAAGACTCCTGTGACACAAGAGTGCAGATGGAAAACAAAATCAGAAAAGGAACAGAAACAGACCATATGGTTTGGAACTACAAACGAACTGGAACAGCCCTGCTCATGGATTCTCTTCAGCAGAAGTAAAGAACAGGATTTCAAAATGCTTACCCATGCCTCATAGGCTGCAACCCTGTTTCTTCTTCTTCTAATGCACTTCTCATGGAGTGCAGTATTGGCTTTCTGTAGTTCATTAAGACAGAGGGAGGGCTAAAGGAACCTTCCTCACAAATACGCCATCTCAGGTTTACAGATATAATGCTGACCAGATGTAGAAGAGGAAGTTTTGGAGGAAAACACACAAGAAAAAAAGTCATCCCTTAAAACACTGCAAAAAGCATGTACCCACCTTTTCAGTGTTTTGTAGGCATCTTCTCTTTTTCACTTCCTCCAGATACAGCTTTTCATATTTTTGCTTTAGAACAATGCTCTCCCTCAGGGTCCTTTCACTGTCCAACTCCTGTTCAAGGTCTCCAATTCTGCAGAGCAGTAGCTTTCTCTCTGAATTCATCGTTGTCATGGGCTCTGCTCTGTTCCACTCTGTCCTGGGAAGCTGCCTGCTCCTGAAGCAAGTAACACACTTTTACCCACCACAAAGAAAAAGGGAACTCTCCCACCCCTCAGCTGAACCTGCCCAGTGTCAAGGGCACCGATTTCCTCCCTGAGGCACCTGAGCCTCCTCACTCCCCTCAGCAACCCAGGCAGAACCCCGGAGCTACCACAGGCAAGAATTCTTCTCCCTCAGAAAGAATCCCTCCCTCTCAGCACTGTTATTCATCAAAGCTTCTAAAGAAAGAACACTGTCTCTGTAGGAGAGAGCAGAGAGAAAAGGGTTCCTCAAGGAAGGAGTCGTCCCCCCCCCACCACCACTTTGGTGGCTTCTGTTCTCAGAACTGATGGGTGATGTTTCTCACCTCTGCATGCAGCTGCTGTTTGGGCTTCTCCAGTTGTTCCTGGTTCCTCCCCAGGATGGACATCTCTGCTCACTGAGCCTGAGTTTGGTTTTCTCCCTGCACGCCTGCCTCAGGCTTTGCCTCCAGCTTCCAAAAAAGTTCATCAAGCTCTAGACAGAGACAAAAAACAAACAAACAGAAAAGAAAAGGAACTCAGCAGGATATAAGAGAAGTCAATCTATGAAAAATTGGTAAAGGGCTGGGCACCAGGACTGTATTTGACAAACATCTGCTGACTCAGTACCAAAATCAGAGTGAAACCAAGGGCTTCCTTTTAAAAAAAGAACAGCTGTCACATCATTTCTGATAGGATTCCTCAGGTTCCCAGCCCTTCTCAGTTCTCCTGCAGCAGGTCACACACCAAGAGGCACCAAACTGGTAGCATTTCACCCACAGGCCTACCTGGAAAAGCACTGGGACTATTCTGCTGGGAGATGCTCGTGTGCCCATGGGAAGTCGAACACACCCATACCTGCCCACCCACCTTCTGGTTTCAGCACAAACACCACGTCTCATGCTTTAGAGGAATTTTTACACACTGTCAGCACAGTCAAGCTTCATTATGGAACTGACAAACACACAATCTATTTTTTCTCTACACTGAGAAATTTTTAAATAGTGGTTCAGAACATGGCCTTTACTGAAGGAGGAAGATGTATTCTCCACTGTAGGCGAAAGCTGCAGTTTATTTTAAAAATGTGCAGGAAATATCAGCCTTTCTTTAGGCCCCCATGCTCAACTACAGCTCTGTCCTTCTCTTCCCCCCCTCCAGAAGCAGACTTTTTCTGTATCCATTGAACATCAGACTTAATATCCTGTCAGTCATTAAAAGGGGAGGAAACTGGCACGGTGGAAACTTGAAAGAGGCTCTAACAGAAGGAAGAAGCTTCACTTATTTGAGAGGACAGGAGACAACGGATATATGCTTGAGCATAGGAGGTTCCATATAAATACGAGGAGAATTTTTTTCCCTGTGAGGGTGACAGAGCACTGGCACAGGCTGCCCAGGGAGGCTGTGGAGTCTCCTTCCCTGGAGACATTCAAACCCCACCTGGATCTGTTCCTATGTGACCTCCTGCAGGTGACCCTGCTCTGGCAGGGGGTTGGACTCCATCATCTTTTGAGGTCCCATCCAACCCTAAACTTTCTCTGATTCTATTTAAATCTGCCTCAATGTAATGACCTTCCCTGTCATTCAAAATAACTCTTCCAAGAGCAACACAAAAACTTGACAAACTTTTGCACTAATCATGAGCCCCAGCAAAGGCAGGTGACTTTTCTTTCATGCTACTCAGCAGCAATAACCGCCTCAAGAGCACTTTTGGGAACTCTGCTTCTGGGTCCCCAGGACAAGGGAAAGGTGGGCTGAGACAGCCACTAGTGAGCAACAAGTTCAACAACATTTTCTGCATCACCTCACTGCACCGTGCCCAGGGAAGCAATGACACCATTTACAAAAGCAAAACCTGAACTTTCTCCAGCTCAAGTCATGCCTAAGATGGGGATTGAGGGTGGCCTTGGGCAAAGCCAGCTTCATACAGTTCTTCTGAGTGATGGTGGCATTCCATATGGTGGCCTGGACTGGGTCTCACTGCTCTCAGCCCTGACACTCACCCATGGACACCATATCCTGGCAGGAATGCAGATCTGCCTGTCCCCAGGGGCTGCCCTGGGGATCTGCACCTTTGGCTCATCCCCATGGCTCTCTGCTACCAGAGCTCTGCTGCTCTTCTTGGGGAGGGCGTGTGGGACTGCTCCTGCCCCTGGAGCTCATGGACCCTGACAGCCTTGTGGGGACTCTTCCCATCTCCCTGCCTCTACACAACAGCAGCCCTTCAGGTGCCTTGCAGAGACTGCTTTGCACATCACCTTTTCATCTTGACCCATCAGGAGAACTGCTTTGCTATTGGGCACACAACAGGATCTACAGGCAGGACCTGCACCTCATGTTCTCCCCACGGCAGCTGCACTACACCTCCATCTGTCAGCCAACTTCCACAGAGAGCCAAGGGACACAATTCCTGAGAATATTTCATCAGATTTCCCACCCAACAGGCCAGTATCTAACAATGGAAACAGATGCCCCCACTGAACCAAAGGCAAAGAGGTGATTTTGATTCACATCTTCTTCTCCTTCTTGCTGTTCTCTAAGCCAAACCAGCCAAGAGCTGGCAGCTGCTCTGAATTTCTACTTACATTTTTTTCCTCTGCAGAAAAGAAGAAAAGGGAAATACTGCTCCTTGGAACCTGGCAGCTGTTTCTTGTTTCCCAGGCACTAGCTCATTTGCCCCCCATTCCTTCAGTATGTTTTTCTGCAAGGTTTTTAAGCTCCCACTACCCTCAAAACATGCAGCAGCTCTTCCAGACACTGAACTGGAAGCACGAAACATTTTACCCTGCCCAGAAACACAGGGGTCAGAAGATGACCAGAAGAAATCCAGGGAAAAATGGGCAACTGCATCCTTACTCGATGTGGTAAGCTGATAGCAAACCCCACCAGCAGCTCTGCCTGATACAACCACTCCAAAATTTTGACACAGGGACCCAGCTAGCTTTTATCTGCTTCCTGGAGGATCCCTAAAGGATCACAAGAGAGTCTGAGCCTGAAGAGCAGGAATAAGAGAAACACCTGAATAGAGAAGTACTCAACAAAATGTGAACAAGGTGGTGCTGGGTATTGGCTGGTCCTCTGGAGGGTTTCCTGGGCTCACCTGTTTCAAGAATTCATTCTTTCTTTCTCCCTTCCAAGTGGAGAACCATGGTCTCCGGGCTGCAATCTTGGCTTCAGCCTCTTTTTCCTCACGCTGTGTAAGTCCTTTGATGGCAGAGATGGCACAACCTGCTTTTGCAGCTGTGAGAGCAACAGTGACAAAAGGAAAAACTTTTCAGATCAGCAGTGCTATTTATGCTGCTACCCAAAGGGACCAAGATTTGCCTAGCAGATCCAGCACCAAAGTGGAACAGAACCTGCTGATCCAGCTCAACTATCTAGAACACAAGTTTACTGGATGCTTTAGCAGCACTCTGTAAGAAAAAGAAAAGCAGAAAACACACGAGCCTCTCATGTACCTGCTGCTGGTGCTGCTCCTCTGCAGCTGCCCGTGATGCTCCTAAGCTGGTCATCAAGTCTTCCAGGTGGTCATGAATCTACAAAAGCAGGAAAAGAAGCAAGAAGACACACTCTGACTTTCCAGCCTGAAAGTTGTAGATTCCTCCTTACCGAAAATGAATACTACATCCACCTCTTCACCTCTTTATTCCTATTATACCCAACACCAATGATCAAAATGGCCATAGTTTGAGGTCACTGTAAAACTGGTTGCAGTCATCTCCTCTGCTCTTTTCTTCAAGGAGAGGGAGAACACCATGCGGGACACAAAGAAACTTCAGTGAAAACCATCAGGAGGAGCATCTGAAAACCATGCCCTGTGAACCAAAGGGGAAGGACCAGCACCCTGACTACCGTCCCTCTCCTCTCCTCTCCTCAGCAGCAGTACAGCAAAGTCACACTTGCACAAGCAGTCTTCACAAGAGCCCTCATGCACCAGTTCAATACAAAAATGAACAAAGGCACACCGAGTGGCCAAAGGAAAAGCAGTTCTGCACAACAAAAGCTCTGGGGAGTCTGTTTTTGTTCCAGCCTGGGGATGCCAGTCAGGCCTCTGGCATAAGCTGCTTGCCATCAATATCCCCTGAGGACAGCAAGTGTCTGAAGCGGCATCTGAGGCCAGGAGGGGCCTAAGGCAGACAACAGTCACACCACTGGATTTGGGACAAATCCTGCACTTTTAAAGCATTAAGGAGCGTTTCCTGAGTTACCATGGAAAACTCTTAAAACCAGAAAGCTGGGGATGGGCCAGAATGCTGTCCCAGCACCCTGTATGCAGGAGAAAGCAGGAACTGAGCTCCCCTCAGCTCTCCAGGAAAACCTCATCTTAGCATTTCCCCACAGCAATCGGTAAGAAGCTCAGGAGCTCAAAACAAGGCAAGTTGAGGACCAGCTTACTGAGGCAGAGGCTTGCAGGGTTCCCTCAAGGGCTTCAATCATACGTCTTTGCTGCTGGACTCTGCCTTCCAGTCTGGCGTTTTCCATGGAAAGGCTTAAAAAGAAATACAGGCCTTATTAGAGAAATCCACCAGAGCAGCAATTCTTAAAGAGCAGCAGGGGAAAAAACAAACAAAAGCGTCTTCAAAACCATCTGTTAACTTGCTGTGATGCAACGAGGCTGTGCTGTGGTTTTCACACAACCCCAGACAGCGACAGACACCTTGGTTCTCTGTGTCAGTCTCTTACCACTGCACACGCTCTTCCAGCTCTTTTACTCTAGCCCTGGTCTCAGAAGATGATGACAGGAGGTCTTTAAGTTTTTGGGACTTCTCTCTTAGTTTTCTTTTCCTATCCTTGTAGTGATGAATCTGATGCTCATATTGAAGCTGCTGCTCTTCCAGTTCCCGACACTGTCAAAACACAGCAAGAATCCATATCAGCTGGGAGAACTCTTCTAGAGAAAAAAACACTGCTGCTGAAGAACTCAAGCATGACTGCCCATGTCTGCACACACCTGCTACCCAAAGAACTGTCATCAGTTGAAATACATTTAAACTTTCACTTCTACTAGCAAATGAACACAAACCCTTTTACTTTGCCATCCTCTAGACTGCTCTCTCCCATCCCTCTCCTGATCCCCTAAAGCATGGTTCCAAGCACCAACACTCACCCTCCAACTCTTTAAGGGACTCATGGCACCCACTGCTTTCCTCCTCCATTGAAAACTGAAATGAAACTTGATCCCTCTCCTAAACTGCCTTCAGTCACTTCATCCCCTCTCATAAGGAGATAAAGATGATTTCTGTTTCAGAATATATACATATGGAGAATAAGGTACAAAACCATTCTGAACATGATTTTATGGTGGTCTTGGCAGTGCTGGGTTAACACCTGGACTTGATGCCTAAAGGTCTTTTCCAACCAAAAAGATTCTGTCATCCTCTGTTACCAGAGGGGGGGGGGGGGTGAGGGGAAGCACCGTGAGCATAAAGAAGTCCAGAATTTCTACTGCCCTTCAGAAATCAGACAAACTGCTGGGCCAAACCACATGCAATGAGCAACAAACACGTCAGTCACTAACCTCAGACCAAGTAAGGACACCGTGTCCTCATGCCACGGACATGGACATCAAGTTTATTAGTGTGATTCCTCCACACATCATCCCATCTCTGGGATGTGCTGGAGTTTGTTCTGGAATTCTGGGACAAATTCATGTACCTTGGATTTAGCCTCTCCCAGTTCCTTTTCCAAGCCCAGGCTGGCTTCCTCCAGGTTCCTGCAGCGCTTCGTAGCAACTTCCAGCGAAGCTTCTGCCACAGACAGCTTTTTAAGAGCTTCACCAAGCTCCTGCTGCAGCTTTCTGACATTGCCCTGATGAAATGGTTAGATGAGCACAAAAAAGGTTATAAGAACATGAACTATGCCTTTACTTTAACTTATATGATTATACACTTAGACCTGTCTTGGGACTCAATCCCAAAGGGAGGAAAATTTTGCCTGCCACCAGCAGTCAAAAGCTGAGCACCTCTAAATTATCACCAGCTGCTCATGAGGATTTCTGTTTTCTAATACCTACGAAAGGCTCAAGTATTAATCATCCTGCACACTGCACCGGCATACCTGAATCAGGTATTTTTTTAACAAAACTCAAAGCAATCTCTTGTCACAGTTTGACTGCAGATATTACTCTGGTGACTAAAGGCAGGACTTTGTATTAGATGGTTCTTGGGTCTGTTTCTCCATTCTACAAAGAGAATTAAATGAATACTTGGATCTGAAAGCTCTTCTGACAAACACTTGAGGTTTATATTGAAACACATCTCTGTCTGTTTCCTTACCAAGTTCATTTCAGAGTAACAACTGCCTCCCTGCTGACACATTTGCCTTCACAAATCTGGACAGGCCCTCCATTCATCCAGCCACCCACCCAACTACCATCTCCCAAAGGAACCTGGTATTTTGGCACTAGGAATACAAAGTGATTCACAGGGGAAAACCATTGACAGCACTGCTGGAGTTCTTCTCCTTCTTCCCTCAAAGAACCCAAAAAATGAAGAATAAGGTGGTTATCTGACACATGGCAGGTATTCACCTAGCTCAAACGCTCCGGGGTTGAGAGGAAGAAAGAAATGGAATTTTAAAGCACTGTTCACATCACTAAGGCAGGCAAACAGCACACCAGTGTCTAATTACTCAACAGGACTAGCTCCTGTTTTCCAGAAAGTAAAGATTAACAAAATGGGTATGGCAACTTTTAAACCTTTACTCTGCCTGGGACTGGTAGAATTTGCAGAACAACAGTTTAAATGACATCCTAACAAGTCTTCTGACCAGCTAATTAGTTAACACAGACACAAAGAACAAATTTAAATATTGCTACACATCACAAAATACACAATAGAAAGCTTAGGTCAGTGGCTGAAATTGACCTCTTGAGCAACAGGAAGGTCGCTCAGAAGGGGGCTCAAAACACAAACAGAAATTAACACCAAAAAAGTTGCCTTCAACACTGCAAACAGTGTATACTTTACCTCTCTTTTTACTTTGTCAGCCTCATATTTAGAGATTTGTTCTCTTAAATCAGTGCAATCGGCCTTTAATGCCTTGTTCCTCTTTTCCAGCATGTACACTTGTTTCTCAGCAGCAGCACTGACTTGTTGGAAAACTTCATTAAACCGTTCCTGGGCAACAGTCACTGCCCTTCCTTGGATGAGCTGCTGCTCCTGCAGGTTTTCCAGCAGCTGATGGAATAAATGCCTTTCCCTCTGGAGCTGGGCCAATGCCGCCTGCATGGACAGAGTCATAGCATAGAACCACAGAATCATTAAGCCTGGAAAAGACCTCTGGATCCTCCAGTCCAACTGGGAAACCAACACCACCATGCCCACTAAACCGTGTCCCGGAAGTGGAAATAATGTGCTCCGCTCTCCCCTGAGGTGTTACACAGCACTCCAGACCCCTCTGCCCAGCCCTGCCCCAGATGCCCAACACCAACAGGATGCCTGCCCGATTCCCCTCATGAACGCCCTCAGAAAAAATCCTTTTCAAACACTTCCTCGTAGTGAAATGAGGCAACCAGGTGCCACTAATTGCCAGGTAGGGGATTTTCTTACCCGACTCCTTGGGTTTTCTGCTAATGCTAGTTTGCGCCGGACTAGCTCCCTTTCTTCTGATTCATCTGAGCATGGGCTAGATCAAGGTCTCTGCCGCATTCTCTATCAGATGTAGCAAGATGAACCTCTTTTAGGGCACGGCGCTCCAAGGTCCAGCCAGGTGTTCCAGCAGAAACTCATGAATAATGCTCTGAGCCTATTGCCCTCAGGGCTGACTAGCCTGGATCGGTGCTACTGCTCCAAGAAGCAGCTAACCTCCTCCTCCCAGCTTTCCTCAGCAGGGAGCTTTATTGGCCCCCTAATCCTGCTCATGCGCAGTAGGGGCCTGCCCTAATCAGGCACAGGTGGGCTTAACACAAGCTTATGCCCACTACCTCGCAATTAGTGGCACCTGGTTGCCTCACTTCACTACACTTCCTGACATGGCCAAACACACACATGTTTTGCAGAGGCAGGGAAAGCTTCAAAGGTCACCAAAGTTCAAGGTTTCTTGCATGAGCTTTCTCTCACAAAGAGGAAGACCAGGCATGTTTAATCACACAGATCAGCCTGTTACTGAAAAATCTCCCTCTTCCCTTCAATATGCATTTTGCATTGGGAAAAAAAAAAAAGCATTTGACTGCATTGTTTGTCTGCACAGCACAGCAGGAACAACACTGGGCAAAACTGAAGGAAACCAGCTGGAAACAAAGCAGCAGTACAGCAAATATCCTGCATCTGGCAAGGATTTTTCCTCATCCTAAGAGGACTGTACCAACTTCAGACAGCAGCACAACCTTCCTCTGCACGACTCTGCCATCACCATTAGTCACTTTCTGGTTACTTTTCTTTACCTTACTGTATAGTGCAATTTACTCTCTAATGCCACTTACCAGTCCAGACTCTTAATTAAAAATATTTGGCTTCACATACCTGCACCCCAGAGTTGTCAGTGGCTTCCTTTAGGCTTCTTTTTTTTGCTGGTGATGACACATGGGAAGTAGATCCTGAGTGCTCACCTACAATGAAAACAACAGATTTTTACAACCACCTATTTACTCCGAGAGTGCATCTTGATTAATGGTGAGAACAATCTTTACAGAAAACATCACATCCCCTCACATTTGAGAGCTGCTAGAGACAAAATGATCAGAATAGAGTTTTTAATGTGCTAAATATGTGTTAAATATTTTCTTTGGTGGCATTTAACTTTCTTCTGTAAAAAAGAAAGCTTATGAATATCAGTATGGCCACAAATAATTCACTCCAGTGTCTTCAAGGTGCAGGATCTCTCTCTCAGATAAACTGTGGTCCATGCAGTAACGAGCAAGATGCTTTCAACAACGCAAAGGGTGCCTCCTCCTCCTGCTCTGAGGCCTGAGCTGAGGAACAAAAGTGCTCCCCTCTGACCCAGCTGGCAATGCTTTCCAGCGCACACACACACGGGTGGCACTGCAGACACCTCCTACATTTCAAAACCAGAGCAGCTGAGGCACTGGAACAGAAGGGCTCTCCCTCAGCTCCACTCAAAGCTTTCCCTGGCTTCAGCCAAAAGCAAGCACAGCTTTTCAATCCAACAGCACCCGCCAGGAAAGAGAATGCTACTGGCACACCCAAGACACTCCAGTCCTCCTCCTCCTCTCCATCTGCACGTTTTGGTCAGATTGCTTCAAGGAGAACACAGCAACAGAAGCAAGAAGAGCACTTGCTGCATAGAGCACCATCTGCAATCCAACACCATCTAGTCAGGTTCCAGAAAAAGAAAAAAAAAGGCACAAAAGCTGCTTTGCTACTCTGCCAGTGGCCACCAGGATTTACAGGCCAGGATAAAATTTGCAACCTCAGAAGTCAACCACTGTTTTAGTCCATTTACTCTAGGTGGATCTATATTCACAGAGGAAGTATCTGGATCTAGATCATTTCTCTCACCACTGATTTCTCTGCAGCTTGTGCTGGGCTCATCAGGGCTGCCATTTAATAAGTACTTCTCTGTACATCCAGCAATGGCAGTGTTTAGCTCTACAGCAAGCTCTTTCTTCTCTTCTTTTCCATGTTGTTCAGCTGTTTTTTCCTGAAAGAGATGAAACAAAAAAGCTGGTAAGAGCAGAAACAAGCATCTGCTTTGCTACCCACTGACAGCTTGAAGAACATTTTTTGTGGAAGAGAAAAGGGAAACTTTGCTTTCTTTTACAAGGCCTTCTGTGTTTCCAGGGAAATAAATCTTTAGCAGAATTCTGAGGTCCTGAGTCTCGGCCCTGCTTCTGCACAGCCCCTGAGAAGCACTTCCCCACTTCAGCCCAGCTTCATTTCAGTTACTGCAAGCTTTCGGGTGCTCCTGGATCTCCCTCCTACCCTCCCTGTCCTTCGCACAAAGTACCTCAGAATTCCAGGGAGAAGCCCAGAGAAAATCCTCAGCTTTCTCCACTTCTTCCATGGGTGGCAGGGAACCTACACACCAGGGAGGAAAGGAGACACTCAGTGGTTTTATATCACCCTGCTACTCCACTGTTTTATGTTGGAGGCTTTTCTTTAGTAACTTTTGATTCTAGAACCGTGGCTATCATCTAAAAGCACAAGGAATAATAAAAAAAAAAATCTATGTGAACAAAAGGAGTTATTTATTTAATTGCAATTGGCAAATTTCCAGACTAACACACTTCAGAGGAGTCACCTGGCAATGTCTGGAAAAGGAGGTAGGGAAGGGATGGGCAGGGCAGAGGAAGGGCTTGGCCAGGGACAAAGGCTTAGCAGGGGATTCATAGCTTAATCTTAAGGATATGGCTTATTTGGTTCTGAAATTACAAAGTGCCGTGTCTTCACAAGTTAATTTTCTTGCCTACTAGAGAAGAAAAAAATACAAAACTCTACTTAGCAAGCCTACTTTTACAGATCAGTCTATCATGCAATCTTTCCCAGATAGCTTACTGCTTTTCCTGCCCTGCTGGAAAGCCTTCATGCGCCGTGTCACCTTTGGCTTCTGCTGCTTCTGTAAAGAAAGATGTATTTCTGCAAAACTTTTTTTTCAATAGAAACAAACTCAAAGAACTGTTTACATCCCTAGACTTGATGCCTAAATGAGCCTCTGCAAGTACACTAACCAAAATACCCCTCAATTTTAGTATCATGCCAGAAAAATGCATCGCTTCCATTTACATCAAGGCAAGAAAATTAAATCATGTTAAAACTAAACATGCTGGCATCTCCAACTGCCACACTCCTGCTCCTCACCCCTCCAGAACCCCACTGCAACACAACAGATGCTCCCGACATCGCTGCACAAATTGCTCATTCTTCAGCACACCAGTAAGAACAGCAGGCACCAGAGCTTGGAGCTGACAAAGAGAACACTGCCTGAGCATTCCAAAAAAGAGGGGAAATGTGCAGTGTGAGATGACACACAAGCACAGAATGCCATCTCATAGAAAAGAACCTGTTTGAGTAACTCAGCCATTGAGTGCTGGTGGGGGAACCTGATGGGGAGGGAAGGAGCAGCAGCAGATGGAGGATTTCAGGAGGTCCTCACAAAGAAATGCCCTGTTCCTCTATCTGTTTGGACTGAAACACCAAATTTACAGAAAACAAGAATCACCTCACAGGAGAAGAACAGAACAGATTATAAAAGTAACTGAGAAACTTTTAGGGTCTGCAAACCTGACCCAAATGAGCACCAAGAAATGAAGCAATGTGGTTTTTATGTCGTTACCTATTGCTCCTTTGTGCCAAACCGTAACTCTGCTGCACGCTCTGCCACACCCACGGTCTGTTAGGAAAAACTGACAGCAGAAGAAAGGCTGGCAGGCCAGAGACTGCTTCTATCACAGAATGGTACAGGTTGGAAGAGCCCTCCAAGACCATCCAGTCCAACCTTTGACCAACACCATCATCTAACTACTAAACCATGTCCTTAAGGACCAGCTCCAAATGCCTTTTCAATGCCTCCAGGGATGGTGCCTCCACCACTGTCCTGGGCCATTCCAATGCCTGACAGCCCTCTCAGTGAAAAAACGTTTCCGAACACCCATCCTAAACGTCCCCTGGTGCAGCTTCCATCCATTTCCTCTGCTCCCATCCCAGTTCACTAAGGAGAAGAGGCTGTTTCCCTCCTTACTCCAACCTCCCTTGAGGTACTTGAAGAGAGCTCTAAGGTTCTAAGGAGGAAACAGTGCTGGCTGGAACTGCAGTTGCTTTCAATCCCAGTTACTTGCCTTCAAATAACTCCTTTTCACAGGACAATTTCCCTGGAAATGCACCATACCTTGGGAGTAAAATCCAGTTGTTCTGCAGAAGCACTCCAACCATCACCAATCCCCTTTTTCTCAGATCTGCTTAAAAAGCAAAGCAAAGTGATGACACCTGTGCCTCCCAGATCACCCCTCAAGGAAGTGGTAGGTATTTGTAAAGTCTCACCTTTTCAAGCCTCCTTTGGAAAAGTCTTCCACTCCTGCTCAAACACGAAACGACATGGTGAAATTAGATTTGGCATGCTAAAAATTCAACAGTACATATGAACAAGGTACTCCTTGCACACGTGAGTACACAGCAGAGGGAAAAGTTTTACTAGTTCATGTAGTATGATGTGTAATATTATGCTAGAGACAATACTAGCTGCTGCTCTAGCCAGTTACAAACTATTCTGAAAAGGGAAAGAAAATCAAACAGCATAACCCAACCAAAAGCTTAACCTCACACTCAGCCTGTTACTGCAGCACAGCAAAGAGACTCTCATGATGCAGGACACGTGCTTCATGGTGCCAGCCAGAGACTGCAGTAATAATGCCAAGAAATGTCCCCTGGACACTATCTGCTGTCCATTTGCCACACAGTTCTGATAAAACACCCTTAAGAACCCAGAGAGAATAAAACCTCCACTGTAGGGTCTGAGAGGCAAAGCACAAGACTAAATTCCATTGCATAAAAATATTAATTTCCTAAGATTCTTTTAGGGTTATGTGGCCTCGTAAGGACAGACTGGATTTTAAAACCTCAGAGAAGGAGGTAGGCGTTTGATCCCAGGACAATTTAATGTCACCTGCACGAGCTGCTTCTGCCTTCTTTGGAGCTGCACTTTCTGACAGCTGCTCACTAAGACTAAAGAAAGAGAGAGAGAGAGGAAACAGAGTTGTTAAAAACAACCACTTCCTGGCAGGTAACATTTAGCAGAAGAGTTAACAGCCATTTTTTATTCATCCTACACAGTTCACATGAATTCAGGGACTCCTAAGTACTTCTGAAGGGCAAGACACAGAACTTTCTGCAGGGCTGGTACACACTTCAGTGTTCCCTGCAGTCACCTTCATCCTACAGATGCACATTCCAAGTTATTAACTCCTGCTTGGTACACTCTTTCAGCCTAGCTTTTAACAAAGCGCACCTAACCACATCAGAGAAGGAACAACAAAATTATTCAACAGCCACACTTATAAGCACACCTAACCACATCAGAGAAGGAACAACAAAATTATTCAACAGCCACACTTATAACCGACCACTTCATTGAACCAAAAAGTTAAACGTTTACCTGGGATACCCATAAATACAAGCATAATCATCAGCTGTCCGCCCATCAGCATCTTTATGGGAAATGCCAGCACCGTAATGCAGGAGAACTTGGATCAATTTCATCTTCCCGACAGAAGCAGCCATCATGAGTGGGGTTCTGAAAGATCCAGATGTGCTATGAAGTTATCATTTTACACAGACAGTCAATATTTTCATTCCTGCGTGCTCTCAGCTTGCTCTCCCATTACTTGACAATGAACAAAAGAAAAAGCAGGTTCCATTAAAAGCAACAAGAACATGGGAGAGGGAGTCAACACAACTGCATGGTCACACCAAGCTGCCACACGCACACCACTTCAGTGCACATGGAGGCTGCTGTGCCTCTCAGCAATCCCACCGAAAGAATACTCAAGGGACCCATGTGGATAAACCCCTTACCTTTGTTGCTGGTCTCGAGCATGCACATCAGCTCCCATTCTCAGGAGAAACTCAGCTGTCTCTACCTGACCTTTGGAGACAGCAAGACTGAGTGGGGTAAAGCCCTCCTGAAAGGACAGACAAATACACCAAGTTAATCATCCAAGTCAAAAATAGTCTTCAACAGAAATATTGCTGCCACTTTCTGAAACAACTTCCTTTAGAAATAGAAACATGTACCTTATTCTTGGCATCAAGATTGGCATTATGATCAAGTAACAGCTCCACAACTTTAGGACTGCAAGACAGGACTGCCAGGTGGAGGGCGGTGTTGCCAACAACGTCTCTGAGGTTTGGGTCTGCACCACACTTCAGCAGAAAACCAGCACAGGCTTGGTGCTGGAACTGCACTGCCTGAGAACACACGAAAAAAGGGAAGACTTCCAAAACTCACATTTCACTCCATCACAGCTCGCCCAGCTTCTGACCACTGGCAAAGAAGAGCACCTGCAAAGATGACCTGACAGGTGCCTGTTCCACTCCAAATCCAACAGGCGTGTTTCCGCACAGCTCTGCGCACAAGAGTCCTGCCAGACACCTCTCCTTTCATGCACACTCAATAAGCCCCTCTTCCAAGAGCAGAACTTCTCTCACTCACCATCATCAGGGGTGTTGTCCCAAAATTATCAACAGCATCCAACTGGCAGCGGTGCCTTACTAGAAACGTGACGACCTCTGTGTGGCCGTTTGCAGACGCCAGATGGAGAGGTGTCCTGAGAATTAAACATGGGAGCTTAACACTGACAGACAAGGAAAGAACCAAAGCTGTGGCACCACCCAGCCTGGGGGACCCTGCTGCTCCTGCTGCTGCTGCAACCCCGCACACATCACCCACAGGGCAGGAGAGACCTGGGGAGGCCTCAGCAGCTGCAAGAGAACCCTGCAGGGAGAGAAGGGCCAAGCGGCAGCCCAGCAGCACGCACCTCCAGGAGCACTGGCGCCCACCCAGCAGCTCCCGGCACTGGAAAGCTCTCAAGTTCCCCCTCCCAGCTGACAGGGCACATCTTGCTTTGCAAGCAATCAGCTCCAAGGGGATCCCACACAAACCCTGCAGGGGGGATGCTCCCGCACGCCACCCGAGGTGTCCCAGCAGCGGCCACAGCCCCTCACCGATTCTTCCTGTCGCGGCGGTCGATGCCCCAAATCTTGATCCACCAGCGCCAGCGCCTCAGCCAGGCCAGGTGGCCGCGGGCAGCCGCACCGTGCAGACTGCCCAGACCTTGCTGCTGAGGCTTAGGGGCGCCGGTGCCGGCAGCAGCAGCAGCGCGGGGCTGCCCAGGAGCGCTGCCAGAGCAGGGAAGCTTCTGCTTCTTGTTGAAAAGCCCCATCCCAGGAGCTCTGCGAGCTGCGGCACGGGCACAGCCCTGCGGGAGCAGTGGGAGGCAGCCGGCCGAGCCGGGGGGGTATAAAAGGGAGAGTCAGGAGAAGGGAAGGGCAAAGGCAGGGACAGGGGATGTAGGAGAAAGGCAGGGATGAGGCGGGAGCAAGGAGCAAACCAACGGCGAGGAGCACGAGCAGCCAGAGAGGCAGAGACCAGCACAGCTCAGCACAGGAGCCACAACCGTAGAGTCACCACCAACGGCACTCGCCAGGGGCAACGGTGGGCGGGGCCGAACCACCCTGTGGGGGGGGGGAGGGGGTAGAAGGGGCCGAACCAATTCACGGGGGGGGGGGGGGGGGAACGAAGGAAAGAAAAAGGCATCTGAGAGAAGCTGAGAAACTCTCCCCCATCGGAATGAGTCCTACTGGCAGGACAACTATCTTTTCCCTAACTCTTGGGAAAATGTTAACACAAATGTTAACTGTCACCATGCTCCGTGTGCCACACCCAGCTACACAGAAAATCTTCTTAAAAGTTCCCTGCTGCAAACACATCCTCTGCAGGCCCCGGCACCAGCCTGACCTTCCACAGGCAGCCCAGCTTTTGAGCAGCCAGCCTGAAATGAGCCATAATGGCTGTAATTAGCCCCATTGCTGGGCATCAGCCAGGGGAGAATTTAAAAGCAGCAACTTGCCTCAGGCTCTGAGTCTCACTGTTACAACTTTGTTATCTCCTGTTTCTGCTCTCAGAACATCAGATGTGATTGTTTTGAATTAACAAAAAAACCTGCACGGAACACTTGCATTCCTCACAATAACTGATCCCACAGCAGGGAATAAAAGCTGCATCAGTCAGTAGGGCTTTGCAAAGAGCACACAAGGACTCATCAGGTATGGGACCATCAGAGGAGGAGGGCTCTTTGGATAAAGAGAAAGGCTTTTTCTTCTTTCCTCTGGCATATGCTTCCCTGGAGGCAGGGTGGGGAAGGAAAAACACAAAAGTTAAACACGGCTACATGGAAAAAGTTAAAGACAGGCACACGGAAAAATTTTCCAAGCTTTGGATTTTATCAAAGGAAGCAAGAGATGGAATTCTGCTCACCTCATGTAAGCCGTCTTAAATACATTTATATTAAACTACTTTTTTTTGGTTGCTTTGGCACTCCAATGCTTCCCCATGATTTCTCTTGTTCCCTTTTTGGTCAGTTCAGTTAGTTCCATACTTATGCATTAAGAGTTGGTATTGCATATTTCCCCATTCTTGTCAGCAGAGCTTCCTTTGTATTGGGATCTTTCACCTCCAGCATGAAACTCCTTGGAATTCCTGTGCTCTTTCTAACTCTGGGATCAGGCTCGACAGTTTAGGCTCAACACTCCTCATTTAACTGTTGCAGACCCACTGAAATGTCCATAACTTACAGCCAACTAAATTACTCTGCCAACACTGGGTTTCTAACGTAAAATTAACAAAATGTCTCAGAAATGGTGAACAGCTTCTGAAGGGCTTCCTTGTGTCTTGAAGCTGAATAATACTGCAGGATTACACTGAGGCTGATCAGGTACTCCCCTCCTGTCTTCCCAGCCTGGGATCAACCCTCTATAGAATAGTATCCAAATAGAAACATTTTGTAAACTTAAACCAATGACTTCAAATTATTAAAAATCAAAGTTTTGTTCACATCTCTTTTTATCCAGCTACAGATCATAACATAAGATTTAAAATAACAAAGCAAAGACTCTTGGGGTTTTTTTAAGTATTTGACAAGAAATTCCATATACCTCAATAAGCTGGGCCAGAGAAACAAGTGCAGAGGAGTCACTGATCTCTTCACAAAAAAATAATGAAAGGGTTTTTACATACCTGTTTTCAAGAAATAAAACCCCATCTGAATTAGAGTAAATACTATGAATGCGGTTTGGATAAATGCACTGTGGGAATTACCAGGGTCCCTGGGCCAGCTACACTCACGCTCACAGAGAGAGACATTCATGTGCAGCAAGGAATTCAAACTGATCAGTGACAGCATCACTGATGTCAGATTCAGACTGAGTGGTTTCAGACCTACAGACAAGAAGTTTTCAAGTTGAAACATGACACACCACTCCATGACCAGCAGAGGCTGTATTCTTCACACAACACAGACACACACTTGATGAATTTCTACATTCAGATCTCCTAACAGCTTCTCAAGTGCTCAGACCCCACAACTCTGGGTTAATGTAATGCCTCACCCCATTCTAGTGAAGAAAATTCAGTTATACCTAAAATCAGGATGACAAAAAAAAAAAACATCCCACCCCTTAGTGATTTTTTTATACTGGAAGGACTATTTTGAAATGCAGAGTTACACATCATATGATTCCACCCCAGGTGGTGGAATCAACATCTAGAGCATTACCAGTCAGGTATTTCCTTGTGTTCCTTATCTGTATTTTAGCAGCAGCAGGACAGAGTTTGCAAAGCTGTAGAAAAATGCTGCCCCTTTTCCCAGTGTCAGTTCCAAGTGGTGGTATCCTGAAGAAAGGCTGAACCTTTGGGAAATGGAAGCAGCATCCAAACCTGAAGTCACCCAGATCCAAACATGTCCTGCAGGCAGAAGGGAAGAAAAATGACAGAGCTTTTACCCACAAAGGCACTGGGCTCCAATCTTGTGCTGAATGTGTCCACTGGGCTGTTGGCATTTTCATGTGCAGACAAACTATTCAACTGAACTGCTTCATCAGACAAAGCCCAAAGATCAAATGCAGAACTGCAGAATACCAACTTGGGGAGAAACAATTCTTTAACTGATAGCAATCTATTGAAGACATTTATGTACTCAGAGGGGCCCAAACAATTTCACCTCAGTTATGCAGCTTCAGGAAGAAATGTCCAGGCATTTACAGACACAAAAAGGAATTGTTTAGCTGTACAGAGGTGTCCTCAAAATGTTTGGGATATGTTGGTTTGAGTCGAAAGTAAGAAACAGTACCAAGTATAACAGTAACAGATAACAGTAACAGTGGGTTTTGGTAACATTTTCAAAAATTAGGAAAAAAAAAAATTAGGAAAAAAAACCTGTGCAAATGATGGCATTACACAGTTTTGCTATGCTGAATCAAATACATTGCATTTACAACAAAGACTGTGTTTTATTGGAAAATACTTTAAGTTAATGTTTGGGAAATTAATACAAGGGTACATTGTTTGGATGTAAACGCAGGCTGCAATAGAAAGTGTAAGACTGTGATTTTACATACAGCTTTTGATGTTCCACTCGCTGGCTCCCTTTGCCTTCCTCATGTTCCACTCACTGGCTCTGACTGGCTTCTAGAAGAACAAAAAAGGTGATCAGAACTCCAAATAAAGCACTTGTGTCCAACCTTAAGTAGTGAAAGCAGAGTATAAACTAGTTTTCTGATGCACAGAGTAAAACATGTTGAAGACAAAATTCAGTCCCTAACCCCACCTTTTCTTCTTCAAGATGCTGCTGTCCCTGCTGCCCCCCAGCCTGTCACTGCCCAGTGTCCCATCACCCCCAGGCCTTCACTACCCACTGCCAACCCCCAGCAGCCCCCTGGCTCTGCCATGGCTCCCTCAGCAGCCCTGGGCCCATCACTGCCCAATGTCCTTTCACTCTCCCAGACCCTCACCACCCCATGTCCCCCCTGTCACTCCCAGCCTGCCACCTCCCCGTGTCCCCTCCTGTCAGCAACCAGCCATGGCAGAACAGCCTGGGGGAGATGCAGTGGGCTTGGTGGTCACAGGGCCAGTGAAGGGAGGGGATGGCTCAGGGTGTCTGAGTGTCTCTTAGTGCAAGAGGATATAGAAAGAAACATTCTTGGGAACAAGTCCCCAGTGATCACCTGGTTTTTCCTTTTTCCCTTCCAGGTGATGATGGGCAAGCCCCAGGCCCATGCAGCCATTCTCTGCGCACAAGTCCCCTGGGGCTGGGTATCTGACACACGTTTCATAAAAGAACACAGCCCCAGAGATTTGATTTGTTCATCTTCAGCTGGGGGAAGGTGTGTGTGTGTGTGTGTGTGTGTGAGAGAGGAAGAGCTGCTCTCCCATTTCATTTTTGCACCTTAGCAAAAACATTGCATGATTTACACTCAAGAAATCAAAGGTAAGCGACGCAGATGGCTCCAACCACAAATTTCCACTGACTCCCTAGAAATATGCAAGACCACACTATCAGTCACACTGCCCTCCCTGCTGTAGAGGTGTCAGACCAGAAATGATGGTTTCAAGACAGAAAACACAACACAATCCAGCACAACAACAACAAAAAAACAACCTGAAGAAACCAGGTAAACAAACCAAGAGTCCCTAATCAAACCCTAAAAATGAAAACAAGCTTTCATCTTTGAAAAGAAAGCCCAGGGTGCTGGGGCCTGGCCCAGCTGCTCATCACTGCTCTTCTGGGGCTCTGCCCAGCTCCCTGCCCCCAGCTCTTCATCCCTCCCTCTCTCTCGTTTGCCCACCACAAGTTTGGGCTTTCACTGGCTGTCTCCCTCTCAACGTTTCCCAGTTCCTCCCTGCCTCTTCTCAGAGCTATTGCTGTTTCTCTCTCTCTTTGTCTCCACATCTTTCTCTCCCTCTCCTCTCCTGGCCTTATTGTCCCTCTCTCTCCTGCAGCCTCTCCCCTTTCCTGCCCCTCCCCTCACCCTTTCCCCTCTCTCCTGCTCCCTCTCCCACCCCTCTGTCACTCCCCTCTCCTGGGGCCTTTTCTGTCTCTCTCAGGCCCCTGGCCCGCCCCTGGCCCACTCTCTGTCCATCCCCCCTCTCTCCTCCTTCCCGCCCTTCTCCTCTCTCTCTCCCTCCCTCCCTCCCTCCCTCCCTCTCCCCCTCTTTGCCCCCTTCCCCTCCATCTCTTTCCCGCTCCTCACCACTCTTTTTCCTGCCTTCTCTCCCTGCCCAGATCCCCTTCCTCCTGCTCCCCCTCCCAGCTGGGCGGGGGCCGGGGCAGCCCCGGGGTCGGGCGGGCTCAGGCAGCAGGAGAGGAGGAGAGCCCCGGGGCATGCTGGGAGCTGTAGTCCCGGGGCATGCTGGGAGCTGTAGTCCCGGGGCATGCAGGGGGCTGCCCGGCGGCCATCTTGGTTCCCGGGCCATGCTGGCAGCTGGCATTTCCCCACTCTCCCCATCCCGCAGCCGGGGAAAAACTCCGGGAGGGCGGCATGGATGAGCCAGCAGCTCGTAAAAGCCCTCAAAATGAAGGAGGAAGCATGCAGAGGGGGGATGCAAGGGCAGGTACCCTAGGAGGAGTAGACAGGTGGTTGGAGCAGCTGGGGAGCAGGGCAGGAGAGCCACATCCATCCCAGGTAGAACTTAATCTTGCCAGGGGTGGAAAGAGGAATAAGAAAAGCTTTGAGAGGTACCTCTCTCAGGTGGGCTGAGAGAGTTGGGGCTGTTCAGCCTGGAGAAGAGAAGGCTCTGGGGGGGCCTTAGAGATCCTTCCAGTCCATGAAGGGGCTACAGGAAAGCTGGGGAGGGGCTTTTCACCAGAGAGAGTAGTGACAGGACAAGGATTAATGGTTTTAAACTGAAAGGGGATAGATTTAGGTTAGATATTAGGAAAACCTTCTTCCTCATGAGAGT
Source organism: Heliangelus exortis (assembly GCF_036169615.1). NCBI lineage: Eukaryota > Metazoa > Chordata > Aves > Apodiformes > Trochilidae > Heliangelus > Heliangelus exortis. Next base: position 333,942 of record NC_092438.1, on the reverse strand, counting down.
GGCAGGATACTGGAAGAGGTTGCCTAGAGAAGTTGTTGATGCCCTTCCGAGGAAGTGTTCAAGGCCAGGTTGGACGAGGCTTTGTGACACCTGGTCTAGTGAGAGATGTCCCTGCCCATGCAGGGGGTTGGGTCTTGATGATCTTTAAGGTCCCTTCCAACCCAAGCCATTGTATGATTCTCTGCCTCCTTAGGAGCTGTGTCCTGACTTCTCTGCAGTACTTGAAAAAGCTTGGGTTTTGTTATGGGCAGCTCAGCAGACACCAGTGAGACTCAGTGCCTGAGGCAAGTTGCCTTTAAATTCTCTCCTGGCTGATGCCCAGCAATGGGGCTAATTACAGCCATTAGTGGCTCATTTCAGGCTGGCTGCTCAAAAGCTGGGCTGCCTGTGGAAGGTCAGGCTGGTGCTGGGGCCTGCAGAGGATGTGTTTGCAGCAGGGAACTTTTAAGATGATTTTCTGTCTAGCTTGGTGTGACACATGTGGCATGGTGACAGTTAACATTTGTGTTGACATTTTCCCCAGAGTGAGGGAAAAGATAGGTGTCCTGCCAGTAATTCCTGGTAGGCCAGGAGAATTCTAGATGTCCATTTCCCTCTAGTTATGGGTTAGACTTGTCTAGGGAAACACCCTGCACTTGTGCAATGGCAATGGAGCTTTTGCAGTGAGCTCTGTGCAGTCAGAGGAAGCTAGTTTGCCATTTGAAGATGACAAGTGAGAGAAAAGAACTGGGTTACACAAGAAGGGTTATTTTACCCTCTCTATCATAGAATCATAGAATTGGCTGGGTTGGAAGGGACCTCAGAGATCATCAAGTCCAACCCTTGATCCACTACCGCTACAGTTACTAGACCATGGCACTGAGTGCCACATCCAGTCTCTTTTTAAATATCTCCAGGGACGGAGAATCCACCACTTCCCTGGGCAGCCCATTCCAATGTCTGATCACCCTCTCAGTAAAGAAATTCTTTCTAATGTCCAACCTAAACCTCCCTCGGCACAACTTGAGACCGTGCCCTCTTGTCTTGCTGAGGGTTGCCTGGGAAAAGAGACCAACTCCTTTGAATTGGTTATGAAAAAGCCTCTCCAGGAGAAGAACTCTACCAGCTCTTTGTATGGCTCATAGAGGTGGGGGAGAGCTTCTCAGCTTCTCTCAGATACTTAAGGGACCATTGTCACCTGTAGTGGCAATGAATGAATGCTGAAGCTTAAACCAATGCAAGGTTTAAGGATTAAAGGAGGCTTTTCCTTTCCTTCAGCCCCCTTCCCCCTGTGAATTGGTTCGGCCCCTCCCCCCCCACCACCCCCCCAACCCCCCCGCAGGTGGTTCGGCCCCACCCACCGTTGCCCCTGGCAACTGCTGTTAGGGGCGACTCTGCCGTTGTGGCTCCTGTGCTGAGCTGTGCTGCGCTGTGTCTCTCCAGCTGCTCCTGGTTCAAGATCTGAACAGGTTGCACCTCGCTGCTGCCCACGGTCACCTGTCCTGGCTGAGGTTCTGGAACTCGTGGATCAAGATTTTGGGGCATCGACTGCCGTGACAGGGAGAATCGGTGAGGGGCTGCGGGCAGCATGCTCGGGTGGCCTGTGGGAGCATCCCCCCTGCAGAGTTTGTGTGGGATCCCCTTGGAGCTGATTGCTTGCAAAGCAAGATGTGCCCTGTCAGCTGGGAGGGGGAACTTGAGAGCTTTCCAGTGCCGGGAGCTGCTGGGTGGGCGCCAGTGCTCCTGGAGGTGCTGGGCTGCTGCTTGGCCCTGCTCTCCCTGCAGGGTTCTCTTGCAGCTGCTGAGGTCTCTCCTGCCCTGTGGGTGATGTGTGCGGGGTTGGAGCAGCAGCAGGAGCAGCAGGGTCCCCCGGGCTGGGTGGTGCCACAGCTTTGGTTCTTTCCTTGTCTGTCAGTGTTAAGCTCCCATATTTAATTCTCAGGACACCTCTCCATCTGGCATCTGCAAACGGCCACACAGAGGTCGTCACATTTCTAGTAAAGCACGGCAGCCAGTTGGATGCTGTTGATAATTTTGGGACAACACCCCTGATGAAGGTGAGTGAGAGAAGTTCTGCTCTTGGAAGAGGGGCTTATTGAGTGTGCATGAAAGGAGAGGTGTCTGGCAGGACTCTTGTGCGCAGAGCTGTGCGGAAACACGCCTGTTGGATTTGGAGTGGAACAGGCACCTGTCAGGTCATCTTTGCAGGTGCTCTTCTTTGCCAGTGGTCAGAAGCTGGGCGAGCTGTGATGGAGTGAAATGTGAATTCTGGAAGTCCTTCATTTTTTTTTGTGTGTGTGTGTGTTGTTCCCAGGCAGTACAGCTCAGAGAACAAGACTGTGTGACTTTTCTGCTAGAGCAGGGTGCCGACCCAAATCTTGCAGACATCGATGGCAACACTGCCCTCCAGTTGGCCATCCTGGCTCGTAGTAAAAACCTCGTGGGGCAGTTAATCAAGCATGGTGCCAAACTGGGTGCCAAGAATAAGGTAAATATAAATATTTCTTCAAGAAGTCCTTTCAGAAAGTTGCATCGATACTTCTTTTACAGATTTTTTTTTTTTTTACTTTGATTATTAAGATGATGCATTTCTCTGACTTTTCAGAAGGGCAGTACCTCACTAACTCTTGCTATCACTGAAGAACACGAGGAGATATTAGAAGATCTCCTGAAAGCAGGAGCTGATGTGCATGCTCGAGATGAGCAGGAGAAGGAGGGGGTGCAGGAAGAAGGAGGGGGTCCAGGAGGAGGAGGTGGTCAAGGAAGAGGAAGGGATCCAGGAAGAGAAGGGGATTCAGAAGGAGGAGGGGGTCCAGGAATAAGAGGGTATCCAGGAATAGGAGAGGTTCCAGGAAGAAGGAGGGGGTCCAGAAGGAGGAGAGGGTCAAAGAATAAGAGGGGGTCCAAGAATAGGAGGGGATCCAGGATTAGGAGGGGGTCCAGGAACGCAAAGACTTTGGTTTGCTCCTTGAGTGTTTATCCAAATGTGTTCATTGTAAAGGAATGGGGAAAATACTTCTTCCGAGAGCAAGTTGGAATGAAAATAATGACTGTGTCTGTGTCAAATGATCCATGGCATTGCATGTTTTGAATCTTTCAGAACCCCACTCATGATTGCTGCTTCTGTTGGGGAGATGTATTTGGTCAAAGTTCTCCTTTCTCACGGAGCCAATTGTCGCAGCGAGGGAAGACTCGGACACTCAATATGAGTTATCAGCAAGCTTCATTTATTGATTATAGCACACTATATTTTTGCAGTCCTTAATAAGCTAATACATATTCTGTAATCTAACCACCCTATTGGATATTATTCTAAATGTCAACCCCACCTTAAGTTCCTTGGTTATCTACATCCTTCTGTTACATTCTTTAGCTAACCACAAGTCCCTTTTGTTGTATAATGGCTACAGTCAAGGACATAGTGCCCATACGAGGTGGTAGTTAGCAACATTCATGCAACATCGGCAGATCAGACTAGCTGAGTTTGATGTTTCCCAAGAACTTCTTCAGCCATCTGCAACATGTCTACATGGCCCTTGTCACACAACCAATCCTCCACAGCCAATATTTCCCATGAAGACAAAGATGGGAGGATAGATGTGGATTATGCTGATCTCAATGGCCATTTACGGTAAACTTTGAACTTTATGATTAGAATGCGGTGTGGTCTCTTCCAATAAACCTCTTCCAATGTCATTTTCACACCTTGAAGTCTCTCTTCCCTATGGATTTGCAGATTTGCTCCTCATCCCACGTGATCTGTCTCTTCCTTTTCCACTAAACCTCTTCCAGTCTTATTTTCACACCTTGAAGTCTCTCTTCCCTTTTCCCCTTTTATCTTCCTTTGGGAGGGTGGAAGGGGGGTGGGGGGGGTGGTACCAGAGCAATTCTGTTACCTGGGCTTTTTTTTTTTTTTGGTTAGCACTGAGATTCTCTCAGGTGGTTCTCTGTGCCTAGAAGGCAGGCTGAAAAAATGTTCTGAGCAGGAGTTAATAACTTGGAAGGTGGGAATGTTTATTTATAGGGTGAACGTGACTGCGGGGAACGCTGGAGTGAGTTCTGTGTGTATTACCAATACAAATACTGAGGAGTTTATGAATTTTTGAAAACATTTGCGGGGGGGGGGGATAATAAATTGGTGTTAACTGTGGTGCCAGCATGTGGTTCTTTTTACCAACTCTATTTCCTCTCTTTCTCTGTGCAGTGTAAGTCACTAGCTGGCAAAACTGGAGGACACAGAAGAAGCTCCTGCAGGGGATGCACTTCGATCTCCTGAGCAGGCAGGAGCTGCTCCAATTTTTTGGGGTGCACCTGCTGTGGACGGAAGAGGTAGGATCCTTATCTATGGAGGAGCTCAAGAGGAAAATGATGTTACCTTTTCGTGAGGTGGTTTGTATTGTCAGCACTGACTGTGCTCCCTGGTGACTTCAGTGCAGGCATCAGGAGGAGCAGCACAAGAAGCTTTGTGAAGTTGCTGATTTGTTACTTTTTGGCCTTGTCAGGCTGTTGTGATTTGTGTGCTCCACGTCTACTGCCAGGATTCTGTCCCATAGAATTAATTTTTTAATATAAATGAACTCTAGATTGGAACCTGTTCTTCTTTTAGTTTTTTTTAAGTGTGTTATATCAGAACTCTGTGGCAAATGGGCAGCAGAGAGTGTTCAGGGAGCATTTCTTGGCATTAACAGTGCAGTCTGGCTGGCACTGCAAAGCGCATCATGAGAGTCCCTTTGCTGTGCTGCAGTAACAGAGGGTTAGGGGGTAAGCTGGGGTGATCCTGAGAGACTTTCTGAGGTCCTCTGAAGTGTATGTTTTGGGGAGGAGTCCTTGTGCCACATCCATTCCATGTGCTTGTGGTCAAATCAAGAGAAGCAGCACTCCCTCCTGCTCTGAGGCAGGCCCTCTCCTACATCGTCCCGATCCTAGTCGCAGTAGCCTTCCTAACCCTGGTAGAACGAAAAGTACTAAGCTACACACAAGCCCGCAAAGGACCCAACATTGTAGGCCCATTCGGACTTCTCCAGCCAATAGCGGAGGGGGTAAAACTATTTATCAAAGAACCAATCCGCCTATCAACATCCTCCCCCCTCCTATTTATCGCAACCCCAATGCTTGCCCTCCTGGGAGGGTTGTAAATGGAAATGTGGGGTAAATTGGAAATGTGGGTTTTTTTTTCTATTCCATTCCATAAACCAGGTGTGCAGAAAATGAAAAAGTGTAAAGAGGAGCAGATGTGGCAGCAGCAAGAAGTAAGAGCCAGAGACTGATGAAAAATTCAAAGCCAAAATCCAGATGATTTTATTTACAGAAAGTACAAAAAAAAGAAGGGGAGGGGAGTAGGAAGTGAAAAGGAAAGGGGAGGGGGAGAGGGGGGAAAGGGGAGGGGGAGAGGGGGGAAAGGGGAGGGGGAGAGGGGGGAAAGGGGAGGGGGAGAGGGGGGAAAGGGGAGGGGGAGAGGGGGGAAAGGGGAGGGGGAGAGGGGGGAAAGGGGAGGGGGAGAGGGGGGAAAGGGGAGGGGGAGAGGGGGGAAAGGGGAGGGGGAGAGGGGGGAAAGGGGAGGGGGAGAGGGGGGAAAGGGGAGGGGGAGAGGGGGGAAAGGGGAGGGGGAGAGGGGGGAAAGGGGAGGGGGAGAGGGGGGAAAGGGGAGGGGGAGAGGGGGGAAAGGGGAGGGGGAGAGGGGGGAAAGGGGAGGGGGAGAGGGGGGAAAGGGGAGGGGGAGAGGGGGGAAAGGGGAGGGGGAGAGGGGGGAAAGGGAAGGGGGTAGGGCGGGAAAGGGGGTAGGGCGGGAAAGGGGGGGGGGGGGGGGAAGGGGGGGGTAAAGGGGAGGATGGCAAAGGGGAGGGGGACTACGCATCAAAAAAATACCAGGGAAGGGCAACAGGGCTGTCATCCATCCAACCAACTAAGAACATTTATTCAGACTGACAGAAACATCTTTTCATGTCTTCTAATCCATCACAAGATATGGAATCAGCTCCCAAGGATGTAATTTAAAGTTCATCAGTGTCTGGCAAGAAAAGAGATAAGATTCTTCGTGTTACTTTTACAGGAGAGAGGGGCAAAGAGGTCACTGTCAGAACATTATGGCTACGAAGCCAGAGCTGAACACTCTCTGTGGTTAAAAGCAGACAGCAACAGAAGGAAATTGGCTCAGGGGCTTCCTGCTTTCAAACAGCACCGGTCACTCCAAAGCTGTGACTCTGGAGTAATCATCACAAAATAGGTGCAACTCCTCCTGGGCCATCAGGCCTCACATCACAGAACAGGTTTGATGCCACGGATGACAAACATTCAACTCCCCTGACGATTGCCTGAACACTACTGAGTGAGCTTTCCCTAAAGAAAGGATAACTTTTGATTAGCCTCTTCTTGCCTATTCAAATAAAAAGACTGCAACAGAGGAGCTACAAACACAAGCAATGAGCAAGGGACAGCAAAGACCAAAAACTGACAGCAGAGGGTGTGTGTTATGGGTCAGTGCTGAAGGCAGCCACTGGACAAGGGAGGAGAAGTGATGGCTGAAGTCTGAAACTCTGTGTAAGGGCTCCTTTTATGTTTGTGATTGAGGATTAACTCCAGTGAAAGGTGACTTCAGATTAAGCCAAGTGTATCTGTGTGGAGGAAATAGGTAAGATTCCTTTCTGATGGGTTTTGTTTTGGGTTTTTTTTTTTCAGGCAGCTGTTTAAAGCTCTACAAAGCATTTTGTAAGCAGAAAGTTTCCACGTTCAAGTAAGTGTAAAGCTAGCGGAAAAAAACCCTGTGCTTAGCACAGGAACTAAACAGATTTCAAGATGTTGTTTTCAAGAGGTAGGAGCAGTCATCTTTTTACTTTTACATAACACATTACCATGTCCAGGTTCTTCAGAGGCAAATTCATCCAGTTCCCACCTGTACTAGAATTATACAGAAAACACACCATTAACATTGTGCAATATTAAACTTCTAAAACATTCTTCAAATCCACACAAAAACAGGCAGTAACTCCAAGGGCCAAAGAAGTGAGGCCATAAACCAGCAGAGTGGAGGGAAGGGCCCCCTCTGCAGGACTAAAGGGAGAGCAGTGACCAAATTCACAGCTCCTCCAGGAGAACCCCTCTACAAACCCAAATGCCTCCTACACACAGTGGATCTCCCACACTGAAGTATGAAGTGAGATTTGTTGCAGATTTATTTATTGTAGTCAGACATCCTAGGTAAGAAAATTTTATTTAAAGCTTAGCTGGGAACATCCTATGGCATCATCTTTGGTTTCTGGGCACTCTTGGAAAACAGCACTCAAAACCCAAACTTTTCACCCCTAGCACACCTAGATGTTGTGTTGGGATGAGGAGGAGTTACACCATGAGTAATCCCTGCAAATGAGTTGTAAGTGAGGATGGGATTTCAAAATGTCTACCTTGGCTGCAGAAGAGGAAATCCTGTTCATCCATAATTCTGCTCCTATGGGTGAACTGGGATGCCTCCTACTGGACTTGGACTTCTGTTCAGAACCAGGATGTCCCAGGTGAGTTGAGTGGTAAACTGGATTTGCAGCCACTGATGGGAAGTGTGTTCTTCCACCTTCCATGAAGCTTTCTGTAGGCTTTTCCTATTTTTTTTTTTTTTTTTTTTTTTTTTCCCCCCATCAGTTCTGAAACATTCAGACACAAAGAATTATCTCTGGTAGGAATAGATTAGGAATGACCAAACCCATTTGACCTGAAGGGTTCTGGGGAGCCTACATCATAGGAGCCAAACCTGCAAGAGTTACCAAGACTTGGGATTGCTCAGCACTAAAGCTTCAAAGCAATCTGTGAACGGAGTTTGCTCTGGAATTTTGGGACAACTTCATCTACCTTGGTTTTAGCCTCTCCCAATTCCTTTTCCAAGCCAGGTTGGCTTCCTCCAGGTTCCTGCAGCGCCTCGTAGCAACTTCCAGTGAAGCTTCTGCCACAGACAGCTTTTTAATGTCACCTCTCTGACATTAAATGAAATGGTTAGATGAGCATGAAAAAAGTCATAAGGACATGAATTCTGTCTTTAACTTATTTGATTATTCAGTTACAACTGTCTTGAATTCAAAAAGTAGGAAACTTTTGCCTGCCACCAGCAGTCAGCCCCTCCAAACTCACGGAGCAGCTAATGGAGGTTTCTGTTTTCTAATACATAAAAAAATATTATAGTATAGATAATATTATACTTTTTGAACAATACACCAGCATACACTGAATCATGTTATTTTTTTTAACCAAACCCAAAGCAACCTGTTTGATGCAAGAGCCACAGGTTGACTGCAGATACTACTCTGGTGACTAAAGGCATGACTTTGTATGAGATGGTTCTTGGGTCTCTTTCTGCATTCTACAAAGAATTAAATTAATACATTAAATTAATAATTAAATTAAGACATTAAATTAATACCAAGTTAATTTTAGAGTAACAACTTTCATAAATCTGGACAGTCCCTCCTTTCCTCCAGCCACCCACCCAACTACCATCTCCCAAAGGAACCTGGTGTTTTGGCACTAGGAATACAAAGTTTTTCCCAGGGTAAAACCATTGACAGCACTCCTGGAGTTCTTCCCCCTCTTCCCTTTTACAGAAACTGAAAAAATGAAGAATAAGGTGGTTATATCTGACACATGCAGGTATTCACCTCACTCAAACACCCCAGGGTTGAGAGGAAGAAAGAAATGGAATTTTAAAGCACTGTGCACATCACTATTCACAGACAAACAGCGTCTAACAGGACTAGTTCCTGTTTTCCAGAAAATAAAAATTAACAAAATGGGTACAGCAACTTTTAAAACTTTGCTGTGCCTGGGACTGGTGGAATTTGCAGAAAAAAACTTTAACATTCTAATCAGTCTTCTGACAAGTTAATTAGCCTAACACAGCCACACAGAAGAAATTTAAATATTGCTGCACATCACAAAATAGAGAAGAGAAAGCTTAGTGGCTGAAATTGACTTTTTTGAGGAACAGGCAGGTCCCAAAAGACAGAATGCAGAAATGAACAGCAAAACACTGCTTAGAGCCTTCAAATATGCAAAAAGTGTGTCCTTTACCTCCCTTTTTTTTTAGTTTTTCAGCCTCATAGTTTAAGACTTCTTCTCTTAAACCAGCACACTTGGCCTTTAATTCCTTGTTCATCTTTTCCAGCATGGAAACTTGCTTTTCAGCAGAGTTTGTGGAAAGTGTCATTAAAGCACCCCTGTGCAGCAGCTGATGGAATAAATGGCTTTCCCTCTGGAGCTGGGCCAGTGCCTCCTGTGTGGACAGGATCACAGAATCATTAATGCTGGAAAAAAACCTCTAGGATCCTCCAGTCCAGCTGGGAAACCAACACCACTAAACCATGTCCCCAAAGTCAGAATAATGTGCTCCCCTCTCCCCTGAGGTGTTACACAGGACTCCAGACCCCTCTGCCCAGCCCTGCCCCAGATAATCCAACAGGATGCCTGCCCTATTCCCCTCATAAATACCCTAAGAAAAAAGTCTTTTCAAACACTTCTTAGCATGGCCCAACACACATGTTTTGCAGATGCAGGGAAAGCATCAAAGGTCACCAAATTCCAAGGTTTCTTGCATGAGCTTTCTCTTACAAAGAGGAAGACCAAGTATGTTTAATCACACACATCAGCCTTTTACAGACAAATCTTCTTTACTTCAAGATGTATTTTGTATGGGGGAAAAAAATGCATTTGACTGCATTGTTTGCAGGAACAACACAGCCCAGCTGGAAATAAAGCAGCAGAACAGGAAATACCCAGCATTGTGGAAACGATTTTTCCCCACCCTAAGAAAACTGTACCCAACTTCAGACAGCAACACCACCTTCCTCTGCACGACTCTGCCATCACCAGTAGTCACTTTCTGCTCATTTTCTTTACCTTATTGTAAAATTTACTCTATAATTACTCTCAATTTACTCTATAATTTTACTTAGCAGTCCGGACTCTAATTCAAAACATTTGGCTTCACATACCTGCACCCCAGAGTTGTCAGTGGCTTCCTTTAGGCTTTTTTTTTTTTTTTTTTTTTTTTTTGCTGGTGATGACACATGGAAAGTTCACCTCCAGGGAAAACCACAGTCTTCTTCCAAGGATTTTTCCAGCAATGGAGAGCAGAGTTATAGCTCAGTAGTGTGAGCAGTTTGACTTTTCTCCTTTCTTCTTCTACAGGGTGATGACTGCAGCGTGGTGTTTTCACCAAAGCTGTTTCTCACTGGATCTTTTGGAAGACAGTGAAATTTTAGAGGTTCTCTTCTCTTTGTCAACAATTCTTGGAACTCTCAGGTGTTTTCCTCAAAGCAATCTTTGGTTTTCTTTGAGGAGCACCCTGGGGATTCTTCAGAGATTGCAGAATGCTCTTTTTAATGTGCTTCCAGAGCACTTCAGGAGAGAGAGCTATGGGATGATCTAAAAGCCCAGCTTGAAGGTTTACCGGGAAGCTGTTTCTCACTGTACCTTTTGGAAGACAGTGAAATTTGAGAGCTTCTTTTCTTTGTCAACACTTCTGGGATCTCTTGGGTGAGATCCCAATCTTTGATTTTCTTTGAGGAGAACCCTGGGGATTCTTCAGAGGACTGCAGGATGCTCTTGTTAATGTGCTGCCAAAGCACTTCAGGAGAGGGATCTATGGGATGATCTAAAAGCCCAGCTTGAAGGTTTACCGGGAAGCTGTTTCTCACTGTACCTTTTGGAAGATGGTTCACTTTGAGCCTCCTCCCTGGGATGCCACCCCTCTTAGGTTTGGGCTTCAAGCAGAGGGGTAAGTCTGCATAGCACAAGGCAGTGGTCTGTAGGACATTCTGCACCAGGCACCGCTCGGCTAGGACGGACACGGCCAACATTTCTCTGGCGCACTAAGACACAGTCAGTGAGGTGTCAGTGCTTGGATCCAGGATGCTTCCAGGTTGTCTTCAGGCTGTCTTTCTGCTGGAAGAGAGTGTTGGTGATGGTGAGCTGCTACTCAGCACAAAACTCCAGCAGGAGACATCTATTGTCATTACAGTTTCCAACACCGTGCTTGCCCAGGACTCCTTTCCAGGCTTCATAGTTCTTTCCTACTGCGGTGTTGAAGTCACCAAGGATTATGATCTTAGCATCTGCAGGAACCTTTTGGGTGAGGCAGTGCAGGTGGGTGTAGAATTTGATTTTTTTCTGCATGGTCAGCCTGGAGGGTTGGGGCACACATACTGAGGAGAACAACATGGTGCTTGTTGTGGAGTGGGAGGCGTAAGGAAAAGATGAGACCCCCAATGAGCGGTCGGCAGATTTTCAAGTTTGGAGGCCTGGAATATCCATGAATAAAAAGCATAATCCTCAGCTGTCAGCCCAGCAGTGTCTTCATGGGAAACATCAGCACTGTAATGAAGGAGAACTTTGATCAAATGAAGATTCCTACCAGCAGCAGCAATCATGGGTGGGGTTCTGAAGGATTCAAAACATTCTATGAAAGGGATCATTTTACACAGACTCTGTCATGATTTTCATTCCTGCTTGCTCTCAGAAAAAAGGTCCACAGGACCACACCCCATTAACTTGTGCAAAGGAATAAAGAGAAAAAAAGAATCTTGTTTCCCACTAATTCGTTCCATTCATATCTCTGTGGTTCTCATCCATGCCTGAGGAAAGAGAAAAGGGTGGAAATAAAGCCAGCACACTGATTTCTGGAAAAGAGAATGAAGGGCCAGGCAAAATACAGACCCTTTGGGGAATAGAACTTGCCTGCACTGTTCTCCTTCCCCCCACCTCCCTGGAAAAGATATCCCAACAAGCTATCCCAAACCTCCCCCTGAGCAGGTACTTCTCATCTCACTGCACATCTCTTCATATTGGGCTCCCTGGCAGCACTCACCTTCCCAAGAACTCTTTTTCAGAAAGCAATGTTGACTGACTGCCTCCCCACCCAGGGTGCTTGAGCACAGAGTGAGCTGCACCCTGTGAGACTCTGGGAGATGATACTCAGAGGCTGGGAGATCAACTCCACAACAGCACTGGCACTCCTGACACAGCCACTCTCACAACCAAGAACTTTCTGAAGATCACAACTGGCAAGGAGGGGTAAACCAGCCTACTCCTAGAGTTTCAACAAGTTCCACTCTAACAGGTGAAATCCATGCACTCTCACCCCACAGAGCCTTCACTGCCACAGAAGCCACAGCAGGACAAATACATCAGGGCTGAAAGTAATCTGCAGCAGTCATTCTTTCCATTGGACCAAATAGCAACTGCAACATTCTTGCAGCCTTAGGGTTTCTATCACGAAGTTGGAATCAAAACCCAAAAGCATCAAGAGACAGAACATTGCCAGTATAAGATTCCACCCAACATTAAACAGTACTTGGCTACAAACCTTGTACCTGGCTGCAGGGAAAAGGGACTATTGATTATTAAGGAGACGAATAAGAAAGAAAAATGGCCTTCAGTTCCAAGGTCTTCTTCAGGGAGAAAGAAAAACATGTAAATGAAGCAAGTTAAAACATCAACAGTGCCAAGACTCCTGTGACACAAGAGTGCAGATGGAAAACAAAATCAGAAAAGGAACAGAAACAGACCATATGGTTTGGAACTACAAACGAACTGGAACAGCCCTGCTCATGGATTCTCTTCAGCAGAAGTAAAGAACAGGATTTCAAAATGCTTACCCATGCCTCATAGGCTGCAACCCTGTTTCTTCTTCTTCTAATGCACTTCTCATGGAGTGCAGTATTGGCTTTCTGTAGTTCATTAAGACAGAGGGAGGGCTAAAGGAACCTTCCTCACAAATACGCCATCTCAGGTTTACAGATATAATGCTGACCAGATGCAGAAGAGGAAGTTTTGGAGGAAAACACACAAGAAAAAAAGTCATCCCTTAAAACACTGCAAAAAGCACGTACCCACCTTTTCAGTGTTTTGTAGGCATCTTCTCTTTTTCACTTCCTCCAGATACAGCTTTTCATATTTTTGCTTTAGAACAATGCTCTCCCTCAGGGTCCTTTCACTGTCCAACTCCTGTTCAAGGTCTCCAATTCTGCAGAGCAGTAGCTTTCTCTCTGAATTCATCGTTGTCATGGGCTCTGCTCTGTTCCACTCTGTCCTGGGAAGCTGCCTGCTCCTGAAGCAAGTAACACACTTTTACCCACCACAAAGAAAAAGGGAACTCTCCCACCCCTCAGCTGAACCTGCCCAGTGTCAAGGGCACCGATTTCCTCCCTGAGGCACCTGAGCCTCCTCACTCCCCTCAGCAACCCAGGCAGAACCCCGGAGCTACCACAGGCAAGAATTCTTCTCCCTCAGAAAGAATCCCTCCCTCTCAGCACTGTTATTCATCAAAGCTTCTAAAGAAGGAACACTGTCTCTGTAGGAGAGAGCAGAGAGAAAAGGGTTCCTCAAGGAAGGAGTCGTCCCCCCACCACCACTTTGGTGGCTTCTGTTCTCAGAACTGATGGGTGATGTTTCTCACCTCTGCATGCAGCTGCTGTTTGGGCTTCTCCAGTTGTTCCTGGTTCCTCCCCAGGATGGACATCTCTGCTCACTGAGCCTGAGTTTGGTTTTCTCCCTGCACGCCTGCCTCAGGCTTTGCCTCCAGCTTCCAAAAAAGTTCATCAAGCTCTAGACAGAGACAAAAAACAAACAAACAGAAAAGAAAAGGAACTCAGCAGGATATAAGAGAAGTCAATCTATGAAAAATTGGTAAAGGGCTGGGCACCAGGACTGTATTTGACAAACATCTGCTGACTCAGTACCAAAATCAGAGTGAAACCAAGGGCTTCCTTTTAAAAAAAGAACAGCTGTCACATCATTTCTGATAGGATTCCTCAGGTTCCCAGCCCTTCTCAGTTCTCCTGCAGCAGGTCACACACCAAGAGGCACCAAACTGATAGCATTTCACCCACAGGCCTACCTGGAAAAGCACTGGGACTATTCTGCTGGGAGATGCTCGTGTGCCCATGGGAAGTCGAACACACCCATACCTGCCCACCCACCTTCTGGTTTCAGCACAAACACCACGTCTCATGCTTTAGAGGAATTTTTACACACTGTCAGCACAGTCAAGCTTCATTATGGAACTGACAAACACACAATCTATTTTTTCTCTACACTGAGAAATTTTTAAATAGTGGTTCAGAACATGGCCTTTACTGAAGGAGGAAGATGTATTCTGTAGAAGATGTAGGCGAAAGCTGCAGTTTATTTTAAAAATGTGCAGGAAATATCAGCCTTTCTTTAGGCCCCCATGCTCAACTACAGCTCTGTCCTTCTCTTCCCCCCCTCCAGAAGCAGACTTTTTCTGTATCCATTGAACATCAGACTTAATATCCTGTCAGTCATTAAAAGGGGAGGAAACTGGCACGGTGGAAACTTGAAAGAGGCTCTAACAGAAGGAAGAAGCTTCACTTATTTGAGAGGACAGGAGACAGCGGATATATGCTTGAGCATAGGAGGTTCCATATAAATACGAGGAGAATTTTTTTCCCTGTGAGGGTGACAGAGCACTGGCACAGGCTGCCCAGGGAGGCTGTGGAGTCTCCTTCCCTGGAGACATTCAAACCCCACCTGGATCTGTTCCTATGTGACCTCCTGCAGGTGACCCTGCTCTGGCAGGGGGTTGGACTCCATCATCTTTTGAGGTCCCATCCAACCCTAAACTTTCTCTGATTCTATTTAAATCTGCCTCAATGTAATGACCTTCCCTGTCATTCAAAATAACTCTTCCAAGAGCAACACAAAAACTTGACAAACTTTTGCACTAATCATGAGCCCCAGCAAAGGCAGGTGACTTTTCTTTCATGCTACTCAGCAGCAATAACCGCCTCAAAAGCACTTTTGGGAACTCTGCTTCTGGGTCCCCAGGACAAGGGAAAGGTGGGCTGAGACAGCCACTAGTGAGCAACAAGTTCAACAACATTTTCTGCATCACCTCACTGCACCGTGCCCAGGGAAGCAATGACACCATTTACAAAAGCAAAACCTGAACTTTCTCCAGCTCAAGTCATGCCTAAGATGGGGATTGAGGGTGGCCTTGGGCAAAGCCAGCTTCATACAGTTCTTCTGAGTGATGGTGGCATTCCATATGGTGGCCTGGACTGGGTCTCACTGCTCTCAGCCCTGACACTCACCCATGGACACCATATCCTGGCAGGAATGCAGATCTGCCTGTCCCCAGGGGCTGCCCTGGGGATCTGCACCTTTGGCTCATCCCCATGGCTCTCTGCTACCAGAGCTCTGCTGCTCTTCTTGGGGAGGGCGTGTGGGACTGCTCCTGCCCCTGGAGCTCATGGACCCTGACAGCCTTGTGGGGACTCTTCCCATCTCCCTGCCTCTACACAACAGCAGCCCTTCAGGTGCCTTGCAGAGACTGCTTTGCACATCACCTTTTCATCTTGACCCATCAGGAGAACTGCTTTGCTATTGGGCACACAACAGGATCTACAGGCAGGACCTGCACCTCATGTTCTCCCCACGGCAGCTGCACTACACCTCCATCTGTCAGCCAACTTCCACAGAGAGCCAAGGGACACAATTCCTGAGAATATTTCATCAGATTTCCCACCCAACAGGCCAGTATCTAACAATGGAAACAGATGCCCCCACTGAACCAAAGGCAAAGAGGTGATTTTGATTCACATCTTCTTCTCCTTCTTGCTGTTCTCTAAGCCAAACCAGCCAAGAGCTGGCAGCTGCTCTGAATTTCTACTTACATTTTTTTCCTCTGCAGAAAAGAAGAAAAGGGAAATACTGCTCCTTGGAACCTGGCAGCTGTTTCTTGTTTCCCAGGCACTAGCTCATTTGCCCCCCATTCCTTCAGTATGTTTTTCTGCAAGGTTTTTAAGCTCCCACTACCCTCAAAACATGCAGCAGCTCCTCCAGACACTGAACTGGAAGCACGAAACATTTTACCCTGCCCAGAAACACAGGGGTCAGAAGATGACCAGAAGAAATCCAGGGAAAAATGGGCAACTGCATCCTTACTCGATGTGGTAAGCTGATAGCAAACCCCACCAGCAGCTCTGCCTGATACAACCACTCCAAAATTTTGACACAGGGACCCAGCTAGCTTTTATCTGCTTCCTGGAGGATCCCTAAAGGATCACAAGAGAGTCTGAGCCTGAAGAGCAGGAATAAGAGAAACACCTGAATAGAGAAGTACTCAACAAAATGTGAACAAGGTGGTGCTGGGTATTGGCTGGTCCTCTGGAGGGTTTCCTGGGCTCACCTGTTTCAAGAATTCATTCTTTCTTTCTCCCTTCCAAGTGGAGAACCATGGTCTCCAGGCTGCAATCTTGGCTTCAGCCTCTTTTTCCTCACGCTGTGTAAGTCCTTTGATGGCAGAGATGGCACAACCTGCTTTTGCAGCTGTGAGAGCAACAGTGACAAAAGGAAAAACTTTTCAGATCAGCAGTGCTATTTATGCTGCTACCCAAAGGGACCAAGATTTGCCTAGCAGATCCAGCACCAAAGTGGAACAGAACCTGCTGATCCAGCTCAACTATCTAGAACACAAGTTTACTGGATGCTTTAGCAGCACTCTGTAAGAAAAAGAAAAGCAGAAAACACACGAGCCTCTCATGTACCTGCTGCTGGTGCTGCTCCTCTGCAGCTGCCCGTGATGCTCCTAAGCTGGTCATCAAGTCTTCCAGGTGGTCATGAATCTACAAAAGCAGGAAAAGAAGCAAGAAGACACACTCTGACTTTCCAGCCTGAAAGTTGTAGATTCCTCCTTACCGAAAATGAATACTACATCCACCTCTTCACCTCTTTATTCCTATTATACCCAACACCAATGATCAAAATGGCCATAGTTTGAGGTCACTGTAAAACTGGTTGCAGTCATCTCCTCTGCTCTTTTCTTCAAGGAGAGGGAGAACACCATGCGGGACACAAAGAAACTTCAGTGAAAACCATCAGGAGGAGCATCTGAAAACCATGCCCTGTGAACCAAAGGGGAAGGACCAGCACCCTGACCACCGTCCCTCTCCTCTCCTCTCCTCAGCAGCAGTACAGCAAAGTCACACTTGCACAAGCAGGCTTCACAAGAGCCCTCATGCACCAGTTCAATACAAAAATGAACAAAGGCACACCGAGTGGCCAAAGGAAAAGCAGTTCTGCACAACAAAAGCTCTGGGGAGTCTGTTTTTGTTCCAGCCTGGGGATGCCAGTCAGGCCTCTGGCATAAGCTGCTTGCCATCAATATCCCCTGAGGACAGCAAGTGTCTGAAGCGGCATCTGAGGCCAGGAGGGGCCTAAGGCAGACAACAGTCACACCACTGGATTTGGGACAAATCCTGCACTTTTAAAGCATTAAGGAGCGTTTCCTGAGTTACCATGGAAAACTCTTAAAACCAGAAAGCTGGGGATGGGCCAGAATGCTGTCCCAGCACCCTGTATGCAGGAGAAAGCAGGAACTGAGCTCCCCTCAGCTCTCCAGGAAAACCTCATCTTAGCATTTCCCCACAGCAATCGGTAAGAAGCTCAGGAGCTCAAAACAAGGCAAGTTGAGGACCAGCTTACTGAGGCAGAGGCTTGCAGGGTTCCCTCAAGGGCTTCAATCATACGTCTTTGCTGCTGGACTCTGCCTTCCAGTCTGGCGTTTTCCATGGAAAGGCTTAAAAAGAAATACAGGCCTTATTAGAGAAATCCACCAGAGCAGCAATTCTTAAAGAGCAGCAGGGGAAAAAACAAACAAAAGCGTCTTCAAAACCATCTGTTAACTTGCTGTGATGCAACGAGGCTGTGCTGTGGTTTTCACACAACCCCAGACAGCGACAGACACCTTGGTTCTCTGTGTCAGTCTCTTACCACTGCACACGCTCTTCCAGCTCTTTTACTCTAGCCCTGGTCTCAGAAGATGATGACAGGAGGTCTTTAAGTTTTTGGGACTTCTCTCTTAGTTTTCTTTTCCTATCCTTGTAGTGATGAATCTGATGCTCATATTGAAGCTGCTGCTCTTCCAGTTCCCGACACTGTCAAAACACAGCAAGAATCCATATCAGCTGGGAGAACTCTTCTAGAGAAAAAAACACTGCTGCTGAAGAACTCAAGCATGACTGCCCATGTCTGCACACACCTGCTACCCAAAGAACTGTCATCAGTTGAAATACATTTAAACTTTCACTTCTACTAGCAAATGAACACAAACCCTTTTACTTTGCCATCCTCTAGACTGCTCTCTCCCATCCCTCTCCTGATCCCCTAAAGCATGGTTCCAAGCACCAACACTCACCCTCCAACTCTTTAAGGGACTCATGGCACCCACTGCTTTCCTCCTCCATTGAAAACTGAAATGAAACTTGATCCCTCTCCTAAACTGCCTTCAGTCACTTCATCCCCTCTCATAAGGAGATAAAGATGATTTCTGTTTCAGAATATATACATATGGAGAATAAGGTACAAAACCATTCTGAACATGATTTTATGGTGGTCTTGGCAGTGCTGGGTTAACACCTGGACTTGATGCCTAAAGGTCTTTTCCAACCAAAAAGATTCTGTCATCCTCTGTTACCAGAGGGGGGGGGAGGGGGGTGAGGGGAAGCACCGTGAGCATAAAGAAGCCCAAGTGCGGCAGTCCAGAATTTCTACTGCCCTTCAGAAATCAGACAAACTGCTGGGCCAAACCACATGCAATGAGCAACAAACACGTCAGTCACTAACCTCAGACCAAGTAAGGACACCGTGTCCTCATGCCACGGACATGGACATCAAGTTTATTAGTGTGATTCCTCCACACATCATCCCATCTCTGGGATGTGCTGGAGTTTGTTCTGGAATTCTGGGACAAATTCATGTACCTTGGATTTAGCCTCTCCCAGTTCCTTTTCCAAGCCCAGGCTGGCTTCCTCCAGGTTCCTGCAGCGCTTCGTAGCAACTTCCAGCGAAGCTTCTGCCACAGACAGCTTTTTAAGAGCTTCACCAAGCTCCTGCTGCAGCTTTCTGACATTGCCCTGATGAAATGGTTAGATGAGCACAAAAAAGGTTATAAGAACATGAACTATGCCTTTACTTTAACTTATATGATTATACACTTAGACCTGTCTTGGGACTCAATCCCAAAGGGAGGAAAATTTTGCCTGCCACCAGCAGTCAAAAGCTGAGCACCTCTAAATTATCACCAGCTGCTCATGAGGATTTCTGTTTTCTAATACCTACGAAAGGCTCAAGTATTAATCATCCTGCACACTGCACCGGCATACCTGAATCAGGTATTTTTTTAACAAAACTCAAAGCAATCTCTTGTCACAGTTTGACTGCAGATATTACTCTGGTGACTAAAGGCAGGACTTTGTATTAGATGGTTCTTGGGTCTGTTTCTCCATTCTACAAAGAGAATTAAATGAATACTTGGATCTGAAAGCTCTTCTGACAAACACTTGAGGTTTATATTGAAACACATCTCTGTCTGTTTCCTTACCAAGTTCATTTCAGAGTAACAACTGCCTCCCTGCTGACACATTTGCCTTCACAAATCTGGACAGGCCCTCCATTCATCCAGCCACCCACCCAACTACCATCTCCCAAAGGAACCTGGTATTTTGGCACTAGGAATACAAAGTGATTCACAGGGGAAAACCATTGACAGCACTGCTGGAGTTCTTCTCCTTCTTCCCTCAAAGAACCCAAAAAATGAAGAATAAGGTGGTTATCTGACACATGGCAGGTATTCACCTAGCTCAAACGCTCCGGGGTTGAGAGGAAGAAAGAAATGGAATTTTAAAGCACTGTTCACATCACTAAGGCAGGCAAACAGCACACCAGTGTCTAATTACTCAACAGGACTAGCTCCTGTTTTCCAGAAAGTAAAGATTAACAAAATGGGTATGGCAACTTTTAAACCTTTACTCTGCCTGGGACTGGTAGAATTTGCAGAACAACAGTTTAAATGACATCCTAACAAGTCTTCTGACCAGCTAATTAGTTAACACAGACACAAAGAACAAATTTAAATATTGCTACACATCACAAAATACACAATAGAAAGCTTAGGTCAGTGGCTGAAATTGACCTCTTGAGCAACAGGAAGGTCGCTCAGAAGGGGGCTCAAAACACAAACAGAAATTAACACCAAAAAAGTTGCCTTCAACACTGCAAACAGTGTATACTTTACCTCTCTTTTTACTTTGTCAGCCTCATATTTAGAGATTTGTTCTCTTAAATCAGTGCAATCGGCCTTTAATGCCTTGTTCCTCTTTTCCAGCATGTACACTTGTTTCTCAGCAGCAGCACTGACTTGTTGGAAAACTTCATTAAACCGTTCCTGGGCAACAGTCACTGCCCTTCCTTGGATGAGCTGCTGCTCCTGCAGGTTTTCCAGCAGCTGATGGAATAAATGCCTTTCCCTCTGGAGCTGGGCCAATGCCGCCTGCATGGACAGAGTCATAGCATAGAACCACAGAATCATTAAGCCTGGAAAAGACCTCTGGATCCTCCAGTCCAACTGGGAAACCAACACCACCATGCCCACTAAACCGTGTCCCGGAAGTGGAAATAATGTGCTCCGCTCTCCCCTGAGGTGTTACACAGCACTCCAGACCCCTCTGCCCAGCCCTGCCCCAGATGCCCAACACCAACAGGATGCCTGCCCGATTCCCCTCATGAATGCCCTCAGAAAAAATCCTTTTCAAACACTTCCTCGTAGTGAAATGAGGCAACCAGGTGCCACTAATTGCCAGGTAGTGGATTTTCTTACCCGACTCCTTGGGTTTTCTGCTAATGCTAGTTTGCGCCGGACTAGCTCCCTTTCTTCTGATTCATCTGAGCATGGGCTAGATCAAGGTCTCTGCCGCATTCTCTATCAGATGTAGCAAGATGAACCTCTTTTAGGGCACGGCGCTCCAAGGTCCAGCCAGGTGTTCCAGCAGAAACTCATGAATAATGCTCTGAGCCTATTGCCCTCAGGGCTGACTAGCCTGGATCGGTGCTACTGCTCCAAGAAGCAGCTAACCTCCTCCTCCCAGCTTTCCTCAGCAGGGAGCTTTATTGGCCCCCTAATCCTGCTCATGCGCAGTAGGGGCCTGCCCTAATCAGGCACAGGTGGGCTTAACACAAGCTTATGCCCACTACCTCGCAATTAGTGGCACCTGGTTGCCTCACTTCACTACACTTCCTGACATGGCCAAACACACACATGTTTTGCAGAGGCAGGGAAAGCTTCAAAGGTCACCAAAGTTCAAGGTTTCTTGCATGAGCTTTCTCTCACAAAGAGGAAGGAAGACCAGGCATGTTTAATCACACAGATCAGCCTGTTACTGAAAAATCTCCCTCTTCCCTTCAATATGCATTTTGCATTGGGAAAAAAAAAAAAAAGCATTTGACTGCATTGTTTGTCTGCACAGCACAGCAGGAACAACACTGGGCAAAACTGAAGGAAACCAGCTGGAAACAAAGCAGCAGTACAGCAAATATCCTGCATCTGGCAAGGATTTTTCCTCATCCTAAGAGGACTGTACCAACTTCAGACAGCAACACCACCTTCCTCTGCACGACTCTGCCATCACCATTAGTCACTTTCTGGTTACTTTTCTTTACCTTACTGTATAGTGCAATTTACTCTCTAATGCCACTTACCAGTCCAGACTCTTAATTAAAAATATTTGGCTTCACATACCTGCACCCCAGAGTTGTCAGTGGCTTCCTTTAGGCTTCTTTTTTTTGCTGGTGATGACACATGGGAAGTAGATCCTGAGTGCTCACCTACAATGAAAACAACAGATTTTTACAACCACCTATTTACTCCGAGAGTGCATCTTGATTAATGGTGAGAACAATCTTTACAGAAAACATCACATCCCCTCACATTTGAGAGCTGCTAGAGACAAAATGATCAGAATAGAGTTTTTAATGTGCTAAATATGTGTTAAATATTTTCTTTGGTGGCATTTAACTTTCTTCTGTAAAAAAGAAAGCTTATGAATATCAGTATGGCCACAAATAATTCACTCCAGTGTCTTCAAGGTGCAGGATCTCTCTCTCAGATAAACTGTGGTCCATGCAGTAACGAGCAAGATGCTTTCAACAACGCAAAGGGTGCCTCCTCCTCCTGCTCTGAGGCCTGAGCTGAGGAACAAAAGTGCTCCCCTCTGACCCAGCTGGCAATGCTTTCCAGCGCACACACACACGGGTGGCACTGCAGACACCTCCTACATTTCAAAACCAGAGCAGCTGAGGCACTGGAACAGAAGGGCTCTCCCTCAGCTCCACTCAAAGCTTTCCCTGGCTTCAGCCAAAAGCAAGCACAGCTTTTCAATCCAACAGCACCCGCCAGGAAAGAGAATGCTACTGGCACACCCAAGACACTCCAGTCCTCCTCCTCCTCTCCATCTGCACGTTTTGGTCAGATTGCTTCAAGGAGAACACAGCAACAGAAGCAAGAAGAGCACTTGCTGCATAGAGCACCATCTGCAATCCAACACCATCTAGTCAGGTTCCAGAAAAAGGAAAAAAAAAGGCACAAAAGCTGCTTTGCTACTCTGCCAGTGGCCACCAGGATTTACAGGCCAGGATAAAATTTGCAACCTCAGAAGTCAACCACTGTTTTAGTCCATTTACTCTAGGTGGATCTATATTCACAGAGGAAGTATCTGGATCTAGATCATTTCTCTCACCACTGATTTCTCTGCAGCTTGTGCTGGGCTCATCAGGGCTGCCATTTAATAAGTACTTCTCTGTACATCCAGCAATGGCAGTGTTTAGCTCTACAGCAAGCTCTTTCTTCTCTTCTTTTCCATGTTGTTCATCTGTTTTTTCCTGAAAGAGATGAAACAAAAAAGCTGGTAAGAGCAGAAACAAGCATCTGCTTTGCTACCCACTGACAGCTTGAAGAACATTTTTTGTGGAAGAGAAAAGGGAAACTTTGCTTTCTTTTACAAGGCCTTCTGTGTTTCCAGGGAAATAAATCTTTAGCAGAATTCTGAGGTCCTGAGTCTCGGCCCTGCTTCTGCACAGCCCCTGAGAAGCACTTCCCCACTTCAGCCCAGCTTCATTTCAGTTACTGCAAGCTTTCGGGTGCTCCTGGATCTCCCTCCTACCCTCCCTGTCCTTCGCACAAAGTACCTCAGAATTCCAGGGAGAAGCCCAGAGAAAATCCTCAGCTTTCTCCACTTCTTCCATGGGTGGCAGGGAACCTACACACCAGGGAGGAAAGGAGACACTCAGTGGTTTTATATCACCCTGCTACTCCACTGTTTTATGTTGGAGGCTTTTCTTTAGTAACTTTTGATTCTAGAACCGTGGCTATCATCTAAAAGCACAAGGAATAATAAAAAAAAAAATCTATGTGAACAAAAGGAGTTATTTATTTAATTGCAATTGGCAAATTTCCAGACTAACACACTTCAGAGGAGTCACCTGGCAATGTCTGGAAAAGGAGGTAGGGAAGGGATGGGCAGGGCAGAGGAAGGGCTTGGCCAGGGACAAAGGCTTAGCAGGGGATTCATAGCTTAATCTTAAGGATATGGCTTATTTGGTTCTGAAATTACAAAGTGCCGTGTCTTCACAAGTTAATTTTCTTGCCTACTAGAGAAGAAAAAAATACAAAACTCTACTTAGCAAGCCTACTTTTACAGATCAGTCTATCATGCAATCTTTCCCAGATAGCTTACTGCTTTTCCTGCCCTGCTGGAAAGCCTTCATGCGCCGTGTCACCTTTGGCTTCTGCTGCTTCTGTAAAGAAAGATGTATTTCTGCAAAACTTTTTTTTCAATAGAAACAAACACAAAGAACTGTTTACATCCCTAGACTTGATGCCTAAATGAGCCTCTGCAAGTACACTAACCAAAATACCCCTCAATTTTAGTATCATGCCAGAAAAATGCATCGCTTCCATTTACATCAAGGCAAGAAAATTAAATCATGTTAAAACTAAACATGCTGGCATCTCCAACTGCCACACTCCTGCTCCTCACCCCTCCAGAACCCCACTGCAACACAACAGATGCTCCCGACATCGCTGCACAAATTGCTCATTCTTCAGCACACCAGTAAGAACAGCAGGCACCAGAGCTTGGAGCTGACAAAGAGAACACTGCCTGAGCATTCCAAAAAAGAGGGGAAATGTGCAGTGTGAGATGACACACAAGCACAGAATGCCATCTCATAGAAAAGAACCTGTTTGAGTAACTCAGCCATTGAGTGCTGGTGGGGGAACCTGATGGGGAGGGAAGGAGCAGCAGCAGATGGAGGATTTCAGGAGGTCCTCACAAAGAAATGCCCTGTTCCTCTATCTGTTTGGACTGAAACACCAAATTTACAGAAAACAAGAATCACCTCACAGGAGAAGAACAGAACAGATTATAAAAGTAACTGAGAAACTTTTAGGGTCTGCAAACCTGACCCAAATGAGCACCAAGAAATGAAGCAATGTGGTTTTTATGTCGTTACCTATTGCTCCTTTGTGCCAAACCGTAACTCTGCTGCACGCTCTGCCACACCCACGGTCTGTTAGGAAAAACTGACAGCAGAAGAAAGGCTGGCAGGCCAGAGACTGCTTCTATCACAGAATGGTACAGGTTGGAAGAGCCCTCCAAGACCATCCAGTCCAACCTTTGACCAACACCATCATCTAACTACTAAACCATGTCCTTAAGGACCAGCTCCAAATGCCTTTTCAATGCCTCCAGGGATGGTGCCTCCACCACTGTCCTGGGCCATTCCAATGCCTGACAGCCCTCTCAGTGAAAAAACGTTTCCGAACACCCATCCTAAACGTCCCCTGGTGCAGCTTCCATCCATTTCCTCTGCTCCCATCCCAGTTCACTAAGGAGAAGAGGCTGTTTCCCTCCTTACTCCAACCTCCCTTGAGGTACTTGAAGAGAGCTCTAAGGTTCTAAGGAGGAAACAGTGCTGGCTGGAACTGCAGTTGCTTTCAATCCCAGTTACTTGCCTTCAAATAACTCCTTTTCACAGGACAATTTCCCTGGAAATGCACCATACCTTGGGAGTAAAATCCAGTTGTTCTGCAGAAGCACTCCAACCATCACCAATCCCCTTTTTCTCAGATCTGCTTAAAAAGCAAAGCAAAGTGATGACACCTGTGCCTCCCAGATCACCCCTCAAGGAAGTGGTAGGTATTTGTAAAGTCTCACCTTTTCAAGCCTCCTTTGGAAAAGTCTTCCACTCCTGCTCAAACACGAAACGACATGGTGAAATTAGATTTGGCATGCTAAAAATTCAACAGTACATATGAACAAGGTACTCCTTGCACACATGAGTACACAGCAGAGGGAAAAGTTTTACTAGTTCATGTAGTATGATGTGTAATATTATGCTAGAGACAATACTAGCTGCTGCTCTAGCCAGTTACAAACTATTCTGAAAAGGGAAAGAAAATCAAACAGCATAACCCAACCAAAAGCTTAACCTCACACTCAGCCTGTTACTGCAGCACAGCAAAGAGACTCTCATGATGCAGGACACGTGCTTCATGGTGCCAGCCAGAGACTGCAGTAATAATGCCAAGAAATGTCCCCTGGACACTATCTGCTGTCCATTTGCCACACAGTTCTGATAAAACACCCTTAAGAACCCAGAGAGAATAAAACCTCCACTGTAGGGTCTGAGAGGCAAAGCACAAGACTAAATTCCATTGCATAAAAATATTAATTTCCTAAGATTCTTTTAGGGTTATGTGGCCTCGTAAGGACAGACTGGATTTTAAAACCTCAGAGAAGGAGGTAGGTGTTTGATCCCAGGACAATTTAATGTCACCTGCACGAGCTGCTTCTGCCTTCTTTGGAGCTGCACTTTCTGACAGCTGCTCACTAAGACTAAAGAAAGAGAGAGAGAGAGGAAACAGAGTTGTTAAAAACAACCACTTCCTGGCAGGTAACATTTAGCAGAAGAGTTAACAGCCATTTTTTATTCATCCTACACAGTTCACATGAATTCAGGGACTCCTAAGTACTTCTGAAGGGCAAGACACAGAACTTTCTGCAGGGCTGGTACACACTTCAGTGTTCCCTGCAGTCACCTTCATCCTATAGATGCACATTCCAAGTTATTAACTCCTGCTTGGTACACTCTTTCAGCCTAGCTTTTAACAAAGCGCACCTAACCACATCAGAGAAGGAACAACAAAATTATTCAACAGCCACACTTATAAGCACACCTAACCACATCAGAGAAGGAACAACAAAATTATTCAACAGCCACACTTATAACCGACCACTTCATTGAACCAAAAAGTTAAACGTTTACCTGGGATACCCATAAATACAAGCATAATCATCAGCTGTCCGCCCATCAGCATCTTTATGGGAAATGTCAGCACCGTAATGCAGGAGAACTTGGATCAATTTCATCTTCCCGACAGAAGCAGCCATCATGAGTGGGGTTCTGAAAGATCCAGATGTGCTATGAAGTTATCATTTTACACAGACAGTCAATATTTTCATTCCTGCGTGCTCTCAGCTTGCTCTCCCATTACTTGACAATGAACAAAAGAAAAAGCAGGTTCCATTAAAAGCAACAAGAACATGGGAGAGGGAGTCAACACAACTGCATGGTCACACCAAGCTGCCACACGCACACCACTTCAGTGCACATGGAGGCTGCTGTGCCTCTCAGCAATCCCACCGAAAGAATACTCAAGGGACCCATGTGGATAAACCCCTTACCTTTGTTGCTGGTCTCGAGCATGCACATCAGCTCCCATTCTCAGGAGAAACTCAGCTGTCTCTACCTGACCTTTGGAGACAGCAAGACTGAGTGGGGTAAAGCCCTCCTGAAAGGACAGACAAATACACCAAGTTAATCATCCAAGTCAAAAATAGTCTTCAACAGAAATATTGCTGCCACTTTCTGAAACAACTTCCTTTAGAAACAGAAACATGTACCTTATTCTTGGCATCAAGATTGGCATTATGATCAAGTAACAGCTCCACAACTTTAGGACTGCAAGACAGGACTGCCAGGTGGAGGGCGGTGTTGCCAACAACGTCTCTGAGGTTTGGGTCTGCACCACACTTCAGCAGAAAACCAGCACAGGCTTGGTGCTGGAACTGCACTGCCTGAGAACACACGAAAAAAGGGAAGACTTCCAAAACTCACATTTCACTCCATCACAGCTCGCCCAGCTTCTGACCACTGGCAAAGAAGAGCACCTGCAAAGATGACCTGACAGGTGCCTGTTCCACTCCAAATCCAACAGGCGTGTTTCCGCACAGCTCTGCGCACAAGAGTCCTGCCAGACACCTCTCCTTTCATGCACACTCAATAAGCCCCTCTTCCAAGAGCAGAACTTCTCTCACTCACCATCATCAGGGGTGTTGTCCCAAAATTATCAACAGCATCCAACTGGCAGCGGTGCCTTACTAGAAACGTGACGACCTCTGTGTGGCCGTTTGCAGACGCCAGATGGAGAGGTGTCCTGAGAATTAAACATGGGAGCTTAACACTGACAGACAAGGAAAGAACCAAAGCTGTGGCACCACCCAGCCCGGGGGACCCTGCTGCTCCTGCTGCTGCTGCAACCCCGCACACATCACCCACAGGGCAGGAGAGACCTGGGGAGGCCTCAGCAGCTGCAAGAGAACCCTGCAGGGAGAGCAGGGCCAAGCAGCAGCCCAGCACCTCCAGGAGCACTGGCGCCCACCCAGCAGCTCCCGGCACTGGAAAGCTCTCAAGTTCCCCCTCCCAGCTGACAGGGCACATCTTGCTTTGCAAGCAATCAGCTCCAAGGGGATCCCACACAAACCCTGCAGGGGGGATGCTCCCGCACGCCACCCGAGGTGTCCCAGCAGCGGCCACAGCCCCTCACCGATTCTTCCTGTCGCGGCGGTCGATGCCCCAAATCTTGATCCACCAGCGCCAGCGCCTCAGCCAGGCCAGGTGGCCGCGGGCAGCCGCACCGTGCAGACTGCCCAGACCTTGCTGCTGAGGCTTAGGGGCGCCGGTGCCGGCAGCAGCAGCAGCGCGGGGCTGCCCAGGAGCGCTGCCAGAGCAGGGAAGCTTCTGCTTCTTGTTGAAAAGCCCCATCCCAGGAGCTCTGCGAGCTGCGGCACGGGCACAGCCCTGCGGGAGCAGTGGGAGGCAGCCGGCCGAGCCGGGGGGGTATAAAAGGGAGAGTCAGGAGAAGGGAAGGGCAAAGGCAGGGACAGGGGATGTAGGAGAAAGGCAGGGATGAGGCGGGAGCAAGGAGCAAACCAACGGCGAGGAGCACGAGCAGCCAGAGAGGCAGAGACCAGCACAGCTCAGCACAGGAGCCACAACCGTAGAGTCACCACCAACGGCACTCGCCAGGGGCAACGGTGGGCGGGGCCGAACCACCCTGTGGGGGGGGGGAGGGGGTAGAAGGGGCCGAACCAATTCACGGGGGGGGGGAAACGAAGGAAAGAAAAAGGCATCTGAGAGAAGCTGAGAAACTCTCCCCCATCGGAATGAGTCCTACTGGCAGGACAACTATCTTTTCCCTAACTCTTGGGAAAATGTTAACACAAATGTTAACTGTCACCATGCTCCGTGTGCCACACCCAGCTACACAGAAAATCTTCTTAAAAGTTCCCTGCTGCAAACACATCCTCTGCAGGCCCCGGCACCAGCCTGACCTTCCACAGGCAGCCCAGCTTTTGAGCAGCCAGCCTGAAATGAGCCATAATGGCTGTAATTAGCCCCATTGCTGGGCATCAGCCAGGGGAGAATTTAAAAGCAGCAACTTGCCTCAGGCTCTGAGTCTCACTGTTACAACTTTGTTATCTCCTGTTTCTGCTCTCAGAACATCAGATGTGATTGTTTTGAATTAACAAAAAAACCTGCACGGAACACTTGCATTCCTCACAATAACTGATCCCACAGCAGGGAATAAAAGCTGCATCAGTCAGTAGGGCTTTGCAAAGAGCACACAAGAACTCATCAGGTATGGGGCCATCAGAGGAGGAGGGCTCTTTGGATAAAGAGAAAGGCTTTTTCTTCTTTCCTCTGGCATATGCTTCCCTGGAGGCAGGGTGGGGAAGGAAAAACACAAAAGTTAAACACGGCTACATGGAAAAAGTTAAAGACAGGCACACGGAAAAATTTTCCAAGCTTTGGATTTTATCAAAGGAAGCAAGAGATGGAATTCTGCTCACCTCATGTAAGCCGTCTTAAATACATTTATATTAAACTACTTTTTTTTGGTTGCTTTGGCACTCCAATGCTTCCCCATGATTTCTCTTGTTCCCTTTTTGGTCAGTTCAGTTAGTTCCATACTTATGCATTAAGAGTTGGTATTGCATATTTCCCCATTCTTGTCAGCAGAGCTTCCTTTGTATTGGGATCTTTCACCTCCAGCATGAAACTCCTTGGAATTCCTGTGCTCTTTCTAACTCTGGGATCAGGCTCGACAGTTTAGGCTCAACACTCCTCATTTAA
Organism: Heliangelus exortis; assembly: GCF_036169615.1. Taxonomy (NCBI): domain Eukaryota; kingdom Metazoa; phylum Chordata; class Aves; order Apodiformes; family Trochilidae; genus Heliangelus; species Heliangelus exortis. Next base: position 304,656 of record NC_092438.1, on the reverse strand, counting down.
CTGTTGCAGACCCACTGAAATGTCCATAACTTACAGCCAACTAAATTACTCTGCCAACACTGGGTTTCTAACGTAAAATTAACAAAATGTCTCAGAAACGGTGAACAGCTTCTGAAGGGCTTCCTTGTGTCTTGAAGCTGAATAATACTGCAGGATTACACTGAGGCTGATCAGGTACTCCCCTCCTGTCTTCCCAGCCTGGGATCAACCCTCTATAGAATAGTATCCAAATAGAAACATTTTGTAAACTTAAACCAATGACTTCAAATTATTAAAAATCAAAGTTTTGTTCACATCTCTTTTTATCCAGCTACAGATCATAACATAAGATTTAAAATAACAAAGCAAAGACTCTTGGGGTTTTTTTAAGTATTTGACAAGAAATTCCATATACCTCAATAAGCTGGGCCAGAGAAACAAGTGCAGAGGAGTCACTGATCTCTTCACAAAAAAATAATGAAAGGGTTTTTACATACCTGTTTTCAAGAAATAAAACCCCATCTGAATTAGAGTAAATACTATGAATGCGGTTTGGATAAATGCACTGTGGGAATTACCAGGGTCCCTGGGCCAGCTACACTCACGCTCACAGAGAGAGACATTCATGTGCAGCAAGGAATTCAAACTGATCAGTGACAGCATCACTGATGTCAGATTCAGACTGAGTGGTTTCAGACCTACAGACAAGAAGTTTTCAAGTTGAAACATGACACACCACTCCATGACCAGCAGAGGCTGTATTCTTCACACAACACAGACACACACTTGATGAATTTCTACATTCAGATCTCCTAACAGCTTCTCAAGTGCTCAGACCCCACAACTCTGGGTTAATGTAATGCCTCACCCCATTCTAGTGAAGAAAATTCAGTTATACCTAAAATCAGGATGACAAAAAAAAAAACATCCCACCCCTTAGTGATTTTTTTATACTGGAAGGACTATTTTGAAATGCAGAGTTACACATCATATGATTCCACCCCAGGTGGTGGAATCAACATCTAGAGCATTACCAGTCAGGTATTTCCTTGTGTTCCTTATCTGTATTTTAGCAGCAGCAGGACAGAGTTTGCAAAGCTGTAGAAAAATGCTGCCCCTTTTCCCAGTGTCAGTTCCAAGTGGGGGTATCCTGAAGAAAGGCTGAACCTTTGGGAAATGGAAGCAGCATCCAAACCTGAAGTCACCCAGATCCAAACATGTCCTGCAGGCAGAAGGGAAGAAAAATGACAGAGCTTTTACCCACAAAGGCACTGGGCTCCAATCTTGTGCTGAATGTGTCCACTGGGCTGTTGGCATTTTCATGTGCAGACAAACTATTCAACTGAACTGCTTCATCAGACAAAGCCCAAAGATCAAATGCAGAACTGCAGAATACCAACTTGGGGAGAAACAATTCTTTAACTGATAGCAATCTATTGAAGACATTTATGTACTCAGAGGGGCCCAAACAATTTCACCTCAGTTATGCAGCTTCAGGAAGAAATGTCCAGGCATTTACAGACACAAAAAGGAATTGTTTAGCTGCACAGAGGTGTCCTCAAAATGTTTGGGATATGTTGGTTTGAGTGGAAAGTAAGAAACAGTACCAAGTATAACAGTAACAGATAACAGTAACAGTGGGTTTTGGTAACATTTTCAAAAATTAGGAAAAAAAAAAATTAGGAAAAAAAACCTGTGCAAATGATGGCATTACACAGTTTTGCTATGCTGAATCAAATACATTGCATTTACAACAAAGACTGTGTTTTATTGGAAAATACTTTAAGTTAATGTTTGGGAAATTAATACAAGGGTACATTGTTTGGATGTAAACGCAGGCTGCAATAGAAAGTGTAAGACTGTGATTTTACATACAGCTTTTGATGTTCCACTCGCTGGCTCCCTTTGCCTTCCTCATGTTCCACTCACTGGCTCTGACTGGCTTCTAGAAGAACAAAAAAGGTGATCAGAACTCCAAATAAAGCACTTGTGTCCAACTTTAAGTAGTGAAAGCAGAGTATAAACTAGTTTTCTGATGCACAGAGTAAAACATGTTGAAGACAAAATTCAGTCCCTAACCCCACCTTTTCTTCTTCAAGATGCTGCTGTCCCTGCTGCCCCCCAGCCTGTCACTGCCCAGTGTCCCATCACCCCCAGGCCTTCACTACCCACTGCCAACCCCCAGCAGCCCCCTGGCTCTGCCATGGCTCCCTCAGCAGCCCTGGGCCCATCACTGCCCAATGTCCTTTCACTCTCCCAGACCCTCACCACCCCATGTCCCCCCTGTCACTCCCAGCCTGCCACCTCCCCGTGTCCCCTCCTGTCAGCAACCAGCCATGGCAGAACAGCCTGGGGGAGATGCAGTGGGCTTGGTGGTCACAGGGCCAGTGAAGGGAGGGGATGGCTCAGGGTGTCTGAGTGTCTCTTAGTGCAAGAGGATATAGAAAGAAACATTCTTGGGAACAAGTCCCCAGTGATCACCTGGTTTTTCCTTTTTCCCTTCCAGGTGATGATGGGCAAGCCCCAGGCCCATGCAGCCATTCTCTGCGCACAAGTCCCCTGGGGCTGGGTATCTGACACACGTTTCATAAAAGAACACAGCCCCAGAGATTTGATTTGTTCATCCTCAGCTGGGGGAAGGTGTGTGTGTGTGTGTGTGTGTGTGAGAGAGGAAGAGCTGCTCTCCCATTTCATTTTTGCACCTTAGCAAAAACATTGCATGATTTACACTCAAGAAATCAAAGGTAAGCGACGCAGATGGCTCCAACCACAAATTTCCACTGACTCCCTAGAAATATGCAAGACCACACTATCAGTCACACTGCCCTCCCTGCTGTAGAGGTGTCAGACCAGAAATGATGGTTTCAAGACAGAAAACACAACACAATCCAGCACAACAACAACAAAAAAACAACCTGAAGAAACCAGGTAAACAAACCAAGAGTCCCTAATCAAACCCTAAAAATGAAAACAAGCTTTCATCTTTGAAAAGAAAGCCCAGGGTGCTGGGGCCTGGCCCAGCTGCTCATCACTGCTCTTCTGGGGCTCTGCCCAGCTCCCTGCCCCCAGTTCTTCATCCCTCCCTCTCTCTCGTTTGCCCACCACAAGTTTGGGCTTTCACTGGCTGTCTCCCTCTCAACGTTTCCCAATTCCTCCCTGCCTCTTCTCAGAGCTATTGCTGTTTCTCTCTCTCTTTGTCTCCACATCTTTCCCTCCCTCTCCTCTCCTGGCCTTATTGTCCCTCTCTCTCCTGCAGCCTCTCCCCTTTCCTGCCCCTCCCCTCACCCTTTCCCCTCTCTCCTGCTCCCTCTCCCACCCCTCTGTCACTCCCCTCTCCTGGGGCCTTTTCTGTCTCTCTCAGGCCCCTGGCCCACCCCTGGCCCACTCTCTGTCCATCCCCCCTCTCTCCTCCTTCCCGCCCTTCTCCTCTCTCTCTCCCTCCCTCCCTCCCTCCCTCCCTCCCTCCCTCCCTCCCTCCCTCCCTCCCTCTCCCCCTCTTTGCCCCCTTCCCCTCCATCTATTTCCCGCTCCTCACCACTCTTTTTCCTGCCTTCTCTCCCTGCCCAGATCCCCTTCCTCCTGCTCCCCCTCCCAGCTGGGCGGGGGCCGGGGCAGCCCCGGGGTCGGGCGGGCTCAGGCAGCAGGAGAGGAGGAGAGCCCCGGGGCATGCTGGGAGCTGTAGTCCCGGGGCATGCTGGGAGCTGTAGTCCCGGGGCATGCAGGGGGCTGCCCGGCGGCCATCTTGGTTCCCGGGCCATGCTGGCAGCTGGCATTTCCCCACTCTCCCCATCCCGCAGCCGGGGAAAAACTCCGGGAGGGCGGCATGGATGAGCCAGCAGCTCGTAAAAGCCCTCAAAATGAAGGAGGAAGCATGCAGAGGGGGGATGCAAGGGCAGGTACCCTAGGAGGAGTAGACAGGTGGTTGGAGCAGCTGGGGAGCAGGGCAGGAGAGCCACATCCATCCCAGGTAGAACTTAATCTTGCCAGGGGTGGAAAGAGGAATAAGAAAAGCTTTGAGAGGTACCTCTCTCAGGTGGGCTGAGAGAGTTGGGGCTGTTCAGCCTGGAGAAGAGAAGGCTCTGGGGGGGCCTTAGAGATCCTTCCAGTCCATGAAGGGGCTACAGGAAAGCTGGGGAGGGGCTTTTCACCAGAGAGAGTAGTGACAGGACAAGGATTAATGGTTTTAAACTGAAAGGGGATAGATTTAGGTTAGATATTAGGAAAACCTTCTTCCTCATGAGAGTGGCAGGATACTGGAAGAGGTTGCCTAGAGAAGTTGTTGATGCCCTTCCGAGGAAGTGTTCAAGGCCAGGTTGGACGAGGCTTTGTGACACCTGGTCTAGTGAGAGATGTCCCTGCCCATGCAGGGGGTTGGGTCTTGATGATCTTTAAGGTCCCTTCCAACCCAAGCCATTGTATGATTCTCTGCCTCCTTAGGAGCTGTGTCCTGACTTCTCTGCAGTACTTGAAAAAGCTTGGGTTTTGTTATGGGCAGCTCAGCAGACACCAGTGAGACTCAGTGCCTGAGGCAAGTTGCCTTTAAATTCTCTCCTGGCTGATGCCCAGCAATGGGGCTAATTACAGCCATTAGTGGCTCATTTCAGGCTGGCTGCTCAAAAGCTGGGCTGCCTGTGGAAGGTCAGGCTGGTGCTGGGGCCTGCAGAGGATGTGTTTGCAGCAGGGAACTTTTAAGATGATTTTCTGTCTAGCTTGGTGTGACACATGTGGCATGGTGACAGTTAACATTTGTGTTGACATTTTCCCCAGAGTGAGGGAAAAGATAGGTGTCCTGCCAGTAATTCCTGGTAGGCCAGGAGAATTCTAGATGTCCATTTCCCTCTAGTTATGGGTTAGACTTGTCTAGGGAAACACCCTGCACTTGTGCAATGGCAATGGAGCTTTTGCAGTGAGCTCTGTGCAGTCAGAGGAAGCTAGTTTGCCATTTGAAGATGACAAGTGAGAGAAAAGAACTGGGTTACACAAGAAGGGTTATTTTACCCTCTCTATCATAGAATCATAGAATTGGCTGGGTTGGAAGGGACCTCAGAGATCATCAAGTCCAACCCTTGATCCACTACCGCTACAGTTACTAGACCATGGCACTGAGTGCCACATCCAGTCTCTTTTTAAATATCTCCAGGGACGGAGAATCCACCACTTCCCTGGGCAGCCCATTCCAATGTCTGATCACCCTCTCAGTAAAGAAATTCTTTCTAATGTCCAACCTAAACCTCCCTCGGCACAACTTGAGACCGTGCCCTCTTGTCTTGCTGAGGGTTGCCTGGGAAAAGAGACCAACTCCTTTGAATTGGTTATGAAAAAGCCTCTCCAGGAGAAGAACTCTACCAGCTCTTTGTATGGCTCATAGAGGTGGGGGAGAGCTTCTCAGCTTCTCTCAGATACTTAAGGGACCATTGTCACCTGTAGTGGCAATGAATGAATGCTGAAGCTTAAACCAATGCAAGGTTTAAGGATTAAAGGAGGCTTTTCCTTTCCTTCAGCCCCCTTCCCCCTGTGAATTGGTTCGGCCCCTCCTCCCCTCCCCCCCCACGCCTCCCCCCCCCCCCACAGGTGGTTCGGCCCCACCCACCGTTGCCCCTGGCAACTGCTGTTAGGGGCGACTCTGCCGTTGTGGCTCCTGTGCTGAGCTGTGCTGCGCTGTGTCTCTCCAGCTGCTCCTGGTTCAAGATCTGAACAGGTTGCACCTCGCTGCTGCCCACGGTCACCTGTCCTGGCTGAGGTTCTGGAACTCGTGGATCAAGATTTTGGGGCATCGACTGCCGTGACAGGGAGAATCGGTGAGGGGCTGCGGGCAGCATGCTCGGGTGGCCTGTGGGAGCATCCCCCCTGCAGAGTTTGTGTGGGATCCCCTTGGAGTTGATTGCTTGCAAAGCAAGATGTGCCCTGTCAGCTGGGAGGGGGAACTTGAGAGCTTTCCAGTGCCGGGAGCTGCTGGGTGGGCGCCAGTGCTCCTGGAGGTGCTGGGCTGCTGCTTGGCCCTGCTCTCCCTGCAGGGTTCTCTTGCAGCTGCTGAGGTCTCTCCTGCCCTGTGGGTGATGTGTGCGGGGTTGCAGCAGCAGCAGGAGCAGCAGGGTCCCCCGGGCTGGGTGGTGCCACAGCTTTGGTTCTTTCCTTGTCTGTCAGTGTTAAGCTCCCATGTTTAATTCTCAGGACACCTCTCCATCTGGCGTCTGCAAACGGCCACACAGAGGTCGTCACGTTTCTAGTAAAGCACGGCAGCCAGTTGGATGCTGTTGATAATTTTGGGACAACACCCCTGATGATGGTGAGTGAGAGAAGTTCTGCTCTTGGAAGAGGGGCTTATTGAGTGTGCGTGAAAGGAGAGGTGTCTGGCAGGACTCTTGTGCGCAGAGCTGTGCGGAAACACGCCTGTTGGATTTGGAGTGGAACAGGCACCTGTCAGGTCATCTTTGCAGGTGCTCTTCTTTGCCAGTGGTCAGAAGCTGGGCGAGCTGTGATGGAGTGAAATGTGAATTCTGGAAGTCCTTCATTTTTTTTTTTTTTTTTTGTGTGTGTGTGTGTGTTGTTCCCAGGCAGTACAGCTCAGAGAACAAGACTGTGTGACTTTTCTGCTAGAGCAGGGTGCCGACCCAAATCTTGCAGACATCGATGGCAACACTGCCCTCCAGTTGGCCATCCTGGCTCGTAGTAAAAACCTCGTGGGGCAGTTAATCAAGCATGGTGCCAAACTGGGTGCCAAGAATAAGGTAAATATAAATATTTCTTCAAGAAGTCCTTTCAGAAAGTTGCATCGATACGTCTTTTACAGATTTTTTTTTTTTTTTACTTTTATTATTAAGATGATGCATTTCTCTGACTTTTCAGAAGGGCAGTACCCCACTAACTCTTGCTATCACTGAAGAACACGAGGAGATATTAGAAGATCTCCTGAAAGCAGGAGCTGATGTGCATGCTCGAGATGAGCAGGAGAAGGAGGGGGTGCAGGAAGAAGGAGGGGGTCCAGGAGGAGGAGGTGGTCAAGGAAGAGGAAGGGATCCAGGAAGAGAAGGGGATTCAGAAGGAGGAGGGGGTCCAGGAATAAGAGGGTATCCAGGAATAGGAGAGGTTCCAGGAAGAAGGAGGGGGTCCAGAAGGAGGAGAGGGTCAAAGAATAAGAGGGGGTCCAAGAATAGGAGGGGATCCAGGATTAGGAGGGGGTCCAGGAACGCAAAGACTTTGGTTTGCTCCTTGAGTGTTTATCCAAATGTGTTCATTGTAAAGGAATGGGGAAAATACTTCTTCCGAGAGCAAGTTGGAATGAAAATAATGACTGTGTCTGTGTCAAATGATCCATGGCATTGCATGTTTTGAATCTTTCAGAACCCCACTCATGATTGCTGCTTCTGTTGGGGAGATGTATTTGGTCAAAGTTCTCCTTTCTCACGGAGCCAATTGTCGCAGCGAGGGAAGACTCGGACACTCAATATGAGTTATCAGCAAGCTTCATTTATTGATTATAGCACACTATATTTTTGCAGTCCTTAATAAGCTAATACATATTCTGTAATCTAACCACCCTATTGGATATTATTCTAAATGTCAACCCCACCTTAAGTTCCTTGGTTATCTACATCCTTCTGTTACATTCTTTAGCTAACCACAAGTCCCTTTTGTTGTATAATGGCTACAGTCAAGGACATAGTGCCCATACGAGGTGGTAGTTAGCAACATTCATGCAACATCGGCAGATCAGACTAGCTGAGTTTGATGTTTCCAAGAACTTCTTCAGCCATCTGCAACATGTCTACATGGCCCTTGTCACACAACCAATCCTCCACAGCCAATATTTCCCATGAAGACAAAGATGGAGGATAGATGTGGATTATGCTGATCTCAATGGCCATTTACGGTAAACTTTTGAACTTTATGATTAGAATGCGGTGTGGTCTCTTCCAATAAACCTCTTCCAATGTCATTTTCACACCTTGAAGTCTCTCTTCCCTATGGATTTGCAGATTTGCTCCTCATCCACGTGATCTGTCTCTTCCTTTTCCACTAAACCTCTTCCAGTCTATTTTCACACCTTGAAGTCTCTCTTCCCTTTTCCCCTTTTATCTTCCTTTGGGAGGGTGGGAAGGGGGGTGGGGGGGGTGGTACCAGAGCAATTCTGTTACCTGGGCTTTTTTTTTTTTTTTTTGGTTAGCACTGAGATTCTCTCAGGTGGTTCTCTGTGCCTAGAAGGCAGGCTGAAAAATGTTCTGAGCAGGAGTTAATAACTTGGAAGGTGGGAATGTTTATTTATAGGGTGAACGTGACTGCGGGGAACGCTGGAGTGAGTTCTGTGTGTATTACCAATACAAATACTGAGGAGTTTATGAATTTTTGAAAACATTTGCGGGGGGGGGGGATAATAAATTGGTGTTAACTGTGGTGCCAGCATGTGGTTCTTTTTACCAACTCTATTTCCTCTCTTTCTCTGTGCAGTGTAAGTCACTAGCTGGCAAAACTGGAGGACACAGAAGAAGCTCCTGCAGGGATGCACTTCGATCTCCTGAGCAGGCAGGAGCTGCTCCAATTTTTTGGGGTGCACCTGCTGTGGACGGAAGAGGTAGGATCCTTATCTATGGAGGAGCTCAAGAGGAAAATGATGTTACCTTTTCGTGAGGTGGTTTGTATTGTCAGCACTGACTGTGCTCCCTGGTGACTTCAGTGCAGGCATCAGGAGGAGCAGCACAAGAAGCTTTGTGAAGTTGCTGATTTGTTACTTTTTGGCCTTGTCAGGCTGTTGTGATTTGTGTGCTCCACGTCTACTGCCAGGATTCTGTCCCATAGAATTAATTTTTTAATATAAATGAACTCTAGATTGGAACCTGTTCTTCTTTTAGTTTTTTTTAAGTGTGTTATATCAGAACTCTGTGGCAAATGGGCAGCAGAGAGTGTTGAGGGAGCATTTCTTGGCATTAACAGTGCAGTCTGGCTGGCACTGCAAAGCGCATCATGAGAGTCCCTTTGCTGTGCTGCAGTAACAGAGGGTTAGGGGGTAAGCTGGGGTGATCCTGAGAGACTTTCTGAGGTCCTCTGAAGTGTATGTTTTGGGGAGGAGTCCTTGTGCACATCCATTCCATGTGCTTGTGGTCAAATCAAGAGAAGCAGCACTCCCTCCTGCTCTGAGGCAGGCCCTCTCCTACATCGTCCCGATCCTAGTCGCAGTAGCCTTCCTAACCCTGGTAGAACGAAAAGTACTAAGCTACACACAAGCCCGCAAAGGACCCAACATTGTAGGCCCATTCGGACTTCTCCAGCCAATAGCGAGGGGGTAAAACTATTTATCAAAGAACCAATCCACCTATCAACATCCTCCCCCCTCCTATTTATCGCAACCCCAATGCTTGCCCTCCTGGGAGGGTTGTAAATGGAAATGTGGGGTAAATTGGAAATGTGGTTTTTTTTTTCTATTCCATTCCATAAACCAGGTGTGCAGAAAATGAAAAAGTGTAAAGAGGAGCAGATGTGGCAGCAGCAAGAAGTAAGAGCCAGAGACTGATGAAAAATTCAAAGCCAAAATCCAGATGATTTTATTTACAGAAAGTACAAAAAAAAAGAAGGGGAGGGGAGTAGGAAGTGAAAAGGAAAGGGGAGGGGGAGAGGGGGGAAAGGGGAGGGGGAGAGGGGGGAAAGGGGAGGGGGAGAGGGGGGAAAGGGGAGGGGGAGAGGGGGGAAAGGGGAGGGGGAGAGGGGGGAAAGGGGAGGGGGAGAGGGGGGAAAGGGGGAGGGGAGAGGGGGGAAAGGGGAGGGGGAGAGGGGGGAAAGGGGAGGGGGAGAGGGGGGAAAGGGGAGGGGGAGAGGGGGGAAAGGGGAGGGGGAGAGGGGGGAAAGGGGAGGGGGAGAGGGGGGGAAAGGGGAGGGGGAGAGGGGGGAAAGGGGAGGGGGAGAGGGGGGAAAGGGGAGGGGGGAGAGGGGGAAAGGGGGGGGAAGGGGGGGGAAGGGGGGGGAAAGGGGGGGGAAGGGGGGGGAAGGGGGGGGAAGGGGGGGGAAGGGGGGGGAAGGGGGGGGAAGGGGGGGGAAGGGGGGGGAAGGGGGGGAAGGGGGGGGAAGGGGGGGGAAGGGGGGGGGACGGGGGGGGAAGGGGGGGGACGGGGGGGGACGGGGGGGGACGGGGGGGGACGGGGGGGGACGGGGGGGGGTAAAGGGGAGGATGGCAAAGGGGAGGGGGACTACGCATCAAAAAAATACCAGGGAAGGGCAACAGGGCTGTCATCCATCCAACCAACTAAGAACATTTATTCAGACTGACAGAAACATCTTTTCATGTCTTCTAATCCATCACAAGATATGGAATCAGCTCCCAAGGATGTAATTTAAAGTTCATCAGTGTCTGGCAAGAAAAGAGATAAGATTCTTCGTGTTACTTTTACAGGAGAGAGGGGCAAAGAGGTCACTGTCAGAACATTATGGCTACGAAGCCAGAGCTGAACACTCTCTGTGGTTAAAAGCAGACAGCAACAGAAGGAAATTGGCTCAGGGGCTTCCTGCTTTCAAACAGCACCGGTCACTCCAAAGCTGTGACTCTGGAGTAATCATCACAAAATAGGTGCAACTCCTCCTGGGCCATCAGGCCTCACATCACAGAACAGGTTTGATGCCACGGATGACAAACATTCAACTCCCCTGACGATTGCCTGAACACTACTGAGTGAGCTTTCCCTAAAGAAAGGATAACTTTTGATTAGCCTCTTCTTGCCTATTCAAATAAAAAGACTGCAACAGAGGAGCTACAAACACAAGCAATGAGCAAGGGACAGCAAAGACCAAAAACTGACAGCAGAGGGTGTGTGTTATGGGTCAGTGCTGAAGGCAGCCACTGGACAAGGGAGGAGAAGTGATGGCTGAAGTCTGAAACTCTGTGTAAGGGCTCCTTTTATGTTTGTGATTGAGGATTAACTCCAGTGAAAGGTGACTTCAGATTAAGCCAAGTGTATCTGTGTGGAGGAAATAGGTAAGATTCCTTTCTGATGGGTTTTGTTTTGGGTTTTTTTTTTTCAGGCAGCTGTTTAAAGCTCTACAAAGCATTTTGTAAGCAGAAAGTTTCCACGTTCAAGTAAGTGTAAAGCTAGCGGAAAAAAACCCTGTGCTTAGCACAGGAACTAAACAGATTTCAAGATGTTGTTTTCAAGAGGTAGGAGCAGTCATCTTTTTACTTTTACATAACACATTACCATGTCCAGGTTCTTCAGAGGCAAATTCATCCAGTTCCCACCTGTACTAGAATTATACAGAAAACACACCATTAACATTGTGCAATATTAAACTTCTAAAACATTCTTCAAATCCACACAAAAACAGGCAGTAACTCCAAGGGCCAAAGAAGTGAGGCCATAAACCAGCAGAGTGGAGGGAAGGGCCCCCTCTGCAGGACTAAAGGGAGAGCAGTGACCAAATTCACAGCTCCTCCAGGAGAACCCCTCTACAAACCCAAATGCCTCCTACACACAGTGGATCTCCCACACTGAAGTATGAAGTGAGATTTGTTGCAGATTTATTTATTGTAGTCAGACATCCTAGGTAAGAAAATTTTATTTAAAGCTTAGCTGGGAACATCCTATGGCATCATCTTTGGTTTCTGGGCACTCTTGGAAAACAGCACTCAAAACCCAAACTTTTCACCCCTAGCACACCTAGATGTTGTGTTGGGATGAGGAGGAGTTACACCATGAGTAATCCCTGCAAATGAGTTGTAAGTGAGGATGGGATTTCAAAATGTCTACCTTGGCTGCAGAAGAGGAAATCCTGTTCATCAATAATTCTGCTCCTATGGGTGAACTGGGATGCCTCCTACTGGACTTGGACTTCTGTTCAGAACCAGGATGTCCCAGGTGAGTTGAGTGGTAAACTGGATTTGCAGCCACTGATGGGAAGTGTGTTTTTCCACCTTCCACGAAGCTTTCTGTAGGCTTTTCCTATTTTTATTTTTTTTTTTTTTTCCCCATCAGTTCTGAAACATTCAGACACAAAGAATTATCTCTGGTAGGAATAGATTAGGAATGACCAAACCCATTTGACCTGAAGGGTTCTGGGGAGCCTACATCATAGGAGCCAAACCTGCAAGAGTTACCAAGACTTGGGATTGCTCAGCACTAAAGCTTCAAAGCAATCTGTGAACGGAGTTTGCTCTGGAATTTTGGGACAACTTCATCTACCTTGGTTTTAGCCTCTCCCAATTCCTTTTCCAAGCCAGGTTGGCTTCCTCCAGGTTCCTGCAGCGCCTCGTAGCAACTTCCAGTGAAGCTTCTGCCACAGACAGCTTTTTAATGTCACCTCTCTGACATTAAATGAAATGGTTAGATGAGCATGAAAAAAGTCATAAGGACATGAATTCTGTCTTTAACTTATTTGATTATTCAGTTACAACTGTCTTGAATTCAAAAAGTAGGAAACTTTTGCCTGCCACCAGCAGTCAGCCCCTCCAAACTCACGGAGCAGCTAATGGAGGTTTCTGTTTTCTAATACATAAAAAAATATTATAGTATAGATAATATTATACTTTTTGAACAATACACCAGCATACACTGAATCATGTTATTTTTTTTAACCAAACCCAAAGCAACCTGTTTGATGCAAGAGCCACAGGTTGACTGCAGATACTACTCTGGTGACTAAAGGCATGACTTTGTATGAGATGGTTCTTGGGTCTCTTTCTGCATTCTACAAAGAATTAAATTAATACATTAAATTAATAATTAAATTAAGACATTAAATTAATACCAAGTTAATTTTAGAGTAACAACTTTCATAAATCTGGACAGTCCCTCCTTTCCTCCAGCCACCCACCCAACTACCATCTCCCAAAGGAACCTGGTGTTTTGGCACTAGGAATACAAAGTTTTTCCCAGGGTAAAACCATTGACAGCACTCCTGGAGTTCTTCCCCCTCTTCCCTTTTACAGAAACTGAAAAAATGAAGAATAAGGTGGTTATATCTGACACATGCAGGTATTCACCTCACTCAAACACCCCAGGGTTGAGAGGAAGAAAGAAATGGAATTTTAAAGCACTGTGCACATCACTATTCACAGACAAACAGCGTCTAACAGGACTAGTTCCTGTTTTCCAGAAAATAAAAATTAACAAAATGGGTACAGCAACTTTTAAAACTTTGCTGTGCCTGGGACTGGTGGAATTTGCAGAAAAAAACTTTAACATTCTAATCAGTCTTCTGACAAGTTAATTAGCCTAACACAGCCACACAGAAGAAATTTAAATATTGCTGCACATCACAAAATAGAGAAGAGAAAGCTTAGTGGCTGAAATTGACTTTTTTGAGGAACAGGCAGGTCCCAAAAGACAGAATGCAGAAATGAACAGCAAAACACTGCTTAGAGCCTTCAAATATGCAAAAAGTGTGTCCTTTACCTCCCTTTTTTTTTTAGTTTTTCAGCCTCATAGTTTAAGACTTCTTCTCTTAAACCAGCACACTTGGCCTTTAATTCCTTGTTCATCTTTTCCAGCATGGAAACTTGCTTTTCAGCAGAGTTTGTGGAAAGTGTCATTAAAGCACCCCTGTGCAGCAGCTGATGGAATAAATGGCTTTCCCTCTGGAGCTGGGCCAGTGCCTCCTGTGTGGACAGAATCACAGAATCATTAATGCTGGAAAAAAACCTCTAGGATCCTCCAGTCCAGCTGGGAAACCAACACCACTAAACCATGTCCCCAAAGTCAGAATAATGTGCTCCCCTCTCCCCTGAGGTGTTACACAGGACTCCAGACCCCTCTGCCCAGCCCTGCCCCAGATAATCCAACAGGATGCCTGCCCTATTCCCCTCATAAATACCCTAAGAAAAAAGTCTTTTCAAACACTTCTTAGCATGGCCCAACACACATGTTTTGCAGATGCAGGGAAAGCATCAAAGGTCACCAAATTCCAAGGTTTCTTGCATGAGCTTTCTCTTACAAAGAGGAAGACCAAGTATGTTTAATCACACACATCAGCCTTTTACAGACAAATCTTCTTTACTTCAAGATGTATTTTGTATGGGGGAAAAAAATGCATTTGACTGCATTGTTTGCAGGAACAACACAGCCCAGCTGGAAATAAAGCACAGAACAGGAAATACCCAGCATTGTGGAAACGATTTTTCCCCACCCTAAGAAAACTGTACCCAACTTCAGACAGCAACACCACCTTCCTCTGCACGACTCTGCCATCACCAGTAGTCACTTTCTGCTCATTTTCTTTACCTTATTGTAAAATTTACTCTATAATTACTCTCAATTTACTCTATAATTTTACTTAGCAGTCCGGACTCTAATTCAAAACATTTGGCTTCACATACCTGCACCCCAGAGTTGTCAGTGGCTTCCTTTAGGCTTTTTTTTTTTTTTTTTTTTTTTTTGCTGGTGATGACACATGGAAAGTTCACCTCCAGGGAAAACCACAGTCTTCTTCCAAGGATTTTTCCAGCAATGGAGAGCAGAGTTATAGCTCAGTAGTGTGAGCAGTTTGACTTTTCTCCTTTCTTCTTCTACAGGGTGATGACTGCAGCGTGGTGTTTTCACCAAAGCTGTTTCTCACTGGATCTTTTGGAAGACAGTGAAATTTTAGAGGTTCTCTTCTCTTTGTCAACAATTCTTGGAACTCTCAGGTGTTTTCCTCAAAGCAATCTTTGGTTTTCTTTGAGGAGCACCCTGGGGATTCTTCAGAGATTGCAGAATGCTCTTTTTAATGTGCTTCCAGAGCACTTCAGGAGAGAGAGCTATGGGATGATCTAAAAGCCCAGCTTGAAGGTTTACCGGGAAGCTGTTTCTCACTGTACCTTTTGGAAGACAGTGAAATTTGAGAGCTTCTTTTCTTTGTCAACACTTCTGGGATCTCTTGGGTGAGATCCCAATCTTTGATTTTCTTTGAGGAGAACCCTGGGGATTCTTCAGAGGACTGCAGGATGCTCTTGTTAATGTGCTGCCAAAGCACTTCAGGAGAGGGATCTATGGGATGATCTAAAAGCCCAGCTTGAAGGTTTACCGGGAAGCTGTTTCTCACTGTACCTTTTGGAAGATGGTTCACTTTGAGCCTCCTCCCTGGGATGCCACCCCTCTTAGGTTTGGGCTTCAAGCAGAGGG
Organism: Heliangelus exortis; assembly: GCF_036169615.1. Classification (NCBI taxonomy): domain Eukaryota; kingdom Metazoa; phylum Chordata; class Aves; order Apodiformes; family Trochilidae; genus Heliangelus; species Heliangelus exortis. Next base: position 289,603 of record NC_092438.1, on the reverse strand, counting down.
GTAAGTCTGCATAGCACAAGGCAGTGGTCTGTAGGACATTCTGCACCAGGCACCGCTCGGCTAGGACGGACACGGCCAACATTTCTCTGGCGCACTAAGACACAGTCAGTGAGGTGTCAGTGCTTGGATCCAGGATGCTTCCAGGTTGTCTTCAGGCTGTCTTTCTGCTGGAAGAGAGTGTTGGTGATGGTGAGCTGCTACTCAGCACAAAACTCCAGCAGGAGACATCTATTGTCATTACAGTTTCCAACACCGTGCTTGCCCAGGACTCCTTTCCAGGCTTCATAGTTCTTTCCTACTGCGGTGTTGAAGTCACCAAGGATTATGATCTTAGCATCTGCAGGAACCTTTTGGGTGAGGCAGTGCAGGTGGGTGTAGAATTTGATTTTTTTCTGCATGGTCAGCCTGGAGGGTTGGGGCACACATACTGAGGAGAACAACATGGTGCTTGTTGTGGAGTGGGAGGCGTAAGGAAAAGATGAGACCCCCAATGAGCGGTCGGCAGGTTTTCAAGTTTGGAGGCCTGGAATATCCATGAATAAAAAGCATAATCCTCAGCTGTCAGCCCAGCAGTGTCTTCATGGGAAACATCAGCACTGTAATGAAGGAGAACTTTGATCAAATGAAGATTCCTACCAGCAGCAGCAATCATGGGTGGGGTTCTGAAGGATTCAAAACATTCTATGAAAGGGATCATTTTACACAGACTCTGTCATGATTTTCATTCCTGCTTGCTCTCAGAAAAAAGGTCCACAGGACCACACCCCATTAACTTGTGCAAAGGAATAAAGAGAAAAAAAGAATCTTGTTTCCCACTAATTCGTTCCATTCATATCTCTGTGGTTCTCATCCATGCCTGAGGAAAGAGAAAAGGGTGGAAATAAAGCCAGCACACTGATTTCTGGAAAAGAGAATGAAGGGCCAGGCAAAATACAGACCCTTTGGGGAATAGAACTTGCCTGCACTGTTCTCCTTCCCCCCACCTCCCTGGAAAAGATATCCCAACAAGCTATCCCAAACCTCCCCCTGAGCAGGTACTTCTCATCTCACTGCACATCTCTTCATATTGGGCTCCCTGGCAGCACTCACCTTCCCAAGAACTCTTTTTCAGAAAGCAATGTTGACTGACTGCCTCCCCACCCAGGGTGCTTGAGCACAGAGTGAGCTGCACCCTGTGAGACTCTGGGAGATGATACTCAGAGGCTGGGAGATCAACTCCACAACAGCACTGGCACTCCTGACACAGCCACTCTCACAACCAAGAACTTTCTGAAGATCACAACTGGCAAGGAGGGGTAAACCAGCCTACTCCTAGAGTTTCAACAAGTTCCACTCTAACAGGTGAAATCCATGCACTCTCACCCCACAGAGCCTTCACTGCCACAGAAGCCACAGCAGGACAAATACATCAGGGCTGAAAGTAATCTGCAGCAGTCATTCTTTCCATTGGACCAAATAGCAACTGCAACATTCTTGCAGCCTTAGGGTTTCTATCACGAAGTTGGAATCAAAACCCAAAAGCATCAAGAGACAGAACATTGCCAGTATAAGATTCCACCCAACATTAAACAGTACTTGGCTACAAACCTTGTACCTGGCTGCAGGGAAAAGGGACTATTGATTATTAAGGAGACGAATAAGAAAGAAAAATGGCCTTCAGTTCCAAGGTCTTCTTCAGGGAGAAAGAAAAACATGTAAATGAAGCAAGTTAAAACATCAACAGTGCCAAGACTCCTGTGACACAAGAGTGCAGATGGAAAACAAAATCAGAAAAGGAACAGAAACAGACCATATGGTTTGGAACTACAAACGAACTGGAACAGCCCTGCTCATGGATTCTCTTCAGCAGAAGTAAAGAACAGGATTTCAAAATGCTTACCCATGCCTCATAGGCTGCAACCCTGTTTCTTCTTCTTCTAATGCACTTCTCATGGAGTGCAGTATTGGCTTTCTGTAGTTCATTAAGACAGAGGGAGGGCTAAAGGAACCTTCCTCACAAATACGCCATCTCAGGTTTACAGATATAATGCTGACCAGATGCAGAAGAGGAAGTTTTGGAGGAAAACACACAAGAAAAAAAGTCATCCCTTAAAACACTGCAAAAAGCACGTACCCACCTTTTCAGTGTTTTGTAGGCATCTTCTCTTTTTCACTTCCTCCAGATACAGCTTTTCATATTTTTGCTTTAGAACAATGCTCTCCCTCAGGGTCCTTTCACTGTCCAACTCCTGTTCAAGGTCTCCAATTCTGCAGAGCAGTAGCTTTCTCTCTGAATTCATCGTTGTCATGGGCTCTGCTCTGTTCCACTCTGTCCTGGGAAGCTGCCTGCTCCTGAAGCAAGTAACACACTTTTACCCACCACAAAGAAAAAGGGAACTCTCCCACCCCTCAGCTGAACCTGCCCAGTGTCAAGGGCACCGATTTCCTCCCTGAGGCACCTGAGCCTCCTCACTCCCCTCAGCAACCCAGGCAGAACCCCGGAGCTACCACAGGCAAGAATTCTTCTCCCTCAGAAAGAATCCCTCCCTCTCAGCACTGTTATTCATCAAAGCTTCTAAAGAAGGAACACTGTCTCTGTAGGAGAGAGCAGAGAGAAAAGGGTTCCTCAAGGAAGGAGTCGTCCCCCCACCACCACTTTGGTGGCTTCTGTTCTCAGAACTGATGGGTGATGTTTCTCACCTCTGCATGCAGCTGCTGTTTGGGCTTCTCCAGTTGTTCCTGGTTCCTCCCCAGGATGGACATCTCTGCTCACTGAGCCTGAGTTTGGTTTTCTCCCTGCACGCCTGCCTCAGGCTTTGCCTCCAGCTTCCAAAAAAGTTCATCAAGCTCTAGACAGAGACAAAAAACAAACAAACAGAAAAGAAAAGGAACTCAGCAGGATATAAGAGAAGTCAATCTATGAAAAATTGGTAAAGGGCTGGGCACCAGGACTGTATTTGACAAACATCTGCTGACTCAGTACCAAAATCAGAGTGAAACCAAGGGCTTCCTTTTAAAAAAAGAACAGCTGTCACATCATTTCTGATAGGATTCCTCAGGTTCCCAGCCCTTCTCAGTTCTCCTGCAGCAGGTCACACACCAAGAGGCACCAAACTGATAGCATTTCACCCACAGGCCTACCTGGAAAAGCACTGGGACTATTCTGCTGGGAGATGCTCGTGTGCCCATGGGAAGTCGAACACACCCATACCTGCCCACCCACCTTCTGGTTTCAGCACAAACACCACATCTCATGCTTTAGAGGAATTTTTACACACTGTCAGCACAGTCAAGCTTCATTATGGAACTGACAAACACACAATCTATTTTTTCTCTACACTGAGAAATTTTTAAATAGTGGTTCAGAACATGGCCTTTACTGAAGGAGGAAGATGTATTCTGTAGAAGATGTAGGCGAAAGCTGCAGTTTATTTTAAAAATGTGCAGGAAATATCAGCCTTTCTTTAGGCCCCCATGCTCAACTACAGCTCTGTCCTTCTCTTCCCCCCCTCCAGAAGCAGACTTTTTCTGTATCCATTGAACATCAGACTTAATATCCTGTCAGTCATTAAAAGGGGAGGAAACTGGCACGGTGGAAACTTGAAAGAGGCTCTAACAGAAGGAAGAAGCTTCACTTATTTGAGAGGACAGGAGACAGCGGATATATGCTTGAGCATAGGAGGTTCCATATAAATACGAGGAGAATTTTTTTCCCTGTGAGGGTGACAGAGCACTGGCACAGGCTGCCCAGGGAGGCTGTGGAGTCTCCTTCCCTGGAGACATTCAAACCCCACCTGGATCTGTTCCTATGTGACCTCCTGCAGGTGACCCTGCTCTGGCAGGGGGTTGGACTCCATCATCTTTTGAGGTCCCATCCAACCCTAAACTTTCTCTGATTCTATTTAAATCTGCCTCAATGTAATGACCTTCCCTGTCATTCAAAATAACTCTTCCAAGAGCAACACAAAAACTTGACAAACTTTTGCACTAATCATGAGCCCCAGCAAAGGCAGGTGACTTTTCTTTCATGCTACTCAGCAGCAATAACCGCCTCAAAAGCACTTTTGGGAACTCTGCTTCTGGGTCCCCAGGACAAGGGAAAGGTGGGCTGAGACAGCCACTAGTGAGCAACAAGTTCAACAACATTTTCTGCATCACCTCACTGCACCGTGCCCAGGGAAGCAATGACACCATTTACAAAAGCAAAACCTGAACTTTCTCCAGCTCAAGTCATGCCTAAGATGGGGATTGAGGGTGGCCTTGGGCAAAGCCAGCTTCATACAGTTCTTCTGAGTGATGGTGGCATTCCATATGGTGGCCTGGACTGGGTCTCACTGCTCTCAGCCCTGACACTCACCCATGGACACCATATCCTGGCAGGAATGCAGATCTGCCTGTCCCCAGGGGCTGCCCTGGGGATCTGCACCTTTGGCTCATCCCCATGGCTCTCTGCTACCAGAGCTCTGCTGCTCTTCTTGGGGAGGGCGTGTGGGACTGCTCCTGCCCCTGGAGCTCATGGACCCTGACAGCCTTGTGGGGACTCTTCCCATCTCCCTGCCTCTACACAACAGCAGCCCTTCAGGTGCCTTGCAGAGACTGCTTTGCACATCACCTTTTCATCTTGACCCATCAGGAGAACTGCTTTGCTATTGGGCACACAACAGGATCTACAGGCAGGACCTGCACCTCATGTTCTCCCCACGGCAGCTGCACTACACCTCCATCTGTCAGCCAACTTCCACAGAGAGCCAAGGGACACAATTCCTGAGAATATTTCATCAGATTTCCCACCCAACAGGCCAGTATCTAACAATGGAAACAGATGCCCCCACTGAACCAAAGGCAAAGAGGTGATTTTGATTCACATCTTCTTCTCCTTCTTGCTGTTCTCTAAGCCAAACCAGCCAAGAGCTGGCAGCTGCTCTGAATTTCTACTTACATTTTTTTCCTCTGCAGAAAAGAAGAAAAGGGAAATACTGCTCCTTGGAACCTGGCAGCTGTTTCTTGTTTCCCAGGCACTAGCTCATTTGCCCCCCATTCCTTCAGTATGTTTTTCTGCAAGGTTTTTAAGCTCCCACTACCCTCAAAACATGCAGCAGCTCTTCCAGACACTGAACTGGAAGCACGAAACATTTTACCCTGCCCAGAAACACAGGGGTCAGAAGATGACCAGAAGAAATCCAGGGAAAAATGGGCAACTGCATCCTTACTCGATGTGGTAAGCTGATAGCAAACCCCACCAGCAGCTCTGCCTGATACAACCACTCCAAAATTTTGACACAGGGACCCAGCTAGCTTTTATCTGCTTCCTGGAGGATCCCTAAAGGATCACAAGAGAGTCTGAGCCTGAAGAGCAGGAATAAGAGAAACACCTGAATAGAGAAGTACTCAACAAAATGTGAACAAGGTGGTGCTGGGTATTGGCTGGTCCTCTGGAGGGTTTCCTGGGCTCACCTGTTTCAAGAATTCATTCTTTCTTTCTCCCTTCCAAGTGGAGAACCATGGTCTCCAGGCTGCAATCTTGGCTTCAGCCTCTTTTTCCTCACGCTGTGTAAGTCCTTTGATGGCAGAGATGGCACAACCTGCTTTTGCAGCTGTGAGAGCAACAGTGACAAAAGGAAAAACTTTTCAGATCAGCAGTGCTATTTATGCTGCTACCCAAAGGGACCAAGATTTGCCTAGCAGATCCAGCACCAAAGTGGAACAGAACCTGCTGATCCAGCTCAACTATCTAGAACACAAGTTTACTGGATGCTTTAGCAGCACTCTGTAAGAAAAAGAAAAGCAGAAAACACACGAGCCTCTCATGTACCTGCTGCTGGTGCTGCTCCTCTGCAGCTGCCCGTGATGCTCCTAAGCTGGTCATCAAGTCTTCCAGGTGGTCATGAATCTACAAAAGCAGGAAAAGAAGCAAGAAGACACACTCTGACTTTCCAGCCTGAAAGTTGTAGATTCCTCCTTACCGAAAATGAATACTACATCCACCTCTTCACCTCTTTATTCCTATTATACCCAACACCAATGATCAAAATGGCCATAGTTTGAGGTCACTGTAAAACTGGTTGCAGTCATCTCCTCTGCTCTTTTCTTCAAGGAGAGGGAGAACACCATGCGGGACACAAAGAAACTTCAGTGAAAACCATCAGGAGGAGCATCTGAAAACCATGCCCTGTGAACCAAAGGGGAAGGACCAGCACCCTGACTACCGTCCCTCTCCTCAGCAGCACTACAGCAAAGTCACACTTGCACAAGCAGTCTTCACAAGAGCCCTCATGCACCAGTTCAATACAAAAATGAACAAAGGCACACCGAGTGGCCAAAGGAAAAGCAGTTCTGCACAACAAAAGCTCTGGGGAGTCTGTTTTTGTTCCAGCCTGGGGATGCCAGTCAGGCCTCTGGCACAAGCTGCTTGCCATCAATATCCCCTGAGGACAGCAAGTGTCTGAAGCGGCATCTGAGGCCAGGAGGGGCCTAAGGCAGACAACAGTCACACCACTGGATTTGGGACAAATCCTGCACTTTTAAAGCATTAAGGAGCGTTTCCTGAATTACCATGGAAAACTCTAAAACCAGAAAGCTGGGGATGGGCCAGAATGCTGTCCCAGCACCCTGTATGCAGGAGAAAGCAGGAACTGAGCTCCCCTCAGCTCTCCAGGAAAACCTCATCTTAGCATTTCCCCACAGCAATCGGTAAGAAGCTCAGGAGCTCAAAACAAGGCAAGTTGAGGACCAGCTTACTGAGGCAGAGGCTTGCAGGGTTCCCTCAAGGGCTTCAATCATACGTCTTTGCTGCTGGACTCTGCCTTCCAGTCTGGCGTTTTCCATGGAAAGGCTTAAAAAGAAATACAGGCCTTATTAGAGAAATCCACCAGAGCAGCAATTCTTAAAGAGCAGCAGGGGAAAAAACAAACAAAAGCGTCTTCAAAACCATCTGTTAACTTGCTGTGATGCAACGAGGCTGTGCTGTGGTTTTCACACAACCCCAGACAGCGACAGACACCTTGGTTCTCTGTGTCAGTCTCTTACCACTGCACACGCTCTTCCAGCTCTTTTACTCTAGCCCTGGTCTCAGAAGATGATGACAGGAGGTCTTTAAGTTTTTGGGACTTCTCTCTTAGTTTTCTTTTCCTATCCTTGTAGTGATGAATCTGATGCTCATATTGAAGCTGCTGCTCTTCCAGTTCCCGACACTGTCAAAACACAGCAAGAATCCATATCAGCTGGGAGAACTCTTCTAGAGAAAAAAACACTGCTGCTGAAGAACTCAAGCATGACTGCCCATGTCTGCACACACCTGCTACCCAAAGAACTGTCATCAGTTGAAATACATTTAAACTTTCACTTCTACTAGCAAATGAACACAAACCCTTTTACTTTGCCATCCTCTAGACTGCTCTCTCCCATCCCTCTCCTGATCCCCTAAAGCATGGTTCCAAGCACCAACACTCACCCTCCAACTCTTTAAGGGACTCATGGCACCCACTGCTTTCCTCCTCCATTGAAAACTGAAATGAAACTTGATCCCTCTCCTAAACTGCCTTCAGTCACTTCATCCCCTCTCATAAGGAGATAAAGATGATTTCTGTTTCAGAATATATACATATGGAGAATAAGGTACAAAACCATTCTGAACATGATTTTATGGTGGTCTTGGCAGTGCTGGGTTAACACCTGGACTTGATGCCTAAAGGTCTTTTCCAACCAAAAAGATTCTGTCATCCTCTGTTACCAGAGGGGGGGGGAGGGGGGTGAGGGGAAGCACCGTGAGCATAAAGAAGTCCAGAATTTCTACTGCCCTTCAGAAATCAGACAAACTGCTGGGCCAAACCACATGCAATGAGCAACAAACACGTCAGTCACTAACCTCAGACCAAGTAAGGACACCGTGTCCTCATGCCACGGACATGGACATCAAGTTTATTAGTGTGATTCCTCCACACATCATCCCATCTCTGGGATGTGCTGGAGTTTGTTCTGGAATTCTGAGACAAATTCATGTACCTTGGATTTAGCCTCTCCCAGTTCCTTTTCCAAGCCCAGGCTGGCTTCCTCCAGGTTCCTGCAGCGCTTCGTAGCAACTTCCAGCGAAGCTTCTGCCACAGACAGCTTTTTAAGAGCTTCACCAAGCTCCTGCTGCAGCTTTCTGACATTGCCCTGATGAAATGGTTAGATGAGCACAAAAAAGGTTATAAGAACATGAACTATGCCTTTACTTTAACTTATATGATTATACACTTAGACCTGTCTTGGGACTCAATCCCAAAGGGAGGAAAATTTTGCCTGCCACCAGCAGTCAAAAGCTGAGCACCTCTAAATTATCACCAGCTGCTCATGAGGATTTCTGTTTTCTAATACCTACGAAAGGCTCAAGTATTAATCATCCTGCACACTGCACCGGCATACCTGAATCAGGTATTTTTTTAACAAAACTCAAAGCAATCTCTTGTCACAGTTTGACTGCAGATATTACTCTGGTGACTAAAGGCAGGACTTTGTATTAGATGGTTCTTGGGTCTGTTTCTCCATTCTACAAAGAGAATTAAATGAATACTTGGATCTGAAAGCTCTTCTGACAAACACTTGAGGTTTATATTGAAACACATCTCTGTCTGTTTCCTTACCAAGTTCATTTCAGAGTAACAACTGCCTCCCTGCTGACACATTTGCCTTCACAAATCTGGACAGGCCCTCCATTCATCCAGCCACCCACCCAACTACCATCTCCCAAAGGAACCTGGTATTTTGGCACTAGGAATACAAAGTGATTCACAGGGGAAAACCATTGACAGCACTGCTGGAGTTCTTCTCCTTCTTCCCTCAAAGAACCCAAAAAATGAAGAATAAGGTGGTTATCTGACACATGGCAGGTATTCACCTAGCTCAAACGCTCCGGGGTTGAGAGGAAGAAAGAAATGGAATTTTAAAGCACTGTTCACATCACTAAGGCAGGCAAACAGCACACCAGTGTCTAATTACTCAACAGGACTAGCTCCTGTTTTCCAGAAAGTAAAGATTAACAAAATGGGTATGGCAACTTTTAAACCTTTACTCTGCCTGGGACTGGTAGAATTTGCAGAACAACAGTTTAAATGACATCCTAACAAGTCTTCTGACCAGCTAATTAGTTAACACAGACACAAAGAACAAATTTAAATATTGCTACACATCACAAAATACACAATAGAAAGCTTAGGTCAGTGGCTGAAATTGACCTCTTGAGCAACAGGAAGGTCGCTCAGAAGGGGGCTCAAAACACAAACAGAAATTAACACCAAAAAAGTTGCCTTCAACACTGCAAACAGTGTATACTTTACCTCTCTTTTTACTTTGTCAGCCTCATATTTAGAGATTTGTTCTCTTAAATCAGTGCAATCGGCCTTTAATGCCTTGTTCCTCTTTTCCAGCATGTACACTTGTTTCTCAGCAGCAGCACTGACTTGTTGGAAAACTTCATTAAACCGTTCCTGGGCAACAGTCACTGCCCTTCCTTGGATGAGCTGCTGCTCCTGCAGGTTTTCCAGCAGCTGATGGAATAAATGCCTTTCCCTCTGGAGCTGGGCCAATGCCGCCTGCATGGACAGAGTCATAGCATAGAACCACAGAATCATTAAGCCTGGAAAAGACCTCTGGATCCTCCAGTCCAACTGGGAAACCAACACCACCATGCCCACTAAACCGTGTCCCGGAAGTGGAAATAATGTGCTCCGCTCTCCCCTGAGGTGTTACACAGCACTCCAGACCCCTCTGCCCAGCCCTGCCCCAGATGCCCAACACCAACAGGATGCCTGCCCGATTCCCCTCATGAATGCCCTCAGAAAAAATCCTTTTCAAACACTTCCTCGTAGTGAAATGAGGCAACCAGGTGCCACTAATTGCCAGGTAGTGGATCTTCTTACCCGACTCCTTGGGTTTTCTGCTAATGCTAGTTTGCGCCGGACTAGCTCCCTTTCTTCTGATTCATCTGAGCATGGGCTAGATCAAGGTCTCTGCCGCATTCTCTATCAGATGTAGCAAGATGAACCTCTTTTAGGGCACGGCGCTCCAAGGTCCAGCCAGGTGTTCCAGCAGAAACTCATGAATAATGCTCTGAGCCTATTGCCCTCAGGGCTGACTAGCCTGGATCAGTGCTACTGCTCCAAGAAGCAGCTAACCTCCTCCTCCCAGCTTTCCTCAGCAGGGAGCTTTATTGGCCCCCTAATCCTGCTCATGCGCAGTAGGGGCCTGCCCTAATCAGGCACAGGTGGGCTTAACACAAGCTTATGCCCACTACCTCGCAATTAGTGGCACCTGGTTGCCTCACTTCACTACACTTCCTGACATGGCCAAACACACACATGTTTTGCAGAGGCAGGGAAAGCTTCAAAGGTCACCAAAGTTCAAGGTTTCTTGCATGAGCTTTCTCTCACAAAGAGGAAGGAAGACCAGGCATGTTTAATCACACAGATCAGCCTGTTACTGAAAAATCTCCCTCTTCCCTTCAATATGCATTTTGCATTGGGAAAAAAAAAAAAAAGCATTTGACTGCATTGTTTGTCTGCACAGCACAGCAGGAACAACACTGGGCAAAACTGAAGGAAACCAGCTGGAAACAAAGCAGCAGTACAGCAAATATCCTGCATCTGGCAAGGATTTTTCCTCATCCTAAGAGGACTGTACCAACTTCAGACAGCAACACCACCTTCCTCTGCACGACTCTGCCATCACCATTAGTCACTTTCTGGTTACTTTTCTTTACCTTACTGTATAGTGCAATTTACTCTCTAATGCCACTTACCAGTCCAGACTCTTAATTAAAAATATTTGGCTTCACATACCTGCACCCCAGAGTTGTCAGTGGCTTCCTTTAGGCTTCTTTTTTTTGCTGGTGATGACACATGGGAAGTAGATCCTGAGTGCTCACCTACAATGAAAACAACAGATTTTTACAACCAGCATGACCTAATGCTACCTATTTACTCCGAGAGTGCATCTTGATTAATGGTGAGAACAATCTTTACAGAAAACATCACATCCCCTCACATTTGAGAGCTGCTAGAGACAAAATGATCAGAATAGAGTTTTTAATGTGCTAAATATGTGTTAAATATTTTCTTTGGTGGCATTTAACTTTCTTCTGTAAAAAAGAAAGCTTATGAATATCAGTATGGCCACAAATAATTCACTCCAGTGTCTTCAAGGTGCAGGATCTCTCTCTCAGATAAACTGTGGTCCATGCAGTAACGAGCAAGATGCTTTCAACAACGCAAAGGGTGCCTCCTCCTCCTGCTCTGAGGCCTGAGCTGAGGAACAAAAGTGCTCCCCTCTGACCCAGCTGGCAATGCTTTCCAGCGCACACACACACGGGTGGCACTGCAGACACCTCCTACATTTCAAAACCAGAGCAGCTGAGGCACTGGAACAGAAGGGCTCTCCCTCAGCTCCACTCAAAGCTTTCCCTGGCTTCAGCCAAAAGCAAGCACAGCTTTTCAATCCAACAGCACCCGCCAGGAAAGAGAATGCTACTGGCACACCCAAGACACTCCAGTCCTCCTCCTCCTCTCCATCTGCACGTTTTGGTCAGATTGCTTCAAGGAGAACACAGCAACAGAAGCAAGAAGAGCACTTGCTGCATAGAGCACCATCTGCAATCCAACACCATCTAGTCAGGTTCCAGAAAAAGAAAAAAAAAGGCACAAAAGCTGCTTTGCTACTCTGCCAGTGGCCACCAGGATTTACAGGCCAGGATAAAATTTGCAACCTCAGAAGTCAACCACTGTTTTAGTCCATTTACTCTAGGTGGATCTATATTCACAGAGGAAGTATCTGGATCTAGATCATTTCTCTCACCACTGATTTCTCTGCAGCTTGTGCTGGGCTCATCAGGGCTGCCATTTAATAAGTACTTCTCTGTACATCCAGCAATGGCAGTGTTTAGCTCTACAGCAAGCTCTTTCTTCTCTTCTTTTCCATGTTGTTCAGCTGTTTTTTCCTGAAAGAGATGAAACAAAAAAGCTGGTAAGAGCAGAAACAAGCATCTGCTTTGCTACCCACTGACAGCTTGAAGAACATTTTTTGTGGAAGAGAAAAGGGAAACTTTGCTTTCTTTTACAAGGCCTTCTGTGTTTCCAGGGAAATAAATCTTTAGCAGAATTCTGAGGTCCTGAGTCTCGGCCCTGCTTCTGCACAGCCCCTGAGAAGCACTTCCCCACTTCAGCCCAGCTTCATTTCAGTTACTGCAAGCTTTCGGGTGCTCCTGGATCTCCCTCCTACCCTCCCTGTCCTTCGCACAAAGTACCTCAGAATTCCAGGGAGAAGCCCAGAGAAAATCCTCAGCTTTCTCCACTTCTTCCATGGGTGGCAGGGAACCTACACACCAGGGAGGAAAGGAGACACTCAGTGGTTTTATATCACCCTGCTACTCCACTGTTTTATGTTGGAGGCTTTTCTTTAGTAACTTTTGATTCTAGAACCGTGGCTATCATCTAAAAGCACAAGGAATAATAAAAAAAAAAATCTATGTGAACAAAAGGAGTTATTTATTTAATTGCAATTGGCAAATTTCCAGACTAACACACTTCAGAGGAGTCACCTGGCAATGTCTGGAAAAGGAGGTAGGGAAGGGATGGGCAGGGCAGAGGAAGGGCTTGGCCAGGGACAAAGGCTTAGCAGGGGATTCATAGCTTAATCTTAAGGATATGGCTTATTTGGTTCTGAAATTACAAAGTGCCGTGTCTTCACAAGTTAATTTTCTTGCCTACTAGAGAAGAAAAAAATACAAAACTCTACTTAGCAAGCCTACTTTTACAGATCAGTCTATCATGCAATCTTTCCCAGATAGCTTACTGCTTTTCCTGCCCTGCTGGAAAGCCTTCATGCGCCGTGTCACCTTTGGCTTCTGCTGCTTCTGTAAAGAAAGATGTATTTCTGCAAAACTTTTTTTTCAATAGAAACAAACTCAAAGAACTGTTTACATCCCTAGACTTGATGCCTAAATGAGCCTCTGCAAGTACACTAACCAAAATACCCCTCAATTTTAGTATCATGCCAGAAAAATGCATCGCTTCCATTTACATCAAGGCAAGAAAATTAAATCATGTTAAAACTAAACATGCTGGCATCTCCAACTGCCACACTCCTGCTCCTCACCCCTCCAGAACCCCACTGCAACACAACAGATGCTCCCGACATCGCTGCACAAATTGCTCATTCTTCAGCACACCAGTAAGAACAGCAGGCACCAGAGCTTGGAGCTGACAAAGAGAACACTGCCTGAGCATTCCAAAAAAGAGGGGAAATGTGCAGTGTGAGATGACACACAAGCACAGAATGCCATCTCATAGAAAAGAACCTGTTTGAGTAACTCAGCCATTGAGTGCTGGTGGGGGAACCTGATGGGGAGGGAAGGAGCAGCAGCAGATGGAGGATTTCAGGAGGTCCTCACAAAGAAATGCCCTGTTCCTCTATCTGTTTGGACTGAAACACCAAATTTACAGAAAACAAGAATCACCTCACAGGAGAAGAACAGAACAGATTATAAAAGTAACTGAGAAACTTTTAGGGTCTGCAAACCTGACCCAAATGAGCACCAAGAAATGAAGCAATGTGGTTTTTATGTCGTTACCTATTGCTCCTTTGTGCCAAACCGTAACTCTGCTGCACGCTCTGCCACACCCACGGTCTGTTAGGAAAAACTGACAGCAGAAGAAAGGCTGGCAGGCCAGAGACTGCTTCTATCACAGAATGGTACAGGTTGGAAGAGCCCTCCAAGACCATCCAGTCCAACCTTTGACCAACACCATCATCTAACTACTAAACCATGTCCTTAAGGACCAGCTCCAAATGCCTTTTCAATGCCTCCAGGGATGGTGCCTCCACCACTGTCCTGGGCCATTCCAATGCCTGACAGCCCTCTCAGTGAAAAAACGTTTCCGAACACCCATCCTAAACGTCCCCTGGTGCAGCTTCCATCCATTTCCTCTGCTCCCATCCCAGTTCACTAAGGAGAAGAGGCTGTTTCCCTCCTTACTCCAACCTCCCTTGAGGTACTTGAAGAGAGCTCTAAGGTTCTAAGGAGGAAACAGTGCTGGCTGGAACTGCAGTTGCTTTCAATCCCAGTTACTTGCCTTCAAATAACTCCTTTTCACAGGACAATTTCCCTGGAAATGCACCATACCTTGGGAGTAAAATCCAGTTGTTCTGCAGAAGCACTCCAACCATCACCAATCCCCTTTTTCTCAGATCTGCTTAAAAAGCAAAGCAAAGTGATGACACCTGTGCCTCCCAGATCACCCCTCAAGGAAGTGGTAGGTATTTGTAAAGTCTCACCTTTTCAAGCCTCCTTTGGAAAAGTCTTCCACTCCTGCTCAAACACGAAACGACATGGTGAAATTAGATTTGGCATGCTAAAAATTCAACAGTACATATGAACAAGGTACTCCTTGCACACATGAGTACACAGCAGAGGGAAAAGTTTTACTAGTTCATGTAGTATGATGTGTAATATTATGCTAGAGACAATACTAGCTGCTGCTCTAGCCAGTTACAAACTATTCTGAAAAGGGAAAGAAAATCAAACAGCATAACCCAACCAAAAGCTTAACCTCACACTCAGCCTGTTACTGCAGCACAGCAAAGAGACTCTCATGATGCAGGACACGTGCTTCATGGTGCCAGCCAGAGACTGCAGTAATAATGCCAAGAAATGTCCCCTGGACACTATCTGCTGTCCATTTGCCACACAGTTCTGATAAAACACCCTTAAGAACCCAGAGAGAATAAAACCTCCACTGTAGGGTCTGAGAGGCAAAGCACAAGACTAAATTCCATTGCATAAAAATATTAATTTCCTAAGATTCTTTTAGGGTTATGTGGCCTCGTAAGGACAGACTGGATTTTAAAACCTCAGAGAAGGAGGTAGGCGTTTGATCCCAGGACAATTTAATGTCACCTGCACGAGCTGCTTCTGCCTTCTTTGGAGCTGCACTTTCTGACAGCTGCTCACTAAGACTAAAGAAAGAGAGAGAGAGAGGAAACAGAGTTGTTAAAAACAACCACTTCCTGGCAGGTAACATTTAGCAGAAGAGTTAACAGCCATTTTTTATTCATCCTACACAGTTCACATGAATTCAGGGACTCCTAAGTACTTCTGAAGGGCAAGACACAGAACTTTCTGCAGGGCTGGTACACACTTCAGTGTTCCCTGCAGTCACCTTCATCCTACAGATGCACATTCCAAGTTATTAACTCCTGCTTGGTACACTCTTTCAGCCTAGCTTTTAACAAAGCGCACCTAACCACATCAGAGAAGGAACAACAAAATTATTCAACAGCCACACTTATAAGCACACCTAACCACATCAGAGAAGGAACAACAAAATTATTCAACAGCCACACTTATAACCGACCACTTCATTGAACCAAAAAGTTAAACGTTTACCTGGGATACCCATAAATACAAGCATAATCATCAGCTGTCCGCCCATCAGCATCTTTATGGGAAATGTCAGCACCGTAATGCAGGAGAACTTGGATCAATTTCATCTTCCCGACAGAAGCAGCCATCATGAGTGGGGTTCTGAAAGATCCAGATGTGCTATGAAGTTATCATTTTACACAGACAGTCAATATTTTCATTCCTGCGTGCTCTCAGCTTGCTCTCCCATTACTTGACAATGAACAAAAGAAAAAGCAGGTTCCATTAAAAGCAACAAGAACATGGGAGAGGGAGTCAACACAACTGCATGGTCACACCAAGCTGCCACACGCACACCACTTCAGTGCACATGGAGGCTGCTGTGCCTCTCAGCAATCCCACCGAAAGAATACTCAAGGGACCCATGTGGATAAACCCCTTACCTTTGTTGCTGGTCTCGAGCATGCACATCAGCTCCCATTCTCAGGAGAAACTCAGCTGTCTCTACCTGACCTTTGGAGACAGCAAGACTGAGTGGGGTAAAGCCCTCCTGAAAGGACAGACAAATACACCAAGTTAATCATCCAAGTCAAAAATAGTCTTCAACAGAAATATTGCTGCCACTTTCTGAAACAACTTCCTTTAGAAACAGAAACATGTACCTTATTCTTGGCATCAAGATTGGCATTATGATCAAGTAACAGCTCCACAACTTTAGGACTGCAAGACAGGACTGCCAGGTGGAGGGCGGTGTTGCCAACAACGTCTCTGAGGTTTGGGTCTGCACCACACTTCAGCAGAAAACCAGCACAGGCTTGGTGCTGGAACTGCACTGCCTGAGAACACACGAAAAAAGGGAAGACTTCCAAAACTCACATTTCACTCCATCACAGCTCGCCCAGCTTCTGACCACTGGCAAAGAAGAGCACCTGCAAAGATGACCTGACAGGTGCCTGTTCCACTCCAAATCCAACAGGCGTGTTTCCGCACAGCTCTGCGCACAAGAGTCCTGCCAGACACCTCTCCTTTCATGCACACTCAATAAGCCCCTCTTCCAAGAGCAGAACTTCTCTCACTCACCATCATCAGGGGTGTTGTCCCAAAATTATCAACAGCATCCAACTGGCAGCGGTGCCTTACTAGAAACGTGACGACCTCTGTGTGGCCGTTTGCAGACGCCAGATGGAGAGGTGTCCTGAGAATTAAACATGGGAGCTTAACACTGACAGACAATGAAAAAACCAAAGCTGTGGCACCACCCAGCCTGGGGGACCCTGCTGCTCCTGCTGCTGCTGCAACCCCGCACACATCACCCACAGGGCAGGAGAGACCTCAGCAGCTGCAAGAGAACCCTGCAGGGAGAGCAGGGCCAAGCAGCAGCCCAGCACCTCCAGGAGCACTGGCGCCCACCCAGCAGCTCCCGGCACTGGAAAGCTCTCAAGTTCCCCCTCCCAGCTGACAGGGCACATCTTGCTTTGCAAGCAATCAGCTCCAAGGGGATCCCACACAAACCCTGCAGGGGGGATGCTCCCGCACGCCACCCGAGGTGTCCCAGCAGCGGCCACAGCCCCTCACCGATTCTTCCTGTCGCGGCGGTCGATGCCCCAAATCTTGATCCACCAGCGCCAGCGCCTCAGCCAGGCCAGGTGGCCGCGGGCAGCCGCACCGTGCAGACTGCCCAGACCTTGCTGCTGAGGCTTAGGGGCGCCGGTGCCGGCAGCAGCAGCAGCGCGGGGCTGCCCAGGAGCGCTGCCAGAGCAGGGAAGCTTCTGCTTCTTGTTGAAAAGCCCCATCCCAGGAGCTCTGCGAGCTGCGGCACGGGCACAGCCCTGCGGGAGCAGTGGGAGGCAGCCGGCCGAGCCGGGGGGGTATAAAAGGGAGAGTCAGGAGAAGGGAAGGGCAAAGGCAGGGACAGGGGATGTAGGAGAAAGGCAGGGATGAGGCGGGAGCAAGGAGCAAACCAACGGCGAGGAGCACGAGCAGCCAGAGAGGCAGAGACCAGCACAGCTCAGCACAGGAGCCACAACCGTAGAGTCACCACCAACGGCACTCGCCAGGGGCAACGGTGGGCGGGGCCGAACCACCCTGTGGGGGGGGAGGGGGTAGAAGGGGCCGAACCAATTCACGGGGGGGGGGGGAAAAACGAAGGAAAGAAAAAGGCATCTGAGAGAAGCTGAGAAACTCTCCCCCATCGGAATGAGTCATACAAAGAATTGTTAAGTTCTTCCCCTGAGGAAGAGGCTTCTTCATAACCAACTAAAATGAGCAGCTAGAGAGGGTAAAAAATAACCCTTCTTGTGTGGATGGTGCCCAGCTGGCTGTACTTAGGATTCTCAGAGCTAGGCAGTGACCCTCTATTGGTGTGTGGTGGCTTTTTGTATCAAATACTGTGCTGAATGCTGTGAGCTCTCTGTCACCAGCTTATCCCATCTTTGCAGTCTGCACAACCACTTCTGGTCTCTCACCACATATTTAAATGGCAAACTAGCTTCCTCTGACTCCACAGAGCTCACTGCAAAAGTTCCACTGCCATTGTACAAGTACACGGTGTTTCCCTAGACAAGTCTAACCCACAACTAGAGGGAAATGGACATGTAGAATTCTCCTGGCCTACTGGCAGGACACCTATCTTTTCCCTAACTCTTGGGAAAATGTTAACACAAATGTTAACTGTCACCATGCTCCGTGTGCCACACCCAGCTACACAGAAAATCTTCTTAAAAGTTCCCTGCTGCAAACACATCCTCTGCAGGCCCCGGCACCAGCCTGACCTTCCACAGGCAGCCCAGCTTTTGAGCAGCCAGCCTGAAATGAGCCACTAATGGCTGTAATTAGCCCCATTGCTGGGCATCAGCCAGGGGAGAATTTAAAAGCAGCAACTTGCCTCAGGCTCTGAGTCTCACTGTTACAACTTTGTTATCTCCTGTTTCTGCTCTCAGAACATCAGATGTGATTGTTTTGAACTAACAAAAAAACCTGCACGGAACACTTGCATTCCTCACAATAACTGATCCCACAGCAGGGAATAAAAGCTGCATCAGTCAGTAGGGCTTTGCAAAGAGCACACAAGAACTCATCAGGTATGGGACCATCAGAGGAGGAGGGCTCTTTGGATAAAGAGAAAGGCTTTTTCTTCTTTCCTCTGGCATATGCTTCCCTGGAGGCAGGGTGGGGAAGGAAAAACACAAAAGTTAAACACGGCTACATGGAAAAAGTTAAAGACAGGCACACGGAAAAATTTTCCAAGCTTTGGATTTTATCAAAGGAAGCAAGAGATGGAATTCTGCTCACCTCATGTAAGCCGTCTTAAATACATTTATATTAAACTACTTTTTTTTGGTTGCTTTGGCACTCCAATGCTTCCCCATGATTTCTCTTGTTCCCTTTTTGGTCAGTTCAGTTAGTTCCATACTTATGCATTAAGAGTTGGTATTGCATATTTCCCCATTCTTGTCAGCAGAGCTTCCTTTGTATTGGGATCTTTCACCTCCAGCATGAAACTCCTTGGAATTCCTGTGCTCTTTCTAACTCTGGGATCAGGCTCGACAGTTTAGGCTCAACACTCCTCATTTAACTGTTGCAGACCCACTGAAATGTCCATAACTTACAGCCAACTAAATTACTCTGCCAACACTGGGTTTCTAACGTAAAATTAACAAAATGTCTCAGAAACGGTGAACAGCTTCTGAAGGGCTTCCTTGTGTCTTGAAGCTGAATAATACTGCAGGATTACACTGAGGCTGATCAGGTACTCCCCTCCTGTCTTCCCAGCCTGGGATCAACCCTCTATAGAATAGTATCCAAATAGAAACATTTTGTAAACTTAAACCAATGACTTCAAATTATTAAAAATCAAAGTTTTGTTCACATCTCTTTTTATCCAGCTACAGATCATAACATAAGATTTAAAATAACAAAGCAAAGACTCTTGGGGTTTTTTTAAGTATTTGACAAGAAATTCCATATACCTCAATAAGCTGGGCCAGAGAAACAAGTGCAGAGGAGTCACTGATCTCTTCACAAAAAAATAATGAAAGGGTTTTTACATACCTGTTTTCAAGAAATAAAACCCCATCTGAATTAGAGTAAATACTATGAATGCGGTTTGGATAAATGCACTGTGGGAATTACCAGGGTCCCTGGGCCAGCTACACTCACGCTCACAGAGAGAGACATTCATGTGCAGCAAGGAATTCAAACTGATCAGTGACAGCATCACTGATGTCAGATTCAGACTGAGTGGTTTCAGACCTACAGACAAGAAGTTTTCAAGTTGAAACATGACACACCACTCCATGACCAGCAGAGGCTGTATTCTTCACACAACACAGACACACACTTGATGAATTTCTACATTCAGATCTCCTAACAGCTTCTCAAGTGCTCAGACCCCACAACTCTGGGTTAATGTAATGCCTCACCCCATTCTAGTGAAGAAAATTCAGTTATACCTAAAATCAGGATGACAAAAAAAAAAAACATCCCACCCCTTAGTGATTTTTTTATACTGGAAGGACTATTTTGAAATGCAGAGTTACACATCATATGATTCCACCCCAGGTGGTGGAATCAACATCTAGAGCATTACCAGTCAGGTATTTCCTTGTGTTCCTTATCTGTATTTTAGCAGCAGCAGGACAGAGTTTGCAAAGCTGTAGAAAAATGCTGCCCCTTTTCCCAGTGTCAGTTCCAAGTGGGGGTATCCTGAAGAAAGGCTGAACCTTTGGGAAATGGAAGCAGCATCCAAACCTGAAGTCACCCAGATCCAAACATGTCCTGCAGGCAGAAGGGAAGAAAAATGACAGAGCTTTTACCCACAAAGGCACTGGGCTCCAATCTTGTGCTGAATGTGTCCACTGGGCTGTTGGCATTTTCATGTGCAGACAAACTATTCAACTGAACTGCTTCATCAGACAAAGCCCAAAGATCAAATGCAGAACTGCAGAATACCAACTTGGGGAGAAACAATTCTTTAACTGATAGCAATCTATTGAAGACATTTATGTACTCAGAGGGGCCCAAACAATTTCACCTCAGTTATGCAGCTTCAGGAAGAAATGTCCAGGCATTTACAGACACAAAAAGGAATTGTTTAGCTGTACAGAGGTGTCCTCAAAATGTTTGGGATATGTTGGTTTGAGTCGAAAGTAAGAAACAGTACCAAGTATAACAGTAACAGATAACAGTAACAGTGGGTTTTGGTAACATTTTCAAAAATTAGGAAAAAAAAAAATTAGGAAAAAAAACCTGTGCAAATGATGGCATTACACAGTTTTGCTATGCTGAATCAAATACATTGCATTTACAACAAAGACTGTGTTTTATTGGAAAATACTTTAAGTTAATGTTTGGGAAATTAATACAAGGGTACATTGTTTGGATGTAAACGCAGGCTGCAATAGAAAGTGTAAGACTGTGATTTTACATACAGCTTTTGATGTTCCACTCGCTGGCTCCCTTTGCCTTCCTCATGTTCCACTCACTGGCTCTGACTGGCTTCTAGAAGAACAAAAAAGGTGATCAGAACTCCAAATAAAGCACTTGTGTCCAACCTTAAGTAGTGAAAGCAGAGTATAAACTAGTTTTCTGATGCACAGAGTAAAACATGTTGAAGACAAAATTCAGTCCCTAACCCCACCTTTTCTTCTTCAAGATGCTGCTGTCCCTGCTGCCCCCCAGCCTGTCACTGCCCAGTGTCCCATCACCCCCAGGCCTTCACTACCCACTGCCAACCCCCAGCAGCCCCCTGGCTCTGCCATGGCTCCCTCAGCAGCCCTGGGCCCATCACTGCCCAATGTCCTTTCACTCTCCCAGACCCTCACCACCCCATGTCCCCCCTGTCACTCCCAGCCTGCCACCTCCCCGTGTCCCCTCCTGTCAGCAACCAGCCATGGCAGAACAGCCTGGGGGAGATGCAGTGGGCTTGGTGGTCACAGGGCCAGTGAAGGGAGGGGATGGCTCAGGGTGTCTGAGTGTCTCTTAGTGCAAGAGGATATAGAAAGAAACATTCTTGGGAACAAGTCCCCAGTGATCACCTGGTTTTTCCTTTTTCCCTTCCAGGTGATGATGGGCAAGCCCCAGGCCCATGCAGCCATTCTCTGCGCACAAGTCCCCTGGGGCTGGGTATCTGACACACGTTTCATAAAAGAACACAGCCCCAGAGATTTGATTTGTTCATCTTCAGCTGGGGGAAGGTGTGTGTGTGTGTGAGAGAGGAAGAGCTGCTCTCCCATTTCATTTTTGCACCTTAGCAAAAACATTGCATGATTTACACTCAAGAAATCAAAGGTAAGCGACGCAGATGGCTCCAACCACAAATTTCCACTGACTCCCTAGAAATATGCAAGACCACACTATCAGTCACACTGCCCTCCCTGCTGTAGAGGTGTCAGACCAGAAATGATGGTTTCAAGACAGAAAACACAACACAATCCAGCACAACAACAACAAAAAAACAACCTGAAGAAACCAGGTAAACAAACCAAGAGTCCCTAATCAAACCCTAAAAATGAAAACAAGCTTTCATCTTTGAAAAGAAAGCCCAGGGTGCTGGGGCCTGGCCCAGCTGCTCATCACTGCTCTTCTGGGGCTCTGCCCAGCTCCCTGCCCCCAGTTCTTCATCCCTCCCTCTCTCTCGTTTGCCCACCACAAGTTTGGGCTTTCACTGGCTGTCTCCCTCTCAACGTTTCCCAATTCCTCCCTGCCTCTTCTCAGAGCTATTGCTGTTTCTCTCTCTCTTTGTCTCCACATCTTTCCCTCCCTCTCCTCTCCTGGCCTTATTGTCCCTCTCTCTCCTGCAGCCTCTCCCCTTTCCTGCCCCTCCCCTCACCCTTTCCCCTCTCTCCTGCTCCCTCTCCCACCCCTCTGTCACTCCCCTCTCCTGGGGCCTTTTCTGTCTCTCTCAGGCCCCTGGCCCGCCCCTGGCCCACTCTCTGTCCATCCCCCCTCTCTCCTCCTTCCCGCCCTTCTCCTCTCTCTCTCCCTCCCTCCCTCCCTCCCTCCCTCTCCCCCTCTTTGCCCCCTTCCCCTCCATCTCTTTCCCGCTCCTCACCACTCTTTTTCCTGCCTTCTCTCCCTGCCCAGATCCCCTTCCTCCTGCTCCCCCTCCCAGCTGGGCGGGGGCCGGGGCAGCCCCGGGGTCGGGCGGGCTCAGGCAGCAGGAGAGGAGGAGAGCCCCGGGGCATGCTGGGAGCTGTAGTCCCGGGGCATGCTGGGAGCTGTAGTCCCGGGGCATGCAGGGGGCTGCCCGGCGGCCATCTTGGTTCCCGGGCCATGCTGGCAGCTGGCATTTCCCCACTCTCCCCATCCCGCAGCCGGGGAAAAACTCCGGGAGGGCGGCATGGATGAGCCAGCAGCTCGTAAAAGCCCTCAAAATGAAGGAGGAAGCATGCAGAGGGGGGATGCAAGGGCAGGTACCCTAGGAGGAGTAGACAGGTGGTTGGAGCAGCTGGGGAGCAGGGCAGGAGAGCCACATCCATCCCAGGTAGAACTTAATCTTGCCAGGGGTGGAAAGAGGAATAAGAAAAGCTTTGAGAGGTACCTCTCTCAGGTGGGCTGAGAGAGTTGGGGCTGTTCAGCCTGGAGAAGAGAAGGCTCTGGGGGGGCCTTAGAGATCCTTCCAGTCCATGAAGGGGCTACAGGAAAGCTGGGGAGGGGCTTTTCACCAGAGAGAGTAGTGACAGGACAAGGATTAATGGTTTTAAACTGAAAGGGGATAGATTTAGGTTAGATATTAGGAAAACCTTCTTCCTCATGAGAGTGGCAGGATACTGGAAGAGGTTGCCTAGAGAAGTTGTTGATGCCCTTCCGAGGAAGTGTTCAAGGCCAGGTTGGACGAGGCTTTGTGACACCTGGTCTAGTGAGAGATGTCCCTGCCCATGCAGGGGGTTGGGTCTTGATGATCTTTAAGGTCCCTTCCAACCCAAGCCATTGTATGATTCTCTGCCTCCTTAGGAGCTGTGTCCTGACTTCTCTGCAGTACTTGAAAAAGCTTGGGTTTTGTTATGGGCAGCTCAGCAGACACCAGTGAGACTCAGTGCCTGAGGCAAGTTGCCTTTAAATTCTCTCCTGGCTGATGCCCAGCAATGGGGCTAATTACAGCCATTAGTGGCTCATTTCAGGCTGGCTGCTCAAAAGCTGGGCTGCCTGTGGAAGGTCAGGCTGGTGCTGGGGCCTGCAGAGGATGTGTTTGCAGCAGGGAACTTTGAGATGATTTTCTGTCTAGCTTGGTGTGACACATGTGGCATGGTGACAGTTAACATTTGTGTTGACATTTTCCCCAGAGTGAGGGAAAAGATAGGTGTCCTGCCAGTAATTCCTGGTAGGCCAGGAGAATTCTAGATGTCCATTTCCCTCTAGTTATGGGTTAGACTTGTCTAGGGAAACACCCTGCACTTGTGCAATGGCAATGGAGCTTTTGCAGTGAGCTCTGTGCAGTCAGAGGAAGCTAGTTTGCCATTTGAAGATGACAAGTGAGAGAAAAGAACTGGGTTACACAAGAAGGGTTATTTTACCCTCTCTATCATAGAATCATAGAATTGGCTGGGTTGGAAGGGACCTCAGAGATCATCAAGTCCAACCCTTGATCCACTACCGCTACAGTTACTAGACCATGGCACTGAGTGCCACATCCAGTCTCTTTTTAAATATCTCCAGGGACGGAGAATCCACCACTTCCCTGGGCAGCCCATTCCAATGTCTGATCACCCTCTCAGTAAAGAAATTCTTTCTAATGTCCAACCTAAACCTCCCTCGGCACAACTTGAGACCGTGCCCTCTTGTCTTGCTGAGGGTTGCCTGGGAAAAGAGACCAACTCCTTTGAATTGGTTATGAAAAAGCCTCTCCAGGAGAAGAACTCTACCAGCTCTTTGTATGGCTCATAGAGGTGGGGGAGAGCTTCTCAGCTTCTCTCAGATACTTAAGGGACCATTGTCACCTGTAGTGGCAATGAATGAATGCTGAAGCTTAAACCAATGCAAGGTTTAAGGATTAAAGGAGGCTTTTCCTTTCCTTCAGCCCCCTTCCCCCTGTGAATTGGTTCGGCCCCTCCCCCCCCACCACCCCCCCAACCCCCCCGCAGGTGGTTCGGCCCCACCCACCGTTGCCCCTGGCAACTGCTGTTAGGGGCGACTCTGCCGTTGTGGCTCCTGTGCTGAGCTGTGCTGCGCTGTGTCTCTCCAGCTGCTCCTGGTTCAAGATCTGAACAGGTTGCACCTCGCTGCTGCCCACGGTCACCTGTCCTGGCTGAGGTTCTGGAACTCGTGGATCAAGATTTTGGGGCATCGACTGCCGTGACAGGGAGAATCGGTGAGGGGCTGCGGGCAGCATGCTCGGGTGGCCTGTGGGAGCATCCCCCCTGCAGAGTTTGTGTGGGATCCCCTTGGAGTTGATTGCTTGCAAAGCAAGATGTGCCCTGTCAGCTGGGAGGGGGAACTTGAGAGCTTTCCAGTGCCGGGAGCTGCTGGGTGGGCGCCAGTGCTCCTGGAGGTGCTGGGCTGCTGCTTGGCCCTGCTCTCCCTGCAGGGTTCTCTTGCAGCTGCTGAGGTCTCTCCTGCCCTGTGGGTGATGTGTGCGGGGTTGGAGCAGCAGCAGGAGCAGCAGGGTCCCCCGGGCTGGGTGGTGCCACAGCTTTGGTTCTTTCCTTGTCTGTCAGTGTTAAGCTCCCATATTTAATTCTCAGGACACCTCTCCATCTGGCATCTGCAAACGGCCACACAGAGGTCGTCACATTTCTAGTAAAGCACGGCAGCCAGTTGGATGCTGTTGATAATTTTGGGAGAACACCCCTGATGAAGGTGAGTGAGAGAAGTTCTGCTCTTGGAAGAGGGGCTTATTGAGTGTGCATGAAAGGAGAGGTGTCTGGCAGGACTCTTGTGCGCAGAGCTGTGCGGAAACACGCCTGTTGGATTTGGAGTGGAACAGGCACCTGTCAGGTCATCTTTGCAGGTGCTCTTCTTTGCCAGTGGTCAGAAGCTGGGCGAGCTGTGATGGAGTGAAATGTGAATTCTGGAAGTCCTTCATTTTTTTTTGTGTGTGTGTGTGTTGTTCCCAGGCAGTACAGCTCAGAGAACAAGACTGTGTGACTTTTGTGCTAGAGCAGGGTGCCGACCCAAATCTTGCAGACATCGATGGCAACACTGCCCTCCAGTTGGCCATCCTGGCTCGTAGTAAAAACCTCGTGGGGCAGTTAATCAAGCATGGTGCCAAACTGGGTGCCAAGAATAAGGTATATATAAATATTTCTTCAAGAAGTCCTTTCAGAAAGTTGCATCGATACTTCTTTTACAGATTTTTTTTTTTTTTACTTTGATTATTAAGATGATGCATTTCTCTGACTTTTCAGAAGGGCAGTACCCCACTAACTCTTGCTATCACTGAAGAACACGAGGAGATATTAGAAGATCTCCTGAAAGCAGGAGCTGATGTGCATGCTCGAGATGAGCAGGAGAAGGAGGGGGTGCAGGAAGAAGGAGGGGGTCCAGGAGGAGGAGGTGGTCAAGGAAGAGGAAGGGATCCAGGAAGAGAAGGGGATTCAGAAGGAGGAGGGGGTCCAGGAATAAGAGGGTATCCAGGAATAGGAGAGGTTCCAGGAAGAAGGAGGGGGTCCAGAAGGAGGAGAGGGTCAAAGAATAAGAGGGGGTCCAAGAATAGGAGGGGATCCAGGATTAGGAGGGGGTCCAGGAACGCAAAGACTTTGGTTTGCTCCTTGAGTGTTTATCCAAATGTGTTCATTGTAAAGGAATGGGGAAAATACTTCTTCCGAGAGCAAGTTGGAATGAAAATAATGACTGTGTCTGTGTCAAATGATCCATGGCATTGCATGTTTTGAATCTTTCAGAACCCCACTCATGATTGCTGCTTCTGTTGGGGAGATGTATTTGGTCAAAGTTCTCCTTTCTCACGGAGCCAATTGTCGCAGCGAGGGAAGACTCGGACACTCAATATGAGTTATCAGCAAGCTTCATTTATTGATTATAGCACACTATATTTTTGCAGTCCTTAATAAGCTAATACATATTCTGTAATCTAACCACCCTATTGGATATTATTCTAAATGTCAACCCCACCTTAAGTTCCTTGGTTATCTACATCCTTCTGTTACATTCTTTAGCTAACCACAAGTCCCTTTTGTTGTATAATGGCTACAGTCAAGGACATAGTGCCCATACGAGGTGGTAGTTAGCAACATTCATGCAACATCGGCAGATCAGACTAGCTGAGTTTGATGTTTCCCAAGAACTTCTTCAGCCATCTGCAACATGTCTACATGGCCCTTGTCACACAACCAATCCTCCACAGCCAATATTTCCCATGAAGACAAAGATGGGAGGATAGATGTGGATTATGCTGATCTCAATGGCCATTTACGGTAAACTTTGAACTTTATGATTAGAATGCGGTGTGGTCTCTTCCAATAAACCTCTTCCAATGTCATTTTCACACCTTGAAGTCTCTCTTCCCTATGGATTTGCAGATTTGCTCCTCATCCCACGTGATCTGTCTCTTCCTTTTCCACTAAACCTCTTCCAGTCTTATTTTCACACCTTGAAGTCTCTCTTCCCTTTTCCCATTTTATCTTCCTTTGGGAGGGTGGAAGGGGGGTGGGGGGGGTGGTACCAGAGCAATTCTGTTACCTGGGCTTTTTTTTTTTTTTGGTTAGCACTGAGATTCTCTCAGGTGGTTCTCTGTGCCTAGAAGGCAGGCTGAAAAAATGTTCTGAGCAGGAGTTAATAACTTGGAAGGTGGGAATGTTTATTTATAGGGTGAACGTGACTGCGGGGAATGCTGGAGTGAGTTCTGTGTGTATTACCAATACAAATACTGAGGAGTTTATGAATTTTTGAAAACATTTGCGGGGGGGGGGGATAATAAATTGGTGTTAACTGTGGTGCCAGCACGTGGTTCTTTTTACCAACTCTATTTCCTCTCTTTCTCTGTGCAGTGTAAGTCACTAGCTGGCAAAACTGGAGGACACAGAAGAAGCTCCTGCAGGGGATGCACTTCGATCTCCTGAGCAGGCAGGAGCTGCTCCAATTTTTTGGGGTGCACCTGCTGTGGACGGAAGAGGTAGGATCCTTATCTATGGAGGAGCTCAAGAGGAAAATGATGTTACCTTTTCGTGAGGTGGTTTGTATTGTCAGCACTGACTGTGCTCCCTGGTGACTTCAGTGCAGGCATCAGGAGGAGCAGCACAAGAAGCTTTGTGAAGTTGCTGATTTGTTACTTTTTGGCCTTGTCAGGCTGTTGTGATTTGTGTGCTCCACGTCTACTGCCAGGATTCTGTCCCATAGAATTAATTTTTTAATATAAATGAACTCTAGATTGGAACCTGTTCTTCTTTTAGTTTTTTTAAGTGTGTTATATCAGAACTCTGTGGCAAATGGGCAGCAGAGAGTGTTGAGGGAGCATTTCTTGGCATTAACAGTGCAGTCTGGCTGGCACTGCAAAGCGCATCATGAGAGTCCCTTTGCTGTGCTGCAGTAACAGAGGGTTAGGGGGTAAGCTGGGGTGATCCTGAGAGACTTTCTGAGGTCCTCTGAAGTGTATGTTTTGGGGAGGAGTCCTTGTGCCACATCCATTCCATGTGCTTGTGGTCAAATCAAGAGAAGCAGCACTCCCTCCTGCTCTGAGGCAGGCCCTCTCCTACATCGTCCCGATCCTAGTCGCAGTAGCCTTCCTAACCCTGGTAGAACGAAAAGTACTAAGCTACACACAAGCCCGCAAAGGACCCAACATTGTAGGCCCATTCGGACTTCTCCAGCCAATAGCGGAGGGGGTAAAACTATTTATCAAAGAACCAATCCACCTATCAACATCCTCCCCCCTCCTATTTATCGCAACCCCAATGCTTGCCCTCCTGGGAGGGTTGTAAATGGAAATGTGGGGTAAATTGGAAATGTGGGTTTTTTTTTCTATTCCATTCCATAAACCAGGTGTGCAGAAAATGAAAAAGTGTAAAGAGGAGCAGATGTGGCAGCAGCAAGAAGTAAGAGCCAGAGACTGATGAAAAATTCAAAGCCAAAATCCAGATGATTTTATTTACAGAAAGTACAAAAAAAAGAAGGGGAGGGGAGTAGGAAGTGAAAAGGAAAGGGAAGGGGGAGAGGGGGGAAAGGGGAGGGGGAGAGGGGGGAAAGGGGAGGGGGAGAGGGGGGAAAGGGGAGGGGGAGAGGGGGGAAAGGGGAGGGGGAGAGGGGGGAAAGGGGAGGGGGAGAGGGGGGAAAGGGGAGGGGGAGAGGGGGGAAAGGGGAGGGGGAGAGGGGGGAAAGGGGAGGGGGAGAGGGGGGAAAGGGGAGGGGGAGAGGGGGGAAAGGGGAGGGGGAGAGGGGGGAAAGGGGAGGGGGAGAGGGGGGAAAGGGGAGGGGGAGAGGGGGGAAAGGGGAGGGGGAGAGGGGGGAAAGGGGAGGGGGAGAGGGGGGAAAGGGGAGGGGGAGAGGGGGGAAAGGGGAGGGGGAGAGGGGGGAAAGGGGAGGGGGAGAGGGGGGAAAGGGGAGGGGGAGAGGGGGGAAAGGGGAGGGGGAGAGGGGGGAAAGGGGAGGGGGAGAGGGGGGAAAGGGGAGGGGGAGAGGGGGGAAAGGGGAGGGGGAGAGGGGGGAAAGGGGAGGGGGAGAGGGGGGAAAGGGGAGGGGGAGAGGGGGGAAAGGGGAGGGGGAGAGGGGGGAAAGGGGAGGGGGAGAGGGGGGAAAGGGGAGGGGGAGAGGGGGGAAAGGGGAGGGGGTAGGGCGGGAAAGGGGGTAGGGCGGGAAAGGGGGTAGGGCGGGAAAGGGGGTAGGGCGGGAAAGGGGGTAGGGCGGGAAAGGGGGTAGGGCGGGAAAGGGGGTAGGGCGGGAAAGGGGGTAGGGCGGGAAAGGGGAGGATGGCAAAGGGGAGGGGGACTACGCATCAAAAAAATACCAGGGAAGGGCAACAGGGCTGTCATCCATCCAACCAACTAAGAACATTTATTCAGACTGACAGAAACATCTTTTCATGTCTTCTAATCCATCACAAGATATGGAATCAGCTCCCAAGGATGTAATTTAAAGTTCATCAGTGTCTGGCAAGAAAAGAGATAAGATTCTTCGTGTTACTTTTACAGGAGAGAGGGGCAAAGAGGTCACTGTCAGAACATTATGGCTACGAAGCCAGAGCTGAACACTCTCTGTGGTTAAAAGCAGACAGCAACAGAAGGAAATTGGCTCAGGGGCTTCCTGCTTTCAAACAGCACCGGTCACTCCAAAGCTGTGACTCTGGAGTAATCATCACAAAATAGGTGCAACTCCTCCTGGGACATCAGGCCTCACATCACAGAACAGGTTTGATGCCACGGATGACAAACATTCAACTCCCCTGACGATTGCCTGAACACTACTGAGTGAGCTTTCCCTAAAGAAAGGATAACTTTTGATTAGCCTCTTCTTGCCTATTCAAATAAAAAGACTGCAACAGAGGAGCTACAAACACAAGCAATGAGCAAGGGACAGCAAAGACCAAAAACTGACAGCAGAGGGTGTGTGTTATGGGTCAGTGCTGAAGGCAGCCACTGGACAAGGGAGGAGAAGTGATGGCTGAAGTCTGAAACTCTGTGTAAGGGCTCCTTTTATGTTTGTGATTGAGGATTAACTCCAGTGAAAGGTGACTTCAGATTAAGCCAAGTGTATCTGTGTGGAGGAAATAGGTAAGATTCCTTTCTGATGGGTTTTGTTTTGGGTTTTTTTTTTTCAGGCAGCTGTTTAAAGCTCTACAAAGCATTTTGTAAGCAGAAAGTTTCCACGTTCAAGTAAGTGTAAAGCTAGCGGAAAAAAACCCTGTGCTTAGCACAGGAACTAAACAGATTTCAAGATGTTGTTTTCAAGAGGTAGGAGCAGTCATCTTTTTACTTTTACATAACACATTACCATGTCCAGGTTCTTCAGAGGCAAATTCATCCAGTTCCCACCTGTACTAGAATTATACAGAAAACACACCATTAACATTGTGCAATATTAAACTTCTAAAACATTCTTCAAATCCACACAAAAACAGGCAGTAACTCCAAGGGCCAAAGAAGTGAGGCCATAAACCAGCAGAGTGGAGGGAAGGGCCCCCTCTGCAGGACTAAAGGGAGAGCAGTGACCAAATTCACAGCTCCTCCAGGAGAACCCCTCTACAAACCCAAATGCCTCCTACACACAGTGGATCTCCCACACTGAAGTATGAAGTGAGATTTGTTGCAGATTTATTTATTGTAGTCATACATCCTAGGTAAGAAAATTTTATTTAAAGCTTAGCTGGGAACATCCTATGGCATCATCTTTGGTTTCTGGGCACTCTTGGAAAACAGCACTCAAAACCCAAACTTTTCACCCCTAGCACACCTAGATGTTGTGTTGGGATGAGGAGGAGTTACACCATGAGTAATCCCTGCAAATGAGTTGTAAGTGAGGATGGGATTTCAAAATGTCTACCTTGGCTGCAGAAGAGGAAATCCTGTTCATCAATAATTCTGCTCCTATGGGTGAACTGGGATGCCTCCTACTGGACTTGGACTTCTGTTCAGAACCAGGATGTCCCAGGTGAGTTGAGTGGTAAACTGGATTTGCAGCCACTGATGGGAAGTGTGTTCTTCCACCTTCCACGAAGCTTTCTGTAGGCTTTTCCTATTTTTTTTTTTTTTTTTTTCCCATCAGTTCTGAAACATTCAGACACAAAGAATTATCTCTGGTAGGAATAGATTAGGAATGACCAAACCCATTTGACCTGAAGGGTTCTGGGGAGCCTACATCATAGGAGCCAAACCTGCAAGAGTTACCAAGACTTGGGATTGCTCAGCACTAAAGCTTCAAAGCAATCTGTGAACGGAGTTTGCTCTGGAATTTTGGGACAACTTCATCTACCTTGGTTTTAGCCTCTCCCAATTCCTTTTCCAAGCCAGGTTGGCTTCCTCCAGGTTCCTGCAGCGCCTCGTAGCAACTTCCAGTGAAGCTTCTGCCACAGACAGCTTTTTAATGTCACCTCTCTGACATTAAATGAAATGGTTAGATGAGCATGAAAAAAGTCATAAGGACATGAATTCTGTCTTTAACTTATTTGATTATTCAGTTACAACTGTCTTGAATTCAAAAAGTAGGAAACTTTTGCCTGCCACCAGCAGTCAGCCCCTCCAAACTCACGGAGCAGCTAATGGAGGTTTCTGTTTTCTAATACATAAAAAAATATTATAGTATAGATAATATTATACTTTTTGAACAATACACCAGCATACACTGAATCATGTTATTTTTTTTAACCAAACCCAAAGCAACCTGTTTGATGCAAGAGCCACAGGTTGACTGCAGATACTACTCTGGTGACTAAAGGCATGACTTTGTATGAGATGGTTCTTGGGTCTCTTTCTGCATTCTACAAAGAATTAAATTAATACATTAAATTAATAATTAAATTAAGACATTAAATTAATACCAAGTTAATTTTAGAGTAACAACTTTCATAAATCTGGACAGTCCCTCCTTTCCTCCAGCCACCCACCCAACTACCATCTCCCAAAGGAACCTGGTGTTTTGGCACTAGGAATACAAAGTTTTTCCCAGGGTAAAACCATTGACAGCACTCCTGGAGTTCTTCCCCCTCTTCCCTTTTACAGAAACTGAAAAAATGAAGAATAAGGTGGTTATATCTGACACATGCAGGTATTCACCTCACTCAAACACCCCAGGGTTGAGAGGAAGAAAGAAATGGAATTTTAAAGCACTGTGCACATCACTATTCACAGACAAACAGCGTCTAACAGGACTAGTTCCTGTTTTCCAGAAAATAAAAATTAACAAAATGGGTACAGCAACTTTTAAAACTTTGCTGTGCCTGGGACTGGTGGAATTTGCAGAAAAAAACTTTAACATTCTAATCAGTCTTCTGACAAGTTAATTAGCCTAACACAGCCACACAGAAGAAATTTAAATATTGCTGCACATCACAAAATAGAGAAGAGAAAGCTTAGTGGCTGAAATTGACTTTTTTGAGGAACAGGCAGGTCCCAAAAGACAGAATGCAGAAATGAACAGCAAAACACTGCTTAGAGCCTTCAAATATGCAAAAAGTGTGTCCTTTACCTCCCTTTTTTTTTAGTTTTTCAGCCTCATAGTTTAAGACTTCTTCTCTTAAACCAGCACACTTGGCCTTTAATTCCTTGTTCATCTTTTCCAGCATGGAAACTTGCTTTTCAGCAGAGTTTGTGGAAAGTGTCATTAAAGCACCCCTGTGCAGCAGCTGATGGAATAAATGGCTTTCCCTCTGGAGCTGGGCCAGTGCCTCCTGTGTGGACAGGATCACAGAATCATTAATGCTGGAAAAAAACCTCTAGGATCCTCCAGTCCAGCTGGGAAACCAACACCACTAAACCATGTCCCCAAAGTCAGAATAATGTGCTCCCCTCTCCCCTGAGGTGTTACACAGGACTCCAGACCCCTCTGCCCAGCCCTGCCCCAGATAATCCAAC
The DNA here is from genome assembly GCF_036169615.1 of Heliangelus exortis. Classification (NCBI taxonomy): domain Eukaryota; kingdom Metazoa; phylum Chordata; class Aves; order Apodiformes; family Trochilidae; genus Heliangelus; species Heliangelus exortis. Next base: position 256,780 of record NC_092438.1, on the reverse strand, counting down.
AGGATGCCTGCCCTATTCCCCTCATAAATACCCTAAGAAAAAAGTCTTTTCAAACACTTCTTAGCATGGCCCAACACACATGTTTTGCAGATGCAGGGAAAGCATCAAAGGTCACCAAATTCCAAGGTTTCTTGCATGAGCTTTCTCTTACAAAGAGGAAGACCAAGTATGTTTAATCACACACATCAGCCTTTTACAGACAAATCTTCTTTACTTCAAGATGTATTTTGTATGGGGGAAAAAAATGCATTTGACTGCATTGTTTGCAGGAACAACACAGCCCAGCTGGAAATAAAGCAGCAGAACAGGAAATACCCAGCATTGTGGAAACGATTTTTCCCCACCCTAAGAAAACTGTACCCAACTTCAGACAGCAACACCACCTTCCTCTGCACGACTCTGCCATCACCAGTAGTCACTTTCTGCTCATTTTCTTTACCTTATTGTAAAATTTACTCTATAATTACTCTCAATTTACTCTATAATTTTACTTAGCAGTCCGGACTCTAATTCAAAACATTTGGCTTCACATACCTGCACCCCAGAGTTGTCAGTGGCTTCCTTTAGGCTTTTTTTTTTTTTTTTTTTTTTGCTGGTGATGACACATGGAAAGTTCACCTCCAGGGAAAACCACAGTCTTCTTCCAAGGATTTTTCCAGCAATGGAGAGCAGAGTTATAGCTCAGTAGTGTGAGCAGTTTGACTTTTCTCCTTTCTTCTTCTACAGGGTGATGACTGCAGCGTGGTGTTTTCACCAAAGCTGTTTCTCACTGGATCTTTTGGAAGACAGTGAAATTTTAGAGGTTCTCTTCTCTTTGTCAACAATTCTTGGAACTCTCAGGTGTTTTCCTCAAAGCAATCTTTGGTTTTCTTTGAGGAGCACCCTGGGGATTCTTCAGAGATTGCAGAATGCTCTTTTTAATGTGCTTCCAGAGCACTTCAGGAGAGAGAGCTATGGGATGATCTAAAAGCCCAGCTTGAAGGTTTACCGGGAAGCTGTTTCTCACTGTACCTTTTGGAAGACAGTGAAATTTGAGAGCTTCTTTTCTTTGTCAACACTTCTGGGATCTCTTGGGTGAGATCCCAATCTTTGATTTTCTTTGAGGAGAACCCTGGGGATTCTTCAGAGGACTGCAGGATGCTCTTGTTAATGTGCTGCCAAAGCACTTCAGGAGAGGGATCTATGGGATGATCTAAAAGCCCAGCTTGAAGGTTTACCGGGAAGCTGTTTCTCACTGTACCTTTTGGAAGATGGTTCACTTTGAGCCTCCTCCCTGGGATGCCACCCCTCTTAGGTTTGGGCTTCAAGCAGAGGGGTAAGTCTGCATAGCACAAGGCAGTGGTCTGTAGGACATTCTGCACCAGGCACCGCTCGGCTAGGACGGACACGGCCAACATTTCTCTGGCGCACTAAGACACAGTCAGTGAGGTGTCAGTGCTTGGATCCAGGATGCTTCCAGGTTGTCTTCAGGCTGTCTTTCTGCTGGAAGAGAGTGTTGGTGATGGTGAGCTGCTACTCAGCACAAAACTCCAGCAGGAGACATCTATTGTCATTACAGTTTCCAACACCGTGCTTGCCCAGGACTCCTTTCCAGGCTTCATAGTTCTTTCCTACTGCGGTGTTGAAGTCACCAAGGATTATGATCTTAGCATCTGCAGGAACCTTTTGGGTGAGGCAGTGCAGGTGGGTGTAGAATTTGATTTTTTTCTGCATGGTCAGCCTGGAGGGTTGGGGCACACATACTGAGGAGAACAACATGGTGCTTGTTGTGGAGTGGGAGGCGTAAGGAAAAGATGAGACCCCCAATGAGCGGTCGGCAGATTTTCAAGTTTGGAGGCCTGGAATATCCATGAATAAAAAGCATAATCCTCAGCTGTCAGCCCAGCAGTGTCTTCATGGGAAACATCAGCACTGTAATGAAGGAGAACTTTGATCAAATGAAGATTCCTACCAGCAGCAGCAATCATGGGTGGGGTTCTGAAGGATTCAAAACATTCTATGAAAGGGATCATTTTACACAGACTCTGTCATGATTTTCATTCCTGCTTGCTCTCAGAAAAAAGGTCCACAGGACCACACCCCATTAACTTGTGCAAAGGAATAAAGAGAAAAAAAGAATCTTGTTTCCCACTAATTCGTTCCATTCATATCTCTGTGGTTCTCATCCATGCCTGAGGAAAGAGAAAAGGGTGGAAATAAAGCCAGCACACTGATTTCTGGAAAAGAGAATGAAGGGCCAGGCAAAATACAGACCCTTTGGGGAATAGAACTTGCCTGCACTGTTCTCCTTCCCCCCACCTCCCTGGAAAAGATATCCCAACAAGCTATCCCAAACCTCCCCCTGAGCAGGTACTTCTCATCTCACTGCACATCTCTTCATATTGGGCTCCCTGGCAGCACTCACCTTCCCAAGAACTCTTTTTCAGAAAGCAATGTTGACTGACTGCCTCCCCACCCAGGGTGCTTGAGCACAGAGTGAGCTGCACCCTGTGAGACTCTGGGAGATGATACTCAGAGGCTGGGAGCTCAACTCCACAACAGCACTGGCACTCCTGACACAGCCACTCTCACAACCAAGAACTTTCTGAAGATCACAACTGGCAAGGAGGGGTAAACCAGCCTACTCCTAGAGTTTCAACAAGTTCCACTCTAACAGGTGAAATCCATGCACTCTCACCCCACAGAGCCTTCACTGCCACAGAAGCCACAGCAGGACAAATACATCAGGGCTGAAAGTAATCTGCAGCAGTCATTCTTTCCATTGGACCAAATAGCAACTGCAACATTCTTGCAGCCTTAGGGTTTCTATCACGAAGTTGGAACCAAAACCCAAAAGCATCAAGAGACAGAACATTGCCAGTATAAGATTCCACCCAACATTAAACAGTACTTGGCTACAAACCTTGTACCTGGCTGCAGGGAAAAGGGACTATTGATTATTAAGGAGACGAATAAGAAAGAAAAATGGCCTTCAGTTCCAAGGTCTTCTTCAGGGAGAAAGAAAAACATGTAAATGAAGCAAGTTAAAACATCAACAGTGCCAAGACTCCTGTGACACAAGAGTGCAGATGGAAAACAAAATCAGAAAAGGAACAGAAACAGACCATATGGTTTGGAACTACAAACGAACTGGAACAGCCCTGCTCATGGATTCTCTTCAGCAGAAGTAAAGAACAGGATTTCAAAATGCTTACCCATGCCTCATAGGCTGCAACCCTGTTTCTTCTTCTTCTAATGCACTTCTCATGGAGTGCAGTATTGGCTTTCTGTAGTTCATTAAGACAGAGGGAGGGCTAAAGGAACCTTCCTCACAAATACGCCATCTCAGGTTTACAGATATAATGCTGACCAGATGCAGAAGAGGAAGTTTTGGAGGAAAACACACAAGAAAAAAAGTCATCCCTTAAAACACTGCAAAAAGCACGTACCCACCTTTTCAGTGTTTTGTAGGCATCTTCTCTTTTTCACTTCCTCCAGATACAGCTTTTCATATTTTTGCTTTAGAACAATGCTCTCCCTCAGGGTCCTTTCACTGTCCAACTCCTGTTCAAGGTCTCCAATTCTGCAGAGCAGTAGCTTTCTCTCTGAATTCATCGTTGTCATGGGCTCTGCTCTGTTCCACTCTGTCCTGGGAAGCTGCCTGCTCCTGAAGCAAGTAACCCACTTTTACCCACCACAAAGAAAAAGGGAACTCTCCCACCCCTCAGCTGAACCTGCCCAGTGTCAAGGGCACCGATTTCCTCCCTGAGGCACCTGAGCCTCCTCACTCCCCTCAGCAACCCAGGCAGAACCCCGGAGCTACCACAGGCAAGAATTCTTCTCCCTCAGAAAGAATCCCTCCCTCTCAGCACTGTTATTCATCAAAGCTTCTAAAGAAGGAACACTGTCTCTGTAGGAGAGAGCAGAGAGAAAAGGGTTCCTCAAGGAAGGAGTCGTCCCCCCACCACCACTTTGGTGGCTTCTGTTCTCAGAACTGATGGGTGATGTTTCTCACCTCTGCATGCAGCTGCTGTTTGGGCTTCTCCAGTTGTTCCTGGTTCCTCCCCAGGATGGACATCTCTGCTCACTGAGCCTGAGTTTGGTTTTCTCCCTGCACGCCTGCCTCAGGCTTTGCCTCCAGCTTCCAAAAAAGTTCATCAAGCTCTAGACAGAGACAAAAAACAAACAAACAGAAAAGAAAAGGAACTCAGCAGGATATAAGAGAAGTCAATCTATGAAAAATTGGTAAAGGGCTGGGCACCAGGACTGTATTTGACAATTTGACAAACATCTGCTGACTCAGTACCAAAATCAGAGTGAAACCAAGGGCTTCCTTTTAAAAAAAGAACAGCTGTCACATCATTTCTGATAGGATTCCTCAGGTTCCCAGCCCTTCTCAGTTCTCCTGCAGCAGGTCACACACCAAGAGGCACCAAACTGATAGCATTTCACCCACAGGCCTACCTGGAAAAGCACTGGGACTATTCTGCTGGGAGATGCTCGTGTGCCCATGGGAAGTCGAACACACCCATACCTGCCCACCCACCTTCTGGTTTCAGCACAAACACCACATCTCATGCTTTAGAGGAATTTTTACACACTGTCAGCACAGTCAAGCTTCATTATGGAACTGACAAACACACAATCTATTTTTTCTCTACACTGAGAAATTTTTAAATAGTGGTTCAGAACATGGCCTTTACTGAAGGAGGAAGATGTATTCTGTAGAAGATGTAGGCGAAAGCTGCAGTTTATTTTAAAAATGTGCAGGAAATATCAGCCTTTCTTTAGGCCCCCATGCTCAACTACAGCTCTGTCCTTCTCTTCCCCCCCTCCAGAAGCAGACTTTTTCTGTATCCATTGAACATCAGACTTGATATCCTGTCAGTCATTAAAAGGGGAGGAAACTGGCACGGTGGAAACTTGAAAGAGGCTCTAACAGAAGGAAGAAGCTTCACTTATTTGAGAGGACAGGAGACAGCAGATATATGCTTGAGCATAGGAGGTTCCATATAAATACGAGGAGAATTTTTTTCCCTGTGAGGGTGACAGAGCACTGGCACAGGCTGCCCAGGGAGGCTGTGGAGTCTCCTTCCCTGGAGACATTCAAACCCCACCTGGATCTGTTCCTATGTGACCTCCTGCAGGTGACCCTGCTCTGGCAGGGGGTTGGACTCCATCATCTTTTGAGGTCCCATCCAACCCTAAACTTTCTCTGATTCTATTTAAATCTGCCTCAATGTAATGACCTTCCCTGTCATTCAAAATAACTCTTCCAAGAGCAACACAAAAACTTGACAAACTTTTGCACTAATCATGAGCCCCAGCAAAGGCAGGTGACTTTTCTTTCATGCTACTCAGCAGCAATAACCGCCTCAAAAGCACTTTTGGGAACTCTGCTTCTGGGTCCCCAGGACAAGGGAAAGGTGGGCTGAGACAGCCACTAGTGAGCAACAAGTTCAACAACATTTTCTGCATCACCTCACTGCACCGTGCCCAGGGAAGCAATGACACCATTTACAAAAGCAAAACCTGAACTTTCTCCAGCTCAAGTCATGCCTAAGATGGGGATTGAGGGTGGCCTTGGGCAAAGCGAGCTTCATACAGTTCTTCTGAGTGATGGTGGCATTCCATATGGTGGCCTGGACTGGGTCTCACTGCTCTCAGCCCTGACACTCACCCATGGACACCATATCCTGGCAGGAATGCAGATCTGCCTGTCCCCAGGGGCTGCCCTGGGGATCTGCACCTTTGGCTCATCCCCATGGCTCTCTGCTACCAGAGCTCTGCTGCTCTTCTTGGGGAGGGCGTGTGGGACTGCTCCTGCCCCTGGAGCTCATGGACCCTGACAGCCTTGTGGGGACTCTTCCCATCTCCCTGCCTCTACACAACAGCAGCCCTTCAGGTGCCTTGCAGAGACTGCTTTGCACATCACCTTTTCATCTTGACCCATCAGGAGAACTGCTTTGCTATTGGGCACACAACAGGATCTACAGGCAGGACCTGCACCTCATGTTCTCCCCACGGCAGCTGCACTACACCTCCATCTGTCAGCCAACTTCCACAGAGAGCCAAGGGACACAATTCCTGAGAATATTTCATCAGATTTCCCACCCAACAGGCCAGTATCTAACAATGGAAACAGATGCCCCCACTGAACCAAAGGCAAAGAGGTGATTTTGATTCACATCTTCTTCTCCTTCTTGCTGTTCTCTAAGCCAAACCAGCCAAGAGCTGGCAGCTGCTCTGAATTTCTACTTACATTTTTTTCCTCTGCAGAAAAGAAGAAAAGGGAAATACTGCTCCTTGGAACCTGGCAGCTGTTTCTTGTTTCCCAGGCACTAGCTCATTTGCCCCCCATTCCTTCAGTATGTTTTTCTGCAAGGTTTTTAAGCTCCCACTACCCTCAAAACATGCAGCAGCTCCTCCAGACACTGAACTGGAAGCACAAAACATTTTACCCTGCCCAGAAACACAGGGGTCAGAAGATGACCAGAAGAAATCCAGGGAAAAATGGGCAACTGCATCCTTACTCGATGTGGTAAGCTGATAGCAAACCCCACCAGCAGCTCTGCCTGATACAACCACTCCAAAATTTTGACACAGGGACCCAGCTAGCTTTTATCTGCTTCCTGGAGGATCCCTAAAGGATCACAAGAGAGTCTGAGCCTGAAGAGCAGGAATAAGAGAAACACCTGAATAGAGAAGTACTCAACAAAATGTGAACAAGGTGGTGCTGGGTATTGGCTGGTCCTCTGGAGGGTTTCCTGGGCTCACCTGTTTCAAGAATTCATTCTTTCTTTCTCCCTTCCAAGTGGAGAACCATGGTCTCCAGGCTGCAATCTTGGCTTCAGCCTCTTTTTCCTCACGCTGTGTAAGTCCTTTGATGGCAGAGATGGCACAACCTGCTTTTGCAGCTGTGAGAGCAACAGTGACAAAAGGAAAAACTTTTCAGATCAGCAGTGCTATTTATGCTGCTACCCAAAGGGACCAAGATTTGCCTAGCAGATCCAGCACCAAAGTGGAACAGAACCTGCTGATCCAGCTCAACTATCTAGAACACAAGTTTACTGGATGCTTTAGCAGCACTCTGTAAGAAAAAGAAAAGCAGAAAACACACGAGCCTCTCATGTACCTGCTGCTGGTGCTGCTCCTCTGCAGCTGCCCGTGATGCTCCTAAGCTGGTCATCAAGTCTTCCAGGTGGTCATGAATCTACAAAAGCAGGAAAAGAAGCAAGAAGACACACTCTGACTTTCCAGCCTGAAAGTTGTAGATTCCTCCTTACCGAAAATGAATACTACATCCACCTCTTCACCTCTTTATTCCTATTATACCCAACACCAATGATCAAAATGGCCATAGTTTGAGGTCACTGTAAAACTGGTTGCAGTCATCTCCTCTGCTCTTTTCTTCAAGGAGAGGGAGAACACCATGCGGGACACAAAGAAACTTCAGTGAAAACCATCAGGAGGAGCATCTGAAAACCATGCCCTGTGAACCAAAGGGGAAGGACCAGCACCCTGACTACCGTCCCTCTCCTCTCCTCTCCTCAGCAGCAGTACAGCAAAGTCACACTTGCACAAGCAGTCTTCACAAGAGCCCTCATGCACCAGTTCAATACAAAAATGAACAAAGGCACACCGAGTGGCCAAAGGAAAAGCAGTTCTGCACAACAAAAGCTCTGGGGAGTCTGTTTTTGTTCCAGCCTGGGGATGCCAGTCAGGCCTCTGGCACAAGCTGCTTGCCATCAATATCCCCTGAGGACAGCAAGTGTCTGAAGCGGCATCTGAGGCCAGGAGGGGCCTAAGGCAGACAACAGTCACACCACTGGATTTGGGACAAATCCTGCACTTTTAAAGCATTAAGGAGCGTTTCCTGAATTACCATGGAAAACTCTAAAACCAGAAAGCTGGGGATGGGCCAGAATGCTGTCCCAGCACCCTGTATGCAGGAGAAAGCAGGAACTGAGCTCCCCTCAGCTCTCCAGGAAAACCTCATCTTAGCATTTCCCCACAGCAGTCGGTAAGAAGCTCAGGAGCTCAAAACAAGGCAAGTTGAGGACCAGCTTACTGAGGCAGAGGCTTGCAGGGTTCCCTCAAGGGCTTCAATCATACGTCTTTGCTGCTGGACTGTGCCTTCCAGTCTGGCGTTTTCCATGGAAAGGCTTAAAAAGAAATACAGGCCTTATTAGAGAAATCCACCAGAGCAGCAATTCTTAAAGAGCAGCAGGGGAAAAAACAAACAAAAGCGTCTTCAAAACCATCTGTTAACTTGCTGTGATGCAACGAGGCTGTGCTGTGGTTTTCACACAACCCCAGACAGCGACAGACACCTTGGTTCTCTGTGTCAGTCTCTTACCACTGCACACGCTCTTCCAGCTCTTTTACTCTAGCCCTGGTCTCAGAAGATGATGACAGGAGGTCTTTAAGTTTTTGGGACTTCTCTCTTAGTTTTCTTTTCCTATCCTTGTAGTGATGAATCTGATGCTCATATTGAAGCTGCTGCTCTTCCAGTTCCCGACACTGTCAAAACACAGCAAGAATCCATATCAGCTGGGAGAACTCTTCTAGAGAAAAAAACACTGCTGCTGAAGAACTCAAGCATGACTGCCCATGTCTGCACACACCTGCTACCCAAAGAACTGTCATCAGTTGAAATACATTTAAACTTTCACTTCTACTAGCAAATGAACACAAACCCTTTTACTTTGCCATCCTCTAGACTGCTCTCTCCCATCCCTCTCCTGATCCCCTAAAGCATGGTTCCAAGCACCAACACTCACCCTCCAACTCTTTAAGGGACTCATGGCACCCACTGCTTTCCTCCTCCATTGAAAACTGAAATGAAACTTGATCCCTCTCCTAAACTGCCTTCAGTCACTTCATCCCCTCTCATAAGGAGATAAAGATGATTTCTGTTTCAGAATATATACATATGGAGAATAAGGTACAAAACCATTCTGAACATGATTTTATGGTGGTCTTGGCAGTGCTGGGTTAACACCTGGACTTGATGCCTAAAGGTCTTTTCCAACCAAAAAGATTCTGTCATCCTCTGTTACCAGAGGGGGGGGGGGGTGAGGGGAAGCACCGTGAGCATAAAGAAGTCCAGAATTTCTACTGCCCTTCAGAAATCAGACAAACTGCTGGGCCAAACCACATGCAATGAGCAACAAACACGTCAGTCACTAACCTCAGACCAAGTAAGGACACCGCGTCCTCATGCCACGGACGTGGACATCAAGTTTATTAGTGTGATTCCTCCACACATCATCCCATCTCTGGGATGTGCTGGAGTTTGTTCTGGAATTCTGGGACAAATTCATGTACCTTGGATTTAGCCTCTCCCAGTTCCTTTTCCAAGCCCAGGCTGGCTTCCTCCAGGTTCCTGCAGCGCTTCGTAGCAACTTCCAGCGAAGCTTCTGCCACAGACAGCTTTTTAAGAGCTTCACCAAGCTCCTGCTGCAGCTTTCTGACATTGCCCTGATGAAATGGTTAGATGAGCACAAAAAAGGTTATAAGAACATGAACTATGCCTTTACTTTAACTTATATGATTATACACTTAGACCTGTCTTGGGACTCAATCCCAAAGGGAGGAAAATTTTGCCTGCCACCAGCAGTCAAAAGCTGAGCACCTCTAAATTATCACCAGCTGCTCATGAGGATTTCTGTTTTCTAATACCTACGAAAGGCTCAAGTATTAATCATCCTGCACACTGCACCGGCATACCTGAATCAGGTATTTTTTTAACAAAACTCAAAGCAATCTCTTGTCACAGTTTGACTGCAGATATTACTCTGGTGACTAAAGGCAGGACTTTGTATTAGATGGTTCTTGGGTCTGTTTCTCCATTCTACAAAGAGAATTAAATGAATACTTGGATCTGAAAGCTCTTCTGACAAACACTTGAGGTTTATATTGAAACACATCTCTGTCTGTTTCCTTACCAAGTTCATTTCAGAGTAACAACTGCCTCCCTGCTGACACATTTGCCTTCACAAATCTGGACAGGCCCTCCATTCATCCAGCCACCCACCCAACTACCATCTCCCAAAGGAACCTGGTATTTTGGCACTAGGAATACAAAGTGATTCACAGGGGAAAACCATTGACAGCACTGCTGGAGTTCTTCTCCTTCTTCCCTCAAAGAACCCAAAAAATGAAGAATAAGGTGGTTATCTGACACATGGCAGGTATTCACCTAGCTCAAACGCTCCGGGGTTGAGAGGAAGAAAGAAATGGAATTTTAAAGCACTGTTCACATCACTAAGGCAGGCAAACAGCACACCAGTGTCTAATTACTCAACAGGACTAGCTCCTGTTTTCCAGAAAGTAAAGATTAACAAAATGGGTATGGCAACTTTTAAACCTTTACTCTGCCTGGGACTGGTAGAATTTGCAGAACAACAGTTTAAATGACATCCTAACAAGTCTTCTGACCAGCTAATTAGTTAACACAGACACAAAGAACAAATTTAAATATTGCTACACATCACAAAATACACAATAGAAAGCTTAGGTCAGTGGCTGAAATTGACCTCTTGAGCAACAGGAAGGTCGCTCAGAAGGGGGCTCAAAACACAAACAGAAATTAACACCAAAAAAGTTGCCTTCAACACTGCAAACAGTGTATACTTTACCTCTCTTTTTACTTTGTCAGCCTCATATTTAGAGATTTGTTCTCTTAAATCAGTGCAATCGGCCTTTAATGCCTTGTTCCTCTTTTCCAGCATGTACACTTGTTTCTCAGCAGCAGCACTGACTTGTTGGAAAACTTCATTAAACCGTTCCTGGGCAACAGTCACTGCCCTTCCTTGGATGAGCTGCTGCTCCTGCAGGTTTTCCAGCAGCTGATGGAATAAATGCCTTTCCCTCTGGAGCTGGGCCAATGCCGCCTGCATGGACAGAGTCATAGCATAGAACCACAGAATCATTAAGCCTGGAAAAGACCTCTGGATCCTCCAGTCCAACTGGGAAACCAACACCACCATGCCCACTAAACCGTGTCCCGGAAGTGGAAATAATGTGCTCCGCTCTCCCCTGAGGTGTTACACAGCACTCCAGACCCCTCTGCCCAGCCCTGCCCCAGATGCCCAACACCAACAGGATGCCTGCCCGATTCCCCTCATGAATGCCCTCAGAAAAAATCCTTTTCAAACACTTCCTCGTAGTGAAATGAGGCAACCAGGTGCCACTAATTGCCAGGTAGTGGATCTTCTTACCCGACTCCTTGGGTTTTCTGCTAATGCTAGTTTGCGCCGGACTAGCTCCCTTTCTTCTGATTCATCTGAGCATGGGCTAGATCAAGGTCTCTGCCGCATTCTCTATCAGATGTAGCAAGATGAACCTCTTTTAGGGCACGGCGCTCCAAGGTCCAGCCAGGTGTTCCAGCAGAAACTCATGAATAATGCTCTGAGCCTATTGCCCTCAGGGCTGACTAGCCTGGATCAGTGCTACTGCTCCAAGAAGCAGCTAACCTCCTCCTCCCAGCTTTCCTCAGCAGGGAGCTTTATTGGCCCCCTAATCCTGCTCATGCGCAGTAGGGGCCTGCCCTAATCAGGCACAGGTGGGCTTAACACAAGCTTATGCCCACTACCTCGCAATTAGTGGCACCTGGTTGCCTCACTTCACTACACTTCCTGACATGGCCAAACACACACATGTTTTGCAGAGGCAGGGAAAGCTTCAAAGGTCACCAAAGTTCAAGGTTTCTTGCATGAGCTTTCTCTCACAAAGAGGAAGGAAGACCAGGCATGTTTAATCACACAGATCAGCCTGTTACTGAAAAATCTCCCTCTTCCCTTCAATATGCATTTTGCATTGGGAAAAAAAAAAAAAAGCATTTGACTGCATTGTTTGTCTGCACAGCACAGCAGGAACAACACTGGGCAAAACTGAAGGAAACCAGCTGGAAACAAAGCAGCAGTACAGCAAATATCCTGCATCTGGCAAGGATTTTTCCTCATCCTAAGAGGACTGTACCAACTTCAGACAGCAACACCACCTTCCTCTGCACGACTCTGCCATCACCATTAGTCACTTTCTGGTTACTTTTCTTTACCTTACTGTATAGTGCAATTTACTCTCTAATGCCACTTACCAGTCCAGACTCTTAATTAAAAATATTTGGCTTCACATACCTGCACCCCAGAGTTGTCAGTGGCTTCCTTTAGGCTTCTTTTTTTTGCTGGTGATGACACATGGGAAGTAGATCCTGAGTGCTCACCTACAATGAAAACAACAGATTTTTACAACCAGCATGACCTAATGCTACCTATTTACTCCGAGAGTGCATCTTGATTAATGGTGAGAACAATCTTTACAGAAAACATCACATCCCCTCACATTTGAGAGCTGCTAGAGACAAAATGATCAGAATAGAGTTTTTAATGTGCTAAATATGTGTTAAATATTTTCTTTGGTGGCATTTAACTTTCTTCTGTAAAAAAGAAAGCTTATGAATATCAGTATGGCCACAAATAATTCACTCCAGTGTCTTCAAGGTGCAGGATCTCTCTCTCAGATAAACTGTGGTCCATGCAGTAACGAGCAAGATGCTTTCAACAACGCAAAGGGTGCCTCCTCCTCCTGCTCTGAGGCCTGAGCTGAGGAACAAAAGTGCTCCCCTCTGACCCAGCTGGCAATGCTTTCCAGCGCACACACACACGGGTGGCACTGCAGACACCTCCTACATTTCAAAACCAGAGCAGCTGAGGCACTGGAACAGAAGGGCTCTCCCTCAGCTCCACTCAAAGCTTTCCCTGGCTTCAGCCAAAAGCAAGCACAGCTTTTCAATCCAACAGCACCCGCCAGGAAAGAGAATGCTACTGGCACACCCAAGACACTCCAGTCCTCCTCCTCCTCTCCATCTGCACGTTTTGGTCAGATTGCTTCAAGGAGAACACAGCAACAGAAGCAAGAAGAGCACTTGCTGCATAGAGCACCATCTGCAATCCAACACCATCTAGTCAGGTTCCAGAAAAAGAAAAAAAAAGGCACAAAAGCTGCTTTGCTACTCTGCCAGTGGCCACCAGGATTTACAGGCCAGGATAAAATTTGCAACCTCAGAAGTCAACCACTGTTTTAGTCCATTTACTCTAGGTGGATCTATATTCACAGAGGAAGTATCTGGATCTAGATCATTTCTCTCACCACTGATTTCTCTGCAGCTTGTGCTGGGCTCATCAGGGCTGCCATTTAATAAGTACTTCTCTGTACATCCAGCAATGGCAGTGTTTAGCTCTACAGCAAGCTCTTTCTTCTCTTCTTTTCCATGTTGTTCAGCTGTTTTTTCCTGAAAGAGATGAAACAAAAAAGCTGGTAAGAGCAGAAACAAGCATCTGCTTTGCTACCCACTGACAGCTTGAAGAACATTTTTTGTGGAAGAGAAAAGGGAAACTTTGCTTTCTTTTACAAGGCCTTCTGTGTTTCCAGGGAAATAAATCTTTAGCAGAATTCTGAGGTCCTGAGTCTCGGCCCTGCTTCTGCACAGCCCCTGAGAAGCACTTCCCCACTTCAGCCCAGCTTCATTTCAGTTACTGCAAGCTTTCGGGTGCTCCTGGATCTCCCTCCTACCCTCCCTGTCCTTCGCACAAAGTACCTCAGAATTCCAGGGAGAAGCCCAGAGAAAATCCTCAGCTTTCTCCACTTCTTCCATGGGTGGCAGGGAACCTACACACCAGGGAGGAAAGGAGACACTCAGTGGTTTTATATCACCCTGCTACTCCACTGTTTTATGTTGGAGGCTTTTCTTTAGTAACTTTTGATTCTAGAACCGTGGCTATCATCTAAAAGCACAAGGAATTAAAAAAAAAAAAAATCTATGTGAACAAAAGGAGTTATTTATTTAATTGCAATTGGCAAATTTCCAGACTAACACACTTCAGAGGAGTCACCTGGCAATGTCTGGAAAAGGAGGTAGGGAAGGGATGGGCAGGGCAGAGGAAGGGCTTGGCCAGGGACAAAGGCTTAGCAGGGGATTCATAGCTTAATCTTAAGGATATGGCTTATTTGGTTCTGAAATTACAAAGTGCCGTGTCTTCACAAGTTAATTTTCTTGCCTACTAGAGAAGAAAAAAATACAAAACTCTACTTAGCAAGCCTACTTTTACAGATCAGTCTATCATGCAATCTTTCCCAGATAGCTTACTGCTTTTCCTGCCCTGCTGGAAAGCCTTCATGCGCCGTGTCACCTTTGGCTTCTGCTGCTTCTGTAAAGAAAGATGTATTTCTGCAAAACTTTTTTTTCAATAGAAACAAACACAAAGAACTGTTTACATCCCTAGACTTGATGCCTAAATGAGCCTCTGCAAGTACACTAACCAAAATACCCCTCAATTTTAGTATCATGCCAGAAAAATGCATCGCTTCCATTTACATCAAGGCAAGAAAATTAAATCATGTTAAAACTAAACATGCTGGCATCTCCAACTGCCACACTCCTGCTCCTCACCCCTCCAGAACCCCACTGCAACACAACAGATGCTCCCGACATCGCTGCACAAATTGCTCATTCTTCAGCACACCAGTAAGAACAGCAGGCACCAGAGCTTGGAGCTGACAAAGAGAACACTGCCTGAGCATTCCAAAAAAGAGGGGAAATGTGCAGTGTGAGATGACACACAAGCACAGAATGCCATCTCATAGAAAAGAACCTGTTTGAGTAACTCAGCCATTGAGTGCTGGTGGGGGAACCTGATGGGGAGGGAAGGAGCAGCAGCAGATGGAGGATTTCAGGAGGTCCTCACAAAGAAATGCCCTGTTCCTCTATCTGTTTGGACTGAAACACCAAATTTACAGAAAACAAGAATCACCTCACAGGAGAAGAACAGAACAGATTATAAAAGTAACTGAGAAACTTTTAGGGTCTGCAAACCTGACCCAAATGAGCACCAAGAAATGAAGCAATGTGGTTTTTATGTCGTTACCTATTGCTCCTTTGTGCCAAACCGTAACTCTGCTGCACGCTCTGCCACACCCACGGTCTGTTAGGAAAAACTGACAGCAGAAGAAAGGCTGGCAGGCCAGAGACTGCTTCTATCACAGAATGGTACAGGTTGGAAGAGCCCTCCAAGACCATCCAGTCCAACCTTTGACCAACACCATCATCTAACTACTAAACCATGTCCTTAAGGACCAGCTCCAAATGCCTTTTCAATGCCTCCAGGGATGGTGCCTCCACCACTGTCCTGGGCCATTCCAATGCCTGACAGCCCTCTCAGTGAAAAAACGTTTCCGAACACCCATCCTAAACGTCCCCTGGTGCAGCTTCCATCCATTTCCTCTGCTCCCATCCCAGTTCACTAAGGAGAAGAGGCTGTTTCCCTCCTTACTCCAACCTCCCTTGAGGTACTTGAAGAGAGCTCTAAGGTTCTAAGGAGGAAACAGTGCTGGCTGGAACTGCAGTTGCTTTCAATCCCAGTTACTTGCCTTCAAATAACTCCTTTTCACAGGACAATTTCCCTGGAAATGCACCATACCTTGGGAGTAAAATCCAGTTGTTCTGCAGAAGCACTCCAACCATCACCAATCCCCTTTTTCTCAGATCTGCTTAAAAAGCAAAGCAAAGTGATGACACCTGTGCCTCCCAGATCACCCCTCAAGGAAGTGGTAGGTATTTGTAAAGTCTCACCTTTTCAAGCCTCCTTTGGAAAAGTCTTCCACTCCTGCTCAAACACGAAACGACATGGTGAAATTAGATTTGGCATGCTAAAAATTCAACAGTACATATGAACAAGGTACTCCTTGCACACATGAGTACACAGCAGAGGGAAAAGTTTTACTAGTTCATGTAGTATGATGTGTAATATTATGCTAGAGACAATACTAGCTGCTGCTCTAGCCAGTTACAAACTATTCTGAAAAGGGAAAGAAAATCAAACAGCATAACCCAACCAAAAGCTTAACCTCACACTCAGCCTGTTACTGCAGCACAGCAAAGAGACTCTCATGATGCAGGACACGTGCTTCATGGTGCCAGCCAGAGACTGCAGTAATAATGCCAAGAAATGTCCCCTGGACACTATCTGCTGTCCATTTGCCACACAGTTCTGATAAAACACCCTTAAGAACCCAGAGAGAATAAAACCTCCACTGTAGGGTCTGAGAGGCAAAGCACAAGACTAAATTCCATTGCATAAAAATATTAATTTCCTAAGATTCTTTTAGGGTTATGTGGCCTCGTAAGGACAGACTGGATTTTAAAACCTCAGAGAAGGAGGTAGGCGTTTGATCCCAGGACAATTTAATGTCACCTGCACGAGCTGCTTCTGCCTTCTTTGGAGCTGCACTTTCTGACAGCTGCTCACTAAGACTAAAGAAAGAGAGAGAGAGAGGAAACAGAGTTGTTAAAAACAACCACTTCCTGGCAGGTAACATTTAGCAGAAGAGTTAACAGCCATTTTTTATTCATCCTACACAGTTCACATGAATTCAGGGACTCCTAAGTACTTCTGAAGGGCAAGACACAGAACTTTCTGCAGGGCTGGTACACACTTCAGTGTTCCCTGCAGTCACCTTCATCCTATAGATGCACATTCCAAGTTATTAACTCCTGCTTGGTACACTCTTTCAGCCTAGCTTTTAACAAAGCGCACCTAACCACATCAGAGAAGGAACAACAAAATTATTCAACAGCCACACTTATAAGCACACCTAACCACATCAGAGAAGGAACAACAAAATTATTCAACAGCCACACTTATAACCGACCACTTCATTGAACCAAAAAGTTAAACGTTTACCTGGGATACCCATAAATACAAGCATAATCATCAGCTGTCCGCCCATCAGCATCTTTATGGGAAATGTCAGCACCGTAATGCAGGAGAACTTGGATCAATTTCATCTTCCCGACAGAAGCAGCCATCATGAGTGGGGTTCTGAAAGATCCAGATGTGCTATGAAGTTATCATTTTACACAGACAGTCAATATTTTCATTCCTGCGTGCTCTCAGCTTGCTCTCCCATTACTTGACAATGAACAAAAGAAAAAGCAGGTTCCATTAAAAGCAACAAGAACATGGGAGAGGGAGTCAACACAACTGCATGGTCACACCAAGCTGCCACACGCACACCACTTCAGTGCACATGGAGGCTGCTGTGCCTCTCAGCAATCCCACCGAAAGAATACTCAAGGGACCCATGTGGATAAACCCCTTACCTTTGTTGCTGGTCTCGAGCATGCACATCAGCTCCCATTCTCAGGAGAAACTCAGCTGTCTCTACCTGACCTTTGGAGACAGCAAGACTGAGTGGGGTAAAGCCCTCCTGAAAGGACAGACAAATACACCAAGTTAATCATCCAAGTCAAAAATAGTCTTCAACAGAAATATTGCTGCCACTTTCTGAAACAACTTCCTTTAGAAACAGAAACATGTACCTTATTCTTGGCATCAAGATTGGCATTATGATCAAGTAACAGCTCCACAACTTTAGGACTGCAAGACAGGACTGCCAGGTGGAGGGCGGTGTTGCCAACAACGTCTCTGAGGTTTGGGTCTGCACCACACTTCAGCAGAAAACCAGCACAGGCTTGGTGCTGGAACTGCACTGCCTGAGAACACACGAAAAAAGGGAAGACTTCCAAAACTCACATTTCACTCCATCACAGCTCGCCCAGCTTCTGACCACTGGCAAAGAAGAGCACCTGCAAAGATGACCTGACAGGTGCCTGTTCCACTCCAAATCCAACAGGCGTGTTTCCGCACAGCTCTGCGCACAAGAGTCCTGCCAGACACCTCTCCTTTCATGCACACTCAATAAGCCCCTCTTCCAAGAGCAGAACTTCTCTCACTCACCATCATCAGGGGTGTTGTCCCAAAATTATCAACAGCATCCAACTGGCAGCGGTGCCTTACTAGAAACGTGACGACCTCTGTGTGGCCGTTTGCAGACGCCAGATGGAGAGGTGTCCTGAGAATTAAACATGGGAGCTTAACACTGACAGACAAGGAAAGAACCAAAGCTGTGGCACCACCCAGCCCGGGGGACCCTGCTGCTCCTGCTGCTGCTGCAACCCCGCACACATCACCCACAGGGCAGGAGAGACCTGGGGAGGCCTCAGCAGCTGCAAGAGAACCCTGCAGGGAGAGAAGGGCCAAGCGGCAGCCCAGCAGCACGCACCTCCAGGAGCACTGGCGCCCACCCAGCAGCTCCCGGCACTGGAAAGCTCTCAAGTTCCCCCTCCCAGCTGACAGGGCACATCTTGCTTTGCAAGCAATCAGCTCCAAGGGGATCCCACACAAACCCTGCAGGGGGGATGCTCCCGCACGCCACCCGAGGTGTCCCAGCAGCGGCCACAGCCCCTCACCGATTCTTCCTGTCGCGGCGGTCGATGCCCCAAATCTTGATCCACCAGCGCCAGCGCCTCAGCCAGGCCAGGTGGCCGCGGGCAGCCGCACCGTGCAGACTGCCCAGACCTTGCTGCTGAGGCTTAGGGGCGCCGGTGCCGGCAGCAGCAGCAGCGCGGGGCTGCCCAGGAGCGCTGCCAGAGCAGGGAAGCTTCTGCTTCTTGTTGAAAAGCCCCATCCCAGGAGCTCTGCGAGCTGCGGCACGGGCACAGCCCTGCGGGAGCAGTGGGAGGCAGCCGGCCGAGCCGGGGGGGTATAAAAGGGAGAGTCAGGAGAAGGGAAGGGCAAAGGCAGGGACAGGGGATGTAGGAGAAAGGCAGGGATGAGGCGGGAGCAAGGAGCAAACCAACGGCGAGGAGCACGAGCAGCCAGAGAGGCAGAGACCAGCACAGCTCAGCACAGGAGCCACAACCGTAGAGTCACCACCAACGGCACTCGCCAGGGGCAACGGTGGGCGGGGCCGAACCACCCTGTGGGGGGGGGGAGGGGGTAGAAGGGGCCGAACCAATTCACGGGGGGGGGGAAACGAAGGAAAGAAAAAGGCATCTGAGAGAAGCTGAGAAACTCTCCCCCATCGGAATGAGTCCTACTGGCAGGACAACTATCTTTTCCCTAACTCTTGGGAAAATGTTAACACAAATGTTAACTGTCACCATGCTCCGTGTGCCACACCCAGCTACACAGAAAATCTTCTTAAAAGTTCCCTGCTGCAAACACATCCTCTGCAGGCCCCGGCACCAGCCTGACCTTCCACAGGCAGCCCAGCTTTTGAGCAGCCAGCCTGAAATGAGCCATAATGGCTGTAATTAGCCCCATTGCTGGGCATCAGCCAGGGGAGAATTTAAAAGCAGCAACTTGCCTCAGGCTCTGAGTCTCACTGTTACAACTTTGTTATCTCCTGTTTCTGCTCTCAGAACATCAGATGTGATTGTTTTGAATTAACAAAAAAACCTGCACGGAACACTTGCATTCCTCACAATAACTGATCCCACAGCAGGGAATAAAAGCTGCATCAGTCAGTAGGGCTTTGCAAAGAGCACACAAGAACTCATCAGGTATGGGGCCATCAGAGGAGGAGGGCTCTTTGGATAAAGAGAAAGGCTTTTTCTTCTTTCCTCTGGCATATGCTTCCCTGGAGGCAGGGTGGGGAAGGAAAAACACAAAAGTTAAACACGGCTACATGGAAAAAGTTAAAGACAGGCACACGGAAAAATTTTCCAAGCTTTGGATTTTATCAAAGGAAGCAAGAGATGGAATTCTGCTCACCTCATGTAAGCCGTCTTAAATACATTTATATTAAACTACTTTTTTTTGGTTGCTTTGGCACTCCAATGCTTCCCCATGATTTCTCTTGTTCCCTTTTTGGGAACTTATGCATTAATACTTATGCATTAAGAGTTGGTATTGCATATTTCCCCATTCTTGTCAGCAGAGCTTCCTTTGTATTGGGATCTTTCACCTCCAGCATGAAACTCCTTGGAATTCCTGTGCTCTTTCTAACTCTGGGATCAGGCTCGACAGTTTAGGCTCAACACTCCTCATTTAACTGTTGCAGACCCACTGAAATGTCCATAACTTACAGCCAACTAAATTACTCTGCCAACACTGGGTTTCTAACGTAAAATTAACAAAATGTCTCAGAAATGGTGAACAGCTTCTGAAGGGCTTCCTTGTGTCTTGAAGCTGAATAATACTGCAGGATTACACTGAGGCTGATCAGGTACTCCCCTCCTGTCTTCCCAGCCTGGGATCAACCCTCTATAGAATAGTATCCAAATAGAAACATTTTGTAAACTTAAACCAATGACTTCAAACTATTAAAAATCAAAGTTTTGTTCACATCTCTTTTTATCCAGCTACAGATCATAACATAAGATTTAAAATAACAAAGCAAAGACTCTTGGGGTTTTTTTAAGTATTTGACAAGAAATTCCATATACCTCAATAAGCTGGGCCAGAGAAACAAGTGCAGAGGAGTCACTGATCTCTTCACAAAAAAATAATGAAAGGGTTTTTACATACCTGTTTTCAAGAAATAAAACCCCATCTGAATTAGAGTAAATACTATGAATGCGGTTTGGATAAATGCACTGTGGGAATTACCAGGGTCCCTGGGCCAGCTACACTCACGCTCACAGAGAGAGACATTCATGTGCAGCAAGGAATTCAAACTGATCAGTGACAGCATCACTGATGTCAGATTCAGACTGAGTGGTTTCAGACCTACAGACAAGAAGTTTTCAAGTTGAAACATGACACACCACTCCATGACCAGCAGAGGCTGTATTCTTCACACAACACAGACACACACTTGATGAATTTCTACATTCAGATCTCCTAACAGCTTCTCAAGTGCTCAGACCCCACAACTCTGGGTTAATGTAATGCCTCACCCCATTCTAGTGAAGAAAATTCAGTTATACCTAAAATCAGGATGACAAAAAAAAAAAACATCCCACCCCTTAGTGATTTTTTTATACTGGAAGGACTATTTTGAAATGCAGAGTTACACATCATATGATTCCACCCCAGGTGGTGGAATCAACATCTAGAGCATTACCAGTCAGGTATTTCCTTGTGTTCCTTATCTGTATTTTAGCAGCAGCAGGACAGAGTTTGCAAAGCTGTAGAAAAATGCTGCCCCTTTTCCCAGTGTCAGTTCCAAGTGGTGGTATCCTGAAGAAAGGCTGAACCTTTGGGAAATGGAAGCAGCATCCAAACCTGAAGTCACCCAGATCCAAACATGTCCTGCAGGCAGAAGGGAAGAAAAATGACAGAGCTTTTACCCACAAAGGCACTGGGCTCCAATCTTGTGCTGAATGTGTCCACTGGGCTGTTGGCATTTTCATGTGCAGACAAACTATTCAACTGAACTGCTTCATCAGACAAAGCCCAAAGATCAAATGCAGAACTGCAGAATACCAACTTGGGGAGAAACAATTCTTTAACTGATAGCAATCTATTGAAGACATTTATGTACTCAGAGGGGCCCAAACAATTTCACCTCAGTTATGCAGCTTCAGGAAGAAATGTCCAGGCATTTACAGACACAAAAAGGAATTGTTTAGCTGTACAGAGGTGTCCTCAAAATGTTTGGGATATGTTGGTTTGAGTCGAAAGTAAGAAACAGTACCAAGTATAACAGTAACAGATAACAGTAACAGTGGGTTTTGGTAACATTTTCAAAAATTAGGAAAAAAAAAATTAGGAAAAAAAACCTGTGCAAATGATGGCATTACACAGTTTTGCTATGCTGAATCAAATACATTGCATTTACAACAAAGACTGTGTTTTATTGGAAAATACTTTAAGTTAATGTTTGGGAAATTAATACAAGGGTACATTGTTTGGATGTAAACGCAGGCTGCAATAGAAAGTGTAAGACTGTGATTTTACATACAGCTTTTGATGTTCCACTCACTGGCTCCCTTTGCCTTCCTCATGTTCCACTCACTGGCTCTGACTGGCTTCTAGAAGAACAAAAAAGGTGATCAGAACTCCAAATAAAGCACTTGTGTCCAACCTTAAGTAGTGAAAGCAGAGTATAAACTAGTTTTCTGATGCACAGAGTAAAACATGTTGAAGACAAAATTCAGTCCCTAACCCCACCTTTTCTTCTTCAAGATGCTGCTGTCCCTGCTGCCCCCCAGCCTGTCACTGCCCAGTGTCCCATCACCCCCAGGCCTTCACTACCCACTGCCAACCCCCAGCAGCCCCCTGGCTCTGCCATGGCTCCCTCAGCAGCCCTGGGCCCATCACTGCCCAATGTCCTTTCACTCTCCCAGACCCTCACCACCCCATGTCCCCCCTGTCACTCCCAGCCTGCCACCTCCCCGTGTCCCCTCCTGTCAGCAACCAGCCATGGCAGAACAGCCTGGGGGAGATGCAGTGGGCTTGGTGGTCACAGGGCCAGTGAAGGGAGGGGATGGCTCAGGGTGTCTGAGTGTCTCTTAGTGCAAGAGGATATAGAAAGAAACATTCTTGGGAACAAGTCCCCAGTGATCACCTGGTTTTTCCTTTTTCCCTTCCAGGTGATGATGGGCAAGCCCCAGGCCCATGCAGCCATTCTCTGCGCACAAGTCCCCTGGGGCTGGGTATCTGACACACGTTTCATAAAAGAACACAGCCCCAGAGATTTGATTTGTTCATCTTCAGCTGGGGGAAGGTGTGTGTGTGTGTGTGTGTGTGTGTGTGAGAGAGGAAGAGCTGCTCTCCCATTTCATTTTTGCACCTTAGCAAAAACATTGCATGATTTACACTCAAGAAATCAAAGGTAAGCGACGCAGATGGCTCCAACCACAAATTTCCACTGACTCCCTAGAAATATGCAAGACCACACTATCAGTCACACTGCCCTCCCTGCTGTAGAGGTGTCAGACCAGAAATGATGGTTTCAAGACAGAAAACACAACACAATCCAGCACAACAACAACAAAAAAACAACCTGAAGAAACCAGGTAAACAAACCAAGAGTCCCTAATCAAACCCTAAAAATGAAAACAAGCTTTCATCTTTGAAAAGAAAGCCCAGGGTGCTGGGGCCTGGCCCAGCTGCTCATCACTGCTCTTCTGGGGCTCTGCCCAGCTCCCTGCCCCCAGCTCTTCATCCCTCCCTCTCTCTCGTTTGCCCGTCATAAGTTTGGGCTTTCACTGGCTGTCTCCCTCTCAACGTTTCCCAGTTCCTCCCTGCCTGTTCTCAGAGCTATTGCTGTTTCTCTCTCTCTTTGTCTCCACATCTTTCTCTCCCTCTCCTCTCCTGGCCTTATTGTCCCTCTCTCTCCTGCAGCCTCTCCCCTTTCCTGCCCCTCCCCTCACCCTTTCCCCTCTCTCCTGCTCCCTCTCCCACCCCTCTGTCACTCCCCTCTCCTGGGGCCTTTTCTGTCTCTCTCAGGCCCCTGGCCCGCCCCTGGCCCACTCTCTGTCCATCCCCCCTCTCTCCTCCTTCCCGCCCTTCTCCTCTCTCTCTCCCTCCCTCCCTCCCTCCCTCCCTCTCCCCCTCTTTGCCCCCTTCCCCTCCATCTCTTTCCCGCTCCTCACCACTCTTTTTCCTGCCTTCTCTCCCTGCCCAGATCCCCTTCCTCCTGCTCCCCCTCCCAGCTGGGCGGGGGCCGGGGCAGCCCCGGGGTCGGGCGGGCTCAGGCAGCAGGAGAGGAGGAGAGCCCCGGGGCATGCTGGGAGCTGTAGTCCCGGGGCATGCTGGGAGCTGTAGTCCCGGGGCATGCAGGGGGCTGCCCGGCGGCCATCTTGGTTCCCGGGCCATGCTGGCAGCTGGCATTTCCCCACTCTCCCCATCCCGCAGCCGGGGAAAAACTCCGGGAGGGCGGCATGGATGAGCCAGCAGCTCGTAAAAGCCCTCAAAATGAAGGAGGAAGCATGCAGAGGGGGGATGCAAGGGCAGGTACCCTAGGAGGAGTAGACAGGTGGTTGGAGCAGCTGGGGAGCAGGGCAGGAGAGCCACATCCATCCCAGGTAGAACTTAATCTTGCCAGGGGTGGAAAGAGGAATAAGAAAAGCTTTGAGAGGTACCTCTCTCAGGTGGGCTGAGAGAGTTGGGGCTGTTCAGCCTGGAGAAGAGAAGGCTCTGGGGGGGCCTTAGAGATCCTTCCAGTCCATGAAGGGGCTACAGGAAAGCTGGGGAGGGGCTTTTCACCAGAGAGAGTAGTGACAGGACAAGGATTAATGGTTTTAAACTGAAAGGGGATAGATTTAGGTTAGATATTAGGAAAACCTTCTTCCTCATGAGAGTGGCAGGATACTGGAAGAGGTTGCCTAGAGAAGTTGTTGATGCCCTTCCGAGGAAGTGTTCAAGGCCAGGTTGGACGAGGCTTTGTGACACCTGGTCTAGTGAGAGATGTCCCTGCCCATGCAGGGGGTTGGGTCTTGATGATCTTTAAGGTCCCTTCCAACCCAAGCCATTGTATGATTCTCTGCCTCCTTAGGAGCTGTGTCCTGACTTCTCTGCAGTACTTGAAAAAGCTTGGGTTTTGTTATGGGCAGCTCAGCAGACACCAGTGAGACTCAGTGCCTGAGGCAAGTTGCCTTTAAATTCTCTCCTGGCTGATGCCCAGCAATGGGGCTAATTACAGCCATTAGTGGCTCATTTCAGGCTGGCTGCTCAAAAGCTGGGCTGCCTGTGGAAGGTCAGGCTGGTGCTGGGGCCTGCAGAGGATGTGTTTGCAGCAGGGAACTTTTAAGATGATTTTCTGTCTAGCTTGGTGTGACACATGTGGCATGGTGACAGTTAACATTTGTGTTGACATTTTCCCCAGAGTGAGGGAAAAGATAGGTGTCCTGCCAGTAATTCCTGGTAGGCCAGGAGAATTCTAGATGTCCATTTCCCTCTAGTTATGGGTTAGACTTGTCTAGGGAAACACCCTGCACTTGTGCAATGGCAATGGAGCTTTTGCAGTGAGCTCTGTGCAGTCAGAGGAAGCTAGTTTGCCATTTGAAGATGACAAGTGAGAGAAAAGAACTGGGTTACACAAGAAGGGTTATTTTACCCTCTCTATCATAGAATCATAGAATTGGCTGGGTTGGAAGGGACCTCAGAGATCATCAAGTCCAACCCTTGATCCACTACCGCTACAGTTACTAGACCATGGCACTGAGTGCCACATCCAGTCTCTTTTTAAATATCTCCAGGGACGGAGAATCCACCACTTCCCTGGGCAGCCCATTCCAATGTCTGATCACCCTCTCAGTAAAGAAATTCTTTCTAATGTCCAACCTAAACCTCCCTCGGCACAACTTGAGACCGTGCCCTCTTGTCTTGCTGAGGGTTGCCTGGGAAAAGAGACCAACTCCTTTGAATTGGTTATGAAAAAGCCTCTCCAGGAGAAGAACTCTACCAGCTCTTTGTATGGCTCATAGAGGTGGGGGAGAGCTTCTCAGCTTCTCTCAGATACTTAAGGGACCATTGTCACCTGTAGTGGCAATGAATGAATGCTGAAGCTTAAACCAATGCAAGGTTTAAGGATTAAAGGAGGCTTTTCCTTTCCTTCAGCCCCCTTCCCCCTGTGAATTGGTTCGGCCCCTCCCCCCCCACCACCCCCCCCACCACCCCCCCCACCCTTCCCAACCCCCCCGCAGGTGGTTCGGCCCCACCCACCGTTGCCCCTGGCAACTGCTGTTAGGGGCGACTCTGCCCTTGTGGCTCCTGTGCTGAGCTGTGCTGGGCTGTGTCTCTCCAGCTGCTCCTGGTTCAAGATCTGAACAGGTTGCACCTCGCTGCTGCCCACGGTCACCTGTCCTGGCTGAGGTTCTGGAACTCGTGGATCAAGATTTTGGGGCATCGACTGCCGTGACAGGGAGAATCGGTGAGGGGCTGCGGGCAGCATGCTCGGGTGGCCTGTGGGAGCATCCCCCCTGCAGAGTTTGTGTGGGATCCCCTTGGAGCTGATTGCTTGCAAAGCAAGATGTGCCCTGTCAGCTGGGAGGGGGAACTTGAGAGCTTTCCAGTGCCGGGAGCTGCTGGGTGGGCGCCAGTGCTCCTGGAGGTGCTGGGCTGCTGCTTGGCCCTGCTCTCCCTGCAGGGTTCTCTTGCAGCTGCTGAGGTCTCTCCTGCCCTGTGGGTGATGTGTGCGGGGTTGGAGCAGCAGGAGCAGCAGGGTCCCCTGGGCTGGGTGGTGCCACAGCTTTGGTTCTTTCCTTGTCTGTCAGTGTTAAGCTCCCATGTTTAATTCTCAGGACACCTCTCCATCTGGCATCTGCAAACGGCCACACAGAGGTCGTCACATTTCTAGTAAAGCACGGCAGCCAGTTGGATGCTGTTGATAATTTTGGGAGAACACCCCTGATGAAGGTGAGTGAGAGAAGTTCTGCTCTTGGAAGAGGGGCTTATTGAGTGTGCATGAAAGGAGAGGTGTCTGGCAGGACTCTTGTGCGCAGAGCTGTGCGGAAACACGCCTGTTGGATTTGGAGTGGAACAGGCACCTGTCAGGTCATCTTTGCAGGTGCTCTTCTTTGCCAGTGGTCAGAAGCTGGGCGAGCTGTGATGGAGTGAAATGTGAATTCTGGAAGTCCTTCATTTTTTTTTTTTTTTTTTGTGTGTGTGTGTGTTGTTCCCAGGCAGTACAGCTCAGAGAACAAGACTGTGTGACTTTTGTGCTAGAGCAGGGTGCCGACCCAAATCTTGCAGACATCGATGGCAACACTGCCCTCCAGTTGGCCATCCTGGCTCGTAGTAAAAACCTCGTGGGGCAGTTAATCAAGCATGGTGCCAAACTGGGTGCCAAGAATAAGGTATATATAAATATTTCTTCAAGAAGTCCTTTCAGAAAGTTGCATCGATACTTCTTTTACAGATTTTTTTTTTTTTTACTTTGATTATTAAGATGATGCATTTCTCTGACTTTTCAGAAGGGCAGTACCCCACTAACTCTTGCTATCACTGAAGAACACGAGGAGATATTAGAAGATCTCCTGAAAGCAGGAGCTGATGTGCATGCTCGAGATGAGCAGGAGAAGGAGGGGGTGCAGGAAGAAGGAGGGGGTCCAGGAGGAGGAGGTGGTCAAGGAAGAGGAAGGGATCCAGGAAGAGAAGGGGATTCAGAAGGAGGAGGGGGTCCAGGAATAAGAGGGTATCCAGGAATAGGAGAGGTTCCAGGAAGAAGGAGGGGGTCCAGAAGGAGGAGAGGGTCAAAGAATAAGAGGGGGTCCAAGAATAGGAGGGGATCCAGGATTAGGAGGGGGTCCAGGAACGCAAAGACTTTGGTTTGCTCCTTGAGTGTTTATCCAAATGTGTTCATTGTAAAGGAATGGGGAAAATACTTCTTCCGAGAGCAAGTTGGAATGAAAATAATGACTGTGTCTGTGTCAAATGATCCATGGCATTGCATGTTTTGAATCTTTCAGAACCCCACTCATGATTGCTGCTTCTGTTGGGGAGATGTATTTGGTCAAAGTTCTCCTTTCTCACGGAGCCAATTGTCGCAGCGAGGGAAGACTCGGACACTCAATATGAGTTATCAGCAAGCTTCATTTATTGATTATAGCACACTATATTTTTGCAGTCCTTAATAAGCTAATACATATTCTGTAATCTAACCACCCTATTGGATATTATTCTAAATGTCAACCCCACCTTAAGTTCCTTGGTTATCTACATCCTTCTGTTACATTCTTTAGCTAACCACAAGTCCCTTTTGTTGTATAATGGCTACAGTCAAGGACATAGTGCCCATACGAGGTGGTAGTTAGCAACATTCATGCAACATCGGCAGATCAGACTAGCTGAGTTTGATGTTTCCCAAGAACTTCTTCAGCCATCTGCAACATGTCTACATGGCCCTTGTCACATAACCAATCCTCCACAATTCCCCCGTTTTTATTTTGTGCAATCATAACTTGTGTAGTCAGACGACTGTCCTGGTTTGAGCCAGGATAAAGGTGATTTTCTTTTTTTTTTCTTTTGCTTTTAGCTAAGTCTCTTGTAAGCAGTTGCACTTGCTGAAATTAACAGCAAGTTTCTCAGACAGTGTGTCTTTCTAGGACTGATAACACTCGATGTTTATAGTTACTGCTAGAGACTGGTAGGTAGAGCCAAGGACACTGCTCAGGTCTGAGGAAAACATAAAGAGGTCCCTCCTGCAGCCCTCCTCTGGGGAGGAACGGACAAGACAGATGCCAGAATTGACCAAACAGAGTATTCCATCACATATACGTCATCCTCAGTATAAATTTGAGGGATCGCGAGGGCCAAGCCAGATTCCCTGCTTCCGGCTGCCTGCCCTTCCTGCCTTTCCTGCTTCCCTTCCTTCACCCGGCATCCTGGAGGGATCCAGTCCGTTCGTCTGCCTGTGGTCCTGATCCGTGCCAGCCCATATCTGTGTGTTCCTGCCTCCAGTTCCCAACTGCTGCCGACTCCAGGAGTCCAGCCTGGACTTTCCCAGAGCTGCCCTGCAGACTCGGTGGTGACGTGAGAGCTAGTGGGGGAAAGGGGGGAGGAATGTGGTATCCATTTTCTTGTATATTTGTATATATTTAGTAATTTTTTCCTATTTATCATTACTGTTTCATTAAAGTTGTGTAGTTTAGTTTCCATCCCATAAGTCTCTCTCCCTTATTCTCTCTCCTTTCTTATAAGGGAGGAGAGAGAGATTAATAGAGAGCGTCTGTTACTCGGTTTAATTGCCGGGCCAGTGTTAAACCGTGACAGGCGACTAAGACTTTTCCTTACACAGGACAATATGAGCTGAGAAACAACAATAATCAACAGTGTCCTGGTTTGGGCCAGGATAAAGGTGATTTTTCTGAGTTTCTTGTAGATGGTTGAACTTGCTGAGGTTGACAGCAAGTTTCTCAAATGGAGTATTCCATCCCATGTGCGTCATCCTCGGTATGGAGTTGGGGGATCGCGAGGACCGAGCCACACCCTTACCAGCTGATCGGCCTCACCTGGGATCACCAGCAGAAGTGCTGGGTACCACCCCCCTTAACAGCTAATTGGTCTCACCTGTAGTACTATAAAAGACCAGCAGAAGCTCCCTGGCTGCCTGCCTGTGGCCCTGCTTGCTGGCCTGCCTGCCTGGCTGCCTCCCTGGCTGGCTGCCTGCTGCCCTGCCTGCTGCCCGGTTGCTTGCCTGCCTGCCTGCCTTCACCCGGCATCTTGGAAGGATCCCATCCAGTCCGTTTGCCTGCCTGTGTTCCTGCCTCCTGTGTGTCCAGCCTGGACTTTCCCGGGGCTGCCCTGCAGCCTTGGTTTGCGTGGGAGTTGTTGGGGGAGAGGGGGGAGGGAGTCTGGTGTTCGTTCTCTTGTGTGTTTGTGTGTATATATATATATATATGGCATTTTTTCTTTTCTTTTTTTCCCTGTTTACCATTGTTGTTTCATTAAAGTTGATTGGTTTAGCCTCCAACCCATAAGTCTCTCTCCTTTCTTATCAAGGAGGAGAGAGAGATTAATAGAGAGCATCTGTCACCCGGTTTAATCGCCAGGCCAGTGTTAAATCGTGACAAACATTATTATCCCAACAATTTTTAACCCAAGCAACAATAATGAGGAAAGCATAGGGGTCAGTCCCCAACCTTGAAACCAAGAAGTGATAATACCATCCAGAGGACTAACTTGTTGCTCTATTTGTTGTGTGTGTTGTTTCAAATATTGTATGCTGGCATGAATACTCTCATTGTGATCAGAAAGATTCATCTAGCACATGCCATCAAAGTCCTCACAACCATGACCTTGAGCAAGTAACAAAAAATCTATAGCAGCTTGGTTTTGCAACAGTGCATGTCGTAAGCTCTTTTGATCCATTAAAAGTTCTTCCAAAATCTTAGTAGTTGTATTAGCTTGCTTTTCAGCCCAGCATGCTAGTTTAGCAAGATTATTCAAGGCATTTCCAGCTGCTGCTCCTGGAGTAAATACAGCTAATGCTGTCCTAGCTGCTACACTTAATAATTCTACCTCATCATCACACGTTGGCGCTAGCCCAATGCTGCATTCTCTGCGAACCTTCTGTATGGGAATATTTCTCAACTCAGCAAAGCGAGAGGCAAAAATGGTTAGCGATCCTAGGTAGCAGGGTCTACCAACAATATTATGAGGAATTCCCTGCCATGCTCTATCACCGCAAATAAAAAATATTCCTGAAGGCAAAGCTTTAGCAGTATCATTAACCCAAATTAGTTCTATAGGGCTGGAACTATGAGTTTCCCCAATGTCTCCCATCCTGGTTACATTTTTACTAGAGTTATTATATCCACAGTAGCCTGATCCCAGGCTATACTCTGCCATAGTAGGGGAAATATCTTGCCAGCTTACTGGGTAGGGCTTACCGACATATTTCGGTCCAAATACAATACAAGTAAGGGTCCAATTTCCAGTGACATTGCCAATAGCCTCGGAACCCAACAAATTTAATTCTTGTGGGTCCCAAGGGAGAGTAACATTTAACCCTTGGATCAATGCTGCTGAACAATTACCTGATGACACACTGTTCTTGCACCAACTCGTGTGCATGAAGGAGACTTTCCCATTTTAAAGGCCACTGCTCAACCCAGACCGGCTCATCAATTTTCCACCGGAGAGGAATTGGGAAAGTCCATGCAATGGCCGTAGCTATAAAGGGAGGTCTGTAGTCAGCACCATTCCCATCTGAGCAAGCACATCCCGTCCAATTAATGCAGATACCCCATCTGGAAGAGGAATTATTGACGCTGAGCAAGACACAGTTCACCCTCCCATAATCAACTGTAGTGGCAGTGATCTTTAAGCCAGCGTCAGTCTTCCAACACCTGCAACCGTATCTGCAGAAACAACTGTGGGCCAGTGTGGTGGCCATTCTTGTGCTGCCACCACTGTGACATCTGCACCAGTATCTAGCAAAGCTGTTTTTCGGGGCTTTCACCTTATTTTCTACCCAAAATGATTCCTCCCATGGTGCCGATTTGGTTTTGGGAGTAGGAGATGAAGGAGAGGGAAGAGGGAACTATCTTGCCATCAATAGTAGTTGAGGGCAAGAAAACTGTATTAGTAGCTGGCGGCATTGGATAAGGGGAACTTGTTTCTGCTTTATTTACAGCCCCCGCAGCTCTAAGGCATGCTGCAGCAGCTTGTGCTGCTTTTTATTCCTC
Organism: Heliangelus exortis; assembly: GCF_036169615.1. Taxonomy (NCBI): domain Eukaryota; kingdom Metazoa; phylum Chordata; class Aves; order Apodiformes; family Trochilidae; genus Heliangelus; species Heliangelus exortis. The sequence goes on along the minus strand of NC_092438.1, from coordinate 225,876 downwards.
CTGGTTCTGTTTCAGTGCATTTATAACTGTTCTCCACGGTTTTCCCGGCTTTTTATTAACCTTATCATCCTCCAAACTAGCATTCCATAACTTACCACCAAATGTGCACCACTCCCCCACATCAAAAGCCGTATTAGGGTCAACAAAGCATCCCTGTGCAGCTCCATAAGCTAACAACCCTGCCAGTTCCTTGGCTAAATCCTTATCTAACACTCCCCGCTTTTCTAAAAAGTATTTAAGGAGATCATACGCCGCTTGCCTTTCCATTACGCGTAATGTTTACCTGACAACCGTTGCAGCCCTTGCAAGACGGTGGCGGCCCGTAGTCAGCCGAGATTCTTCTGTAAGAATCACTCTGGGCACGGAGCCTAGTCTTCTGCCTCCTGTACTGCTGCAGAACTAGCTGGCAAAACTGGAGGACACAGAAGAAGCTCCTGCAGGGGATGCACTTCGATCTCCTGAGCAGGCAGGAGCTGCTCCAATTTTTTGGGGTGCACCTGCTGTGGACAGAAGAGGTAGGATCCTTATCTATGGAGGAGCTCAAGAGGAAAATGATGTTACCTTTTCGTGAGGTGGTTTGTATTGTCAGCACTGACTGTGCTCCCTGGTGACTTCAGTGCAGGCATCAGGAGGAGCAGCACAAGAAGCTTTGTGAAGTTGCTGATTTGTTACTTTTTGGCCTTGTCAGGCTGTTGTGATTTGTGTGCTCCACGTCTACTGCCAGGATTCTGTCCCATAGAATTAATTTTTTAATATAAATGAACTCTAGATTGGAACCTGTTCTTCTTTTAGTTTTTTTAAGTGTGTTATATCAGAACTCTGTGGCAAATGGGCAGCAGAGAGTGTTCAGGGAGCATTTCTTGGCATTAACAGTGCAGTCTGGCTGGCACTGCAAAGCGCATCATGAGAGTCCCTTTGCTGTGCTGCAGTAACAGAGGGTTAGGGGGTAAGCTGGGGTGATCCTGAGAGACTTTCTGAGGTCCTCTGAAGTGTATGTTTTGGGGAGGAGTCCTTGTGCCACATCCATTCCATGTGCTTGTGGTCAAATCAAGAGAAGCAGCACTCCCTCCTGCTCTGAGGCAGGCCCTCTCCTACATCGTCCCGATCCTAGTCGCAGTAGCCTTCCTAACCCTGGTAGAACGAAAAGTACTAAGCTACACACAAGCCCGCAAAGGACCCAACACTGTAGGCCCATTCGGACTTCTCCAGCCAATAGCGGAGGGGGTAAAACTATTTATCAAAGAACCAATCCGCCTATCAACATCCTCCCCCCTCCTATTTATCACAACCCCAATGCTTGCCCTCCTGGGAGGGTTGTAAATGGAAATGTGGGGTAAATTGGAAATGTGGGTTTTTTTTCTATTCCATTCCATAAACCAGGTGTGCAGAAAATGAAAAAGTGTAAAGAGGAGCAGATGTGGCAGCAGCAAGAAGTAAGAGCCAGAGACTGATGAAAAATTCAAAGCCAAAATCCAGATGATTTTATTTACAGAAAGTACAAAAAAAAGAAGGGGAGGGGAGTAGGAAGTGAAAAGGAAAGGGGAGGGGGAGAGGATGGAAAGGGGAGGGGGAGAGGATGGAAAGGGGAGGGGGAGAGGGGGAAAGGGGAGGGGGAGAGGGGGAAAGGGGAGGGGGAGAGGGGGAAAGGGGAGGGGGAGAGGGGGGAAAGGGGAGGGGGAGAGGGGGGAAAGGGGAGGGGGAGAGGGGGGAAAGGGGAGGGGGAGAGGGGGGAAAGGGGAGGGGGAGAGGGGGGAAAGGGGAGGGGGAGAGGGGGGAAAGGGGAGGGGGAGAGGGGGGAAAGGGGAGGGGGAGAGGGGGGAAAGGGGAGGGGGAGAGGGGGGAAAGGGGAGGGGGAGAGGGGGGAAAGGGGAGGGGGAGAGGGGGGAAAGGGGAGGGGGAGAGGGGGGAAAGGGGAGGGGGAGAGGGGGGAAAGGGGAGGGGGAGAGGGGGGAAAGGGGAGGGGGAGAGGGGGGAAAGGGGAGGGGGAGAGGGGGGAAAGGGGAGGGGGAGAGGGGGGAAAGGGGAGGGGGAGAGGGGGGAAAGGGGAGGGGGAGAGGGGGGAAAGGGGAGGGGGAGAGGGGGGAAAGGGGAGGGGGAGAGGGGGGAAAGGGGAGGGGGAGAGGGGGGAAAGGGGAGGGGGAGAGGGGGGAAAGGGGAGGGGGAGAGGGGGGAAAGGGGAGGGGGAGAGGGGGGAAAGGGGAGGGGGAGAGGGGGGAAAGGGGAGGGGGAGAGGGGGGAAAGGGGAGGGGGTAGGGCGGGAAAGGGGGTAGGGCGGGAAAGGGGGTAGGGCGGGAAAGGGGGTAGGGCGGGAAAGGGGGGGGGAAGGGGGGGGGGTAAAGGGGAGGATGGCAAAGGGGAGGGGGACTACGCATCAAAAAAATACCAGGGAAGGGCAACAGGGCTGTCATCCATCCAACCAACTAAGAACATTTATTCAGACTGACAGAAACATCTTTTCATGTCTTCTAATCCATCACAAGATATGGAATCAGCTCCCAAGGATGTAATTTAAAGTTCATCAGTGTCTGGCAAGAAAAGAGATAAGATTCTTCGTGTTACTTTTACAGGAGAGAGGGGCAAAGAGGTCACTGTCAGAACATTATGGCTACGAAGCCAGAGCTGAACACTCTCTGTGGTTAAAAGCAGACAGCAACAGAAGGAAATTGGCTCAGGGGCTTCCTGCTTTCAAACAGCACCGGTCACTCCAAAGCTGTGACTCTGGAGTAATCATCACAAAATAGGTGCAACTCCTCCTGGGACATCAGGCCTCACATCACAGAACAGGTTTGATGCCACGGATGACAAACATTCAACTCCCCTGACGATTGCCTGAACACTACTGAGTGAGCTTTCCCTAAAGAAAGGATAACTTTTGATTAGCCTCTTCTTGCCTATTCAAATAAAAAGACTGCAACAGAGGAGCTACAAACACAAGCAATGAGCAAGGGACAGCAAAGACCAAAAACTGACAGCAGAGGGTGTGTGTTATGGGTCAGTGCTGAAGGCAGCCACTGGACAAGGGAGGAGAAGTGATGGCTGAAGTCTGAAACTCTGTGTAAGGGCTCCTTTTATGTTTGTGATTGAGGATTAACTCCAGTGAAAGGTGACTTCAGATTAAGCCAAGTGTATCTGTGTGGAGGAAATAGGTAAGATTCCTTTCTGATGGGTTTTGTTTTGGGTTTTTTTTTTTCAGGCAGCTGTTTAAAGCTCTACAAAGCATTTTGTAAGCAGAAAGTTTCCACGTTCAAGTAAGTGTAAAGCTAGCGGAAAAAAACCCTGTGCTTAGCACAGGAACTAAACAGATTTCAAGATGTTGTTTTCAAGAGGTAGGAGCAGTCATCTTTTTACTTTTACATAACACATTACCATGTCCAGGTTCTTCAGAGGCAAATTCATCCAGTTCCCACCTGTACTAGAATTATACAGAAAACACACCATTAACATTGTGCAATATTAAACTTCTAAAACATTCTTCAAATCCACACAAAAACAGGCAGTAACTCCAAGGGCCAAAGAAGTGAGGCCATAAACCAGCAGAGTGGAGGGAAGGGCCCCCTCTGCAGGACTAAAGGGAGAGCAGTGACCAAATTCACAGCTCCTCCAGGAGAACCCCTCTACAAACCCAAATGCCTCCTACACACAGTGGATCTCCCACACTGAAGTATGAAGTGAGATTTGTTGCAGATTTATTTATTGTAGTCAGACATCCTAGGTAAGAAAATTTTATTTAAAGCTTAGCTGGGAACATCCTATGGCATCATCTTTGGTTTCTGGGCACTCTTGGAAAACAGCACTCAAAACCCAAACTTTTCACCCCTAGCACACCTAGATGTTGTGTTGGGATGAGGAGGAGTTACACCATGAGTAATCCCTGCAAATGAGTTGTAAGTGAGGATGGGATTTCAAAATGTCTACCTTGGCTGCAGAAGAGGAAATCCTGTTCATCCATAATTCTGCTCCTATGGGTGAACTGGGATGCCTCCTACTGGACTTGGACTTCTGTTCAGAACCAGGATGTCCCAGGTGAGTTGAGTGGTAAACTGGATTTGCAGCCACTGATGGGAAGTGTGTTCTTCCACCTTCCATGAAGCTTTCTGTAGGCTTTTCCTATTTTTTTTTTTTTTTTTTTTTTTTTTTCCCCCATCAGTTCTGAAACATTCAGACACAAAGAATTATCTCTGGTAGGAATAGATTAGGAATGACCAAACCCATTTGACCTGAAGGGTTCTGGGGAGCCTACATCATAGGAGCCAAACCTGCAAGAGTTACCAAGACTTGGGATTGCTCAGCACTAAAGCTTCAAAGCAATCTGTGAACGGAGTTTGCTCTGGAATTTTGGGACAACTTCATCTACCTTGGTTTTAGCCTCTCCCAATTCCTTTTCCAAGCCAGGTTGGCTTCCTCCAGGTTCCTGCAGCGCCTCGTAGCAACTTCCAGTGAAGCTTCTGCCACAGACAGCTTTTTAATGTCACCTCTCTGACATTAAATGAAATGGTTAGATGAGCATGAAAAAAGTCATAAGGACATGAATTCTGTCTTTAACTTATTTGATTATTCAGTTACAACTGTCTTGAATTCAAAAAGTAGGAAACTTTTGCCTGCCACCAGCAGTCAGCCCCTCCAAACTCACGGAGCAGCTAATGGAGGTTTCTGTTTTCTAATACATAAAAAAATATTATAGTATAGATAATATTATACTTTTTGAACAATACACCAGCATACACTGAATCATGTTATTTTTTTTAACCAAACCCAAAGCAACCTGTTTGATGCAAGAGCCACAGGTTGACTGCAGATACTACTCTGGTGACTAAAGGCATGACTTTGTATGAGATGGTTCTTGGGTCTCTTTCTGCATTCTACAAAGAATTAAATTAATACATTAAATTAATAATTAAATTAAGACATTAAATTAATACCAAGTTAATTTTAGAGTAACAACTTTCATAAATCTGGACAGTCCCTCCTTTCCTCCAGCCACCCACCCAACTACCATCTCCCAAAGGAACCTGGTGTTTTGGCACTAGGAATACAAAGTTTTTCCCAGGGTAAAACCATTGACAGCACTCCTGGAGTTCTTCCCCCTCTTCCCTTTTACAGAAACTGAAAAAATGAAGAATAAGGTGGTTATATCTGACACATGCAGGTATTCACCTCACTCAAACACCCCAGGGTTGAGAGGAAGAAAGAAATGGAATTTTAAAGCACTGTGCACATCACTATTCACAGACAAACAGCGTCTAACAGGACTAGTTCCTGTTTTCCAGAAAATAAAAATTAACAAAATGGGTACAGCAACTTTTAAAACTTTGCTGTGCCTGGGACTGGTGGAATTTGCAGAAAAAAACTTTAACATTCTAATCAGTCTTCTGACAAGTTAATTAGCCTAACACAGCCACACAGAAGAAATTTAAATATTGCTGCACATCACAAAATAGAGAAGAGAAAGCTTAGTGGCTGAAATTGACTTTTTTGAGGAACAGGCAGGTCCCAAAAGACAGAATGCAGAAATGAACAGCAAAACACTGCTTAGAGCCTTCAAATATGCAAAAAGTGTGTCCTTTACCTCCCTTTTTTTTTAGTTTTTCAGCCTCATAGTTTAAGACTTCTTCTCTTAAACCAGCACACTTGGCCTTTAATTCCTTGTTCATCTTTTCCAGCATGGAAACTTGCTTTTCAGCAGAGTTTGTGGAAAGTGTCATTAAAGCACCCCTGTGCAGCAGCTGATGGAATAAATGGCTTTCCCTCTGGAGCTGGGCCAGTGCCTCCTGTGTGGACAGGATCACAGAATCATTAATGCTGGAAAAAAACCTCTAGGATCCTCCAGTCCAGCTGGGAAACCAACACCACTAAACCATGTCCCCAAAGTCAGAATAATGTGCTCCCCTCTCCCCTGAGGTGTTACACAGGACTCCAGACCCCTCTGCCCAGCCCTGCCCCAGATAATCCAACAGGATGCCTGCCCTATTCCCCTCATAAATACCCTAAGAAAAAAGTCTTTTCAAACACTTCTTAGCATGGCCCAACACACATGTTTTGCAGATGCAGGGAAAGCATCAAAGGTCACCAAATTCCAAGGTTTCTTGCATGAGCTTTCTCTTACAAAGAGGAAGACCAAGTATGTTTAATCACACACATCAGCCTTTTACAGACAAATCTTCTTTACTTCAAGATGTATTTTGTATGGGGGAAAAAAATGCATTTGACTGCATTGTTTGCAGGAACAACACAGCCCAGCTGGAAATAAAGCAGCAGAACAGGAAATACCCAGCATTGTGGAAACGATTTTTCCCCACCCTAAGAAAACTGTACCCAACTTCAGACAGCAACACCACCTTCCTCTGCACGACTCTGCCATCACCAGTAGTCACTTTCTGCTCATTTTCTTTACCTTATTGTAAAATTTACTCTATAATTACTCTCAATTTACTCTATAATTTTACTTAGCAGTCCGGACTCTAATTCAAAACATTTGGCTTCACATACCTGCACCCCAGAGTTGTCAGTGGCTTCCTTTAGGCTTTTTTTTTTTTTTTTTTTTTGCTGGTGATGACACACGGAAAGTTCACCTCCAGGGAAAACCACAGTCTTCTTCCAAGGATTTTTCCAGCAATGGAGAGCAGAGTTATAGCTCAGTAGTGTGAGCAGTTTGACTTTTCTCCTTTCTTCTTCTACAGGGTGATGACTGCAGCGTGGTGTTTTCACCAAAGCTGTTTCTCACTGGATCTTTTGGAAGACAGTGAAATTTTAGAGGTTCTCTTCTCTTTGTCAACAATTCTTGGAACTCTCAGGTGTTTTCCTCAAAGCAATCTTTGGTTTTCTTTGAGGAGCACCCTGGGGATTCTTCAGAGATTGCAGAATGCTCTTTTTAATGTGCTTCCAGAGCACCTCAGGAGAGAGAGCTATGGGATGATCTAAAAGCCCAGCTTGAAGGTTTACCGGGAAGCTGTTTCTCACTGTACCTTTTGGAAGACAGTGAAATTTGAGAGCTTCTTTTCTTTGTCAACACTTCTGGGATCTCTTGGGTGAGATCCCAATCTTTGATTTTCTTTGAGGAGAACCCTGGGGATTCTTCAGAGGACTGCAGGATGCTCTTGTTAATGTGCTGCCAAAGCACTTCAGGAGAGGGATCTATGGGATGATCTAAAAGCCCAGCTTGAAGGTTTACCGGGAAGCTGTTTCTCACTGTACCTTTTGGAAGATGGTTCACTTTGAGCCTCCTCCCTGGGATGCCACCCCTCTTAGGTTTGGGCTTCAAGCAGAGGGGTAAGTCTGCATAGCACAAGGCAGTGGTCTGTAGGACATTCTGCACCAGGCACCGCTCGGCTAGGACGGACACGGCCAACATTTCTCTGGCGCACTAAGACACAGTCAGTGAGGTGTCAGTGCTTGGATCCAGGATGCTTCCAGGTTGTCTTCAGGCTGTCTTTCTGCTGGAAGAGAGTGTTGGTGATGGTGAGCTGCTACTCAGCACAAAACTCCAGCAGGAGACATCTATTGTCATTACAGTTTCCAACACCGTGCTTGCCCAGGACTCCTTTCCAGGCTTCATAGTTCTTTCCTACTGCGGTGTTGAAGTCACCAAGGATTATGATCTTAGCATCTGCAGGAACCTTTTGGGTGAGGCAGTGCAGGTGGGTGTAGAATTTGATTTTTTTCTGCATGGTCAGCCTGGAGGGTTGGGGCACACATACTGAGGAGAACAACATGGTGCTTGTTGTGGAGTGGGAGGCGTAAGGAAAAGATGAGACCCCCAATGAGCGGTCGGCAGGTTTTCAAGTTTGGAGGCCTGGAATATCCATGAATAAAAAGCATAATCCTCAGCTGTCAGCCCAGCAGTGTCTTCATGGGAAACATCAGCACTGTAATGAAGGAGAACTTTGATCAAATGAAGATTCCTACCAGCAGCAGCAATCATGGGTGGGGTTCTGAAGGATTCAAAACATTCTATGAAAGGGATCATTTTACACAGACTCTGTCATGATTTTCATTCCTGCTTGCTCTCAGAAAAAAGGTCCACAGGACCACACCCCATTAACTTGTGCAAAGGAATAAAGAGAAAAAAAGAATCTTGTTTCCCACTAATTCGTTCCATTCATATCTCTGTGGTTCTCATCCATGCCTGAGGAAAGAGAAAAGGGTGGAAATAAAGCCAGCACACTGATTTCTGGAAAAGAGAATGAAGGGCCAGGCAAAATACAGACCCTTTGGGGAATAGAACTTGCCTGCACTGTTCTCCTTCCCCCCACCTCCCTGGAAAAGATATCCCAACAAGCTATCCCAAACCTCCCCCTGAGCAGGTACTTCTCATCTCACTGCACATCTCTTCATATTGGGCTCCCTGGCAGCACTCACCTTCCCAAGAACTCTTTTTCAGAAAGCAATGTTGACTGACTGCCTCCCCACCCAGGGTGCTTGAGCACAGAGTGAGCTGCACCCTGTGAGACTCTGGGAGATGATACTCAGAGGCTGGGAGATCAACTCCACAACAGCACTGGCACTCCTGACACAGCCACTCTCACAACCAAGAACTTTCTGAAGATCACAACTGGCAAGGAGGGGTAAACCAGCCTACTCCTAGAGTTTCAACAAGTTCCACTCTAACAGGTGAAATCCATGCACTCTCACCCCACAGAGCCTTCACTGCCACAGAAGCCACAGCAGGACAAATACATCAGGGCTGAAAGTAATCTGCAGCAGTCATTCTTTCCATTGGACCAAATAGCAACTGCAACATTCTTGCAGCCTTAGGGTTTCTATCACGAAGTTGGAATCAAAACCCAAAAGCATCAAGAGACAGAACATTGCCAGTATAAGATTCCACCCAACATTAAACAGTACTTGGCTACAAACCTTGTACCTGGCTGCAGGGAAAAGGGACTATTGATTATTAAGGAGACGAATAAGAAAGAAAAATGGCCTTCAGTTCCAAGGTCTTCTTCAGGGAGAAAGAAAAACATGTAAATGAAGCAAGTTAAAACATCAACAGTGCCAAGACTCCTGTGACACAAGAGTGCAGATGGAAAACAAAATCAGAAAAGGAACAGAAACAGACCATATGGTTTGGAACTACAAACGAACTGGAACAGCCCTGCTCATGGATTCTCTTCAGCAGAAGTAAAGAACAGGATTTCAAAATGCTTACCCATGCCTCATAGGCTGCAACCCTGTTTCTTCTTCTTCTAATGCACTTCTCATGGAGTGCAGTATTGGCTTTCTGTAGTTCATTAAGACAGAGGGAGGGCTAAAGGAACCTTCCTCACAAATACGCCATCTCAGGTTTACAGATATAATGCTGACCAGATGCAGAAGAGGAAGTTTTGGAGGAAAACACACAAGAAAAAAAGTCATCCCTTAAAACACTGCAAAAAGCATGTACCCACCTTTTCAGTGTTTTGTAGGCATCTTCTCTTTTTCACTTCCTCCAGATACAGCTTTTCATATTTTTGCTTTAGAACAATGCTCTCCCTCAGGGTCCTTTCACTGTCCAACTCCTGTTCAAGGTCTCCAATTCTGCAGAGCAGTAGCTTTCTCTCTGAATTCATCGTTGTCATGGGCTCTGCTCTGTTCCACTCTGTCCTGGGAAGCTGCCTGCTCCTGAAGCAAGTAACACACTTTTACCCACCACAAAGAAAAAGGGAACTCTCCCACCCCTCAGCTGAACCTGCCCAGTGTCAAGGGCACCGATTTCCTCCCTGAGGCACCTGAGCCTCCTCACTCCCCTCAGCAACCCAGGCAGAACCCCGGAGCTACCACAGGCAAGAATTCTTCTCCCTCAGAAAGAATCCCTCCCTCTCAGCACTGTTATTCATCAAAGCTTCTAAAGAAGGAACACTGTCTCTGTAGGAGAGAGCAGAGAGAAAAGGGTTCCTCAAGGAAGGAGTCGTCCCCCCCCACCACTTTGGTGGCTTCTGTTCTCAGAACTGATGGGTGATGTTTCTCACCTCTGCATGCAGCTGCTGTTTGGGCTTCTCCAGTTGTTCCTGGTTCCTCCCCAGGATGGACATCTCTGCTCACTGAGCCTGAGTTTGGTTTTCTCCCTGCACGCCTGCCTCAGGCTTTGCCTCCAGCTTCCAAAAAAGTTCATCAAGCTCTAGACAGAGACAAAAAACAAACAAACAGAAAAGAAAAGGAACTCAGCAGGATATAAGAGAAGTCAATCTATGAAAAATTGGTAAAGGGCTGGGCACCAGGACTGTATTTGACAATTTGACAAACATCTGCTGACTCAGTACCAAAATCAGAGTGAAACCAAGGGCTTCTTTTTAAAAAAAAGAACAGCTGTCACATCATTTCTGATAGGATTCCTCAGGTTCCCAGCCCTTCTCAGTTCTCCTGCAGCAGGTCACACACCAAGAGGCACCAAACTGATAGCATTTCACCCACAGGCCTACCTGGAAAAGCACTGGGACTATTCTGCTGGGAGATGCTCGTGTGCCCATGGGAAGTCGAACACACCCATACCTGCCCACCCACCTTCTGGTTTCAGCACAAACACCACATCTCATGCTTTAGAGGAATTTTTACACACTGTCAGCACAGTCAAGCTTCATTATGGAACTGACAAACACACAATCTATTTTTTCTCTACACTGAGAAATTTTTAAATAGTGGTTCAGAACATGGCCTTTACTGAAGGAGGAAGATGTATTCTCCACTGTAGGTGAAAGCTGCAGTTTATTTTAAAAATGTGCAGGAAATATCAGCCTTTCTTTAGGCCCCCATGCTCAACTACAGCTCTGTCCTTCTCTTCCCCCCCTCCAGAAGCAGACTTTTTCTGTATCCATTGAACATCAGACTTGATATCCTGTCAGTCATTAAAAGGGGAGGAAACTGGCACGGTGGAAACTTGAAAGAGGCTCTAACAGAAGGAAGAAGCTTCACTTATTTGAGAGGACAGGAGACAGCGGATATATGCTTGAGCATAGGAGGTTCCATATAAATACGAGGAGAATTTTTTTCCCTGTGAGGGTGACAGAGCACTGGCACAGGCTGCCCAGGGAGGCTGTGGAGTCTCCTTCCCTGGAGACATTCAAACCCCACCTGGATCTGTTCCTATGTGACCTCCTGCAGGTGACCCTGCTCTGGCAGGGGGTTGGACTCCATCATCTTTTGAGGTCCCATCCAACCCTAAACTTTCTCTGATTCTATTTAAATCTGCCTCAATGTAATGACCTTCCCTGTCATTCAAAATAACTCTTCCAAGAGCAACACAAAAACTTGACAAACTTTTGCACTAATCATGAGCCCCAGCAAAGGCAGGTGACTTTTCTTTCATGCTACTCAGCAGCAATAACCGCCTCAAAAGCACTTTTGGGAACTCTGCTTCTGGGTCCCCAGGACAAGGGAAAGGTGGGCTGAGACAGCCACTAGTGAGCAACAAGTTCAACAACATTTTCTGCATCACCTCACTGCACCGTGCCCAGGGAAGCAATGACACCATTTACAAAAGCAAAACCTGAACTTTCTCCAGCTCAAGTCATGCCTAAGATGGGGATTGAGGGTGGCCTTGGGCAAAGCGAGCTTCATACAGTTCTTCTGAGTGATGGTGGCATTCCATATGGTGGCCTGGACTGGGTCTCACTGCTCTCAGCCCTGACACTCACCCATGGACACCATATCCTGGCAGGAATGCAGATCTGCCTGTCCCCAGGGGCTGCCCTGGGGATCTGCACCTTTGGCTCATCCCCATGGCTCTCTGCTACCAGAGCTCTGCTGCTCTTCTTGGGGAGGGCGTGTGGGACTGCTCCTGCCCCTGGAGCTCATGGACCCTGACAGCCTTGTGGGGACTCTTCCCATCTCCCTGCCTCTACACAACAGCAGCCCTTCAGGTGCCTTGCAGAGACTGCTTTGCACATCACCTTTTCATCTTGACCCATCAGGAGAACTGCTTTGCTATTGGGCACACAACAGGATCTACAGGCAGGACCTGCACCTCATGTTCTCCCCACGGCAGCTGCACTACACCTCCATCTGTCAGCCAACTTCCACAGAGAGCCAAGGGACACAATTCCTGAGAATATTTCATCAGATTTCCCACCCAACAGGCCAGTATCTAACAATGGAAACAGATGCCCCCACTGAACCAAAGGCAAAGAGGTGATTTTGATTCACATCTTCTTCTCCTTCTTGCTGTTCTCTAAGCCAAACCAGCCAAGAGCTGGCAGCTGCTCTGAATTTCTACTTACATTTTTTTCCTCTGCAGAAAAGAAGAAAAGGGAAATACTGCTCCTTGGAACCTGGCAGCTGTTTCTTGTTTCCCAGGCACTAGCTCATTTGCCCCCCATTCCTTCAGTATGTTTTTCTGCAAGGCTTTTAAGCTCCCACTACCCTCAAAACATGCAGCAGCTCCTCCAGACACTGAACTGGAAGCACGAAACATTTTACCCTGCCCAGAAACACAGGGGTCAGAAGATGACCAGAAGAAATCCAGGGAAAAATGGGCAACTGCATCCTTACTCGATGTGGTAAGCTGATAGCAAACCCCACCAGCAGCTCTGCCTGATACAACCACTCCAAAATTTTGACACAGGGACCCAGCTAGCTTTTATCTGCTTCCTGGAGGATCCCTAAAGGATCACAAGAGAGTCTGAGCCTGAAGAGCAGGAATAAGAGAAACACCTGAATAGAGAAGTACTCAACAAAATGTGAACAAGGTGGTGCTGGGTATTGGCTGGTCCTCTGGAGGGTTTCCTGGGCTCACCTGTTTCAAGAATTCATTCTTTCTTTCTGCCTTCCAAGTGGAGAACCATGGTCTCCAGGCTGCAATCTTGGCTTCAGCCTCTTTTTCCTCACGCTGTGTAAGTCCTTTGATGGCAGAGATGGCACAACCTGCTTTTGCAGCTGTGAGAGCAACAGTGACAAAAGGAAAAACTTTTCAGATCAGCAGTGCTATTTATGCTGCTACCCAAAGGGACCAAGATTTGCCTAGCAGATCCAGCACCAAAGTGGAACAGAACCTGCTGATCCAGCTCAACTATCTAGAACACAAGTTTACTGGATGCTTTAGCAGCACTCTGTAAGAAAAAGAAAAGCAGAAAACACACGAGCCTCTCATGTACCTGCTGCTGGTGCTGCTCCTCTGCAGCTGCCCGTGATGCTCCTAAGCTGGTCATCAAGTCTTCCAGGTGGTCATGAATCTACAAAAGCAGGAAAAGAAGCAAGAAGACACACTCTGACTTTCCAGCCTGAAAGTTGTAGATTCCTCCTTACCGAAAATGAATACTACATCCACCTCTTCACCTCTTTATTCCTATTATACCCAACACCAATGATCAAAATGGCCATAGTTTGAGGTCACTGTAAAACTGGTTGCAGTCATCTCCTCTGCTCTTTTCTTCAAGGAGAGGGAGAACACCATGCGGGACACAAAGAAACTTCAGTGAAAACCATCAGGAGGAGCATCTGAAAACCATGCCCTGTGAACCAAAGGGGAAGGACCAGCACCCTGACCACCGTCCCTCTCCTCTCCTCTCCTCAGCAGCAGTACAGCAAAGTCACACTTGCACAAGCAGGCTTCACAAGAGCCCTCATGCACCAGTTCAATACAAAAATGAACAAAGGCACACCGAGTGGCCAAAGGAAAAGCAGTTCTGCACAACAAAAGCTCTGGGGAGTCTGTTTTTGTTCCAGCCTGGGGATGCCAGTCAGGCCTCTGGCACAAGCTGCTTGCCATCAATATCCCCTGAGGACAGCAAGTGTCTGAAGCGGCATCTGAGGCCAGGAGGGGCCTAAGGCAGACAACAGTCACACCACTGGATTTGGGACAAATCCTGCACTTTTAAAGCATTAAGGAGCGTTTCCTGAGTTACCATGGAAAACTCTTAAAACCAGAAAGCTGGGGATGGGCCAGAATGCTGTCCCAGCACCCTGTATGCAGGAGAAAGCAGGAACTGAGCTCCCCTCAGCTCTCCAGGAAAACCTCATCTTAGCATTTCCCCACAGCAATCGGTAAGAAGCTCAGGAGCTCAAAACAAGGCAAGTTGAGGACCAGCTTACTGAGGCAGAGGCTTGCAGGGTTCCCTCAAGGGCTTCAATCATACGTCTTTGCTGCTGGACTCTGCCTTCCAGTCTGGCGTTTTCCATGGAAAGGCTTAAAAAGAAATACAGGCCTTATTAGAGAAATCCACCAGAGCAGCAATTCTTAAAGAGCAGCAGGGGAAAAAACAAACAAAAGCGTCTTCAAAACCATCTGTTAACTTGCTGTGATGCAACGAGGCTGTGCTGTGGTTTTCACACAACCCCAGACAGCGACAGACACCTTGGTTCTCTGTGTCAGTCTCTTACCACTGCACACGCTCTTCCAGCTCTTTTACTCTAGCCCTGGTCTCAGAAGATGATGACAGGAGGTCTTTAAGTTTTTGGGACTTCTCTCTTAGTTTTCTTTTCCTATCCTTGTAGTGATGAATCTGATGCTCATATTGAAGCTGCTGCTCTTCCAGTTCCCGACACTGTCAAAACACAGCAAGAATCCATATCAGCTGGGAGAACTCTTCTAGAGAAAAAAACACTGCTGCTGAAGAACTCAAGCATGACTGCCCATGTCTGCACACACCTGCTACCCAAAGAACTGTCATCAGTTGAAATACATTTAAACTTTCACTTCTACTAGCAAATGAACACAAACCCTTTTACTTTGCCATCCTCTAGACTGCTCTCTCCCATCCCTCTCCTGATCCCCTAAAGCATGGTTCCAAGCACCAACACTCACCCTCCAACTCTTTAAGGGACTCATGGCACCCACTGCTTTCCTCCTCCATTGAAAACTGAAATGAAACTTGATCCCTCTCCTAAACTGCCTTCAGTCACTTCATCCCCTCTCATAAGGAGATAAAGATGATTTCTGTTTCAGAATATATACATATGGAGAATAAGGTACAAAACCATTCTGAACATGATTTTATGGTGGTCTTGGCAGTGCTGGGTTAACACCTGGACTTGATGCCTAAAGGTCTTTTCCAACCAAAAAGATTCTGTCATCCTCTGTTACCAGAGGGGGGGGGAGGGGGGTGAGGGGAAGCACCGTGAGCATAAAGAAGTCCAGAATTTCTACTGCCCTTCAGAAATCAGACAAACTGCTGGGCCAAACCACATGCAATGAGCAACAAACACGTCAGTCACTAACCTCAGACCAAGTAAGGACACCGTGTCCTCATGCCACGGACGTGGACATCAAGTTTATTAGTGTGATTCCTCCACACATCATCCCATCTCTGGGATGTGCTGGAGTTTGTTCTGGAATTCTGGGACAAATTCATGTACCTTGGATTTAGCCTCTCCCAGTTCCTTTTCCAAGCCCAGGCTGGCTTCCTCCAGGTTCCTGCAGCGCTTCGTAGCAACTTCCAGCGAAGCTTCTGCCACAGACAGCTTTTTAAGAGCTTCACCAAGCTCCTGCTGCAGCTTTCTGACATTGCCCTGATGAAATGGTTAGATGAGCACAAAAAAGGTTACAAGAACATGAACTATGCCTTTACTTTAACTTATATGATTATACACTTAGACCTGTCTTGGGACTCAATCCCAAAGGGAGGAAAATTTTGCCTGCCACCAGCAGTCAAAAGCTGAGCACCTCTAAATTATCACCAGCTGCTCATGAGGATTTCTGTTTTCTAATATCTAAGAAAGGCTCAAGTATTAATCATCTTGCACACTACACCGGCATACCTGAATCAGGTATTTTTTTAACAAAACTCAAAGCAATCTCTTGTCACAGTTTGACTGCAGATATTACTCTGGTGACTAAAGGCAGGACTTTGTATTAGATGGTTCTTGGGTCTGTTTCTCCATTCTACAAAGAGAATTAAATGAATACTTGGATCTGAAAGCTCTTCTGACAAACACTTGAGGTTTATATTGAAACACATCTCTGTCTGTTTCCTTACCAAGTTCATTTCGGAGTAACAACTGCCTCCCTGCTGACACATTTGCCTTCACAAATCTGGACAGGCCCTCCATTCATCCAGCCACCCACCCAACTACCATCTCCCAAAGGAACCTGGTATTTTGGCACTAGGAATACAAAGTGATTCACAGGGGAAAACCATTGACAGCACTGCTGGAGTTCTTCTCCTTCTTCCCTCAAAGAACCCAAAAAATGAAGAATAAGGTGGTTATCTGACACATGGCAGGTATTCACCTAGCTCAAACGCTCCGGGGTTGAGAGGAAGAAAGAAATGGAATTTTAAAGCACTGTTCACATCACTAAGGCAGGCAAACAGCACACCAGTGTCTAATTACTCAACAGGACTAGCTCCTGTTTTCCAGAAAGTAAAGATTAACAAAATGGGTATGGCAACTTTTAAACCTTTACTCTGCCTGGGACTGGTAGAATTTGCAGAACAACAGTTTAAATGACATCCTAACAAGTCTTCTGACCAGCTAATTAGTTAACACAGACACAAAGAACAAATTTAAATATTGCTACACATCACAAAATACACAATAGAAAGCTTAGGTCAGTGGCTGAAATTGACCTCTTGAGCAACAGGAAGGTCGCTCAGAAGGGGGCTCAAAACACAAACAGAAATTAACACCAAAAAAGTTGCCTTCAACACTGCAAACAGTGTATACTTTACCTCTCTTTTTACTTTGTCAGCCTCATATTTAGAGATTTGTTCTCTTAAATCAGTGCAATCGGCCTTTAATGCCTTGTTCCTCTTTTCCAGCATGTACACTTGTTTCTCAGCAGCAGCACTGACTTGTTGGAAAACTTCATTAAACCGTTCCTGGGCAACGGTCACTGCCCTTCCTTGGATGAGCTGCTGCTCCTGCAGGTTTTCCAGCAGCTGATGGAATAAATGCCTTTCCCTCTGGAGCTGGGCCAATGCCGCCTGCATGGACAGAGTCATAGCATAGAACCACAGAATCATTAAGCCTGGAAAAGACCTCTGGATCCTCCAGTCCAACTGGGAAACCAACACCACCATGCCCACTAAACCGTGTCCCGGAAGTGGAAATAATGTGCTCCGCTCTCCCCTGAGGTGTTACACAGCACTCCAGACCCCTCTGCCCAGCCCTGCCCCAGATGCCCAACACCAACAGGATGCCTGCCCGATTCCCCTCATGAATGCCCTCAGAAAAAATCCTTTTCAAACACTTCCTCGTAGTGAAATGAGGCAACCAGGTGCCACTAATTGCCAGGTAGTGGATTTTCTTACCCGACTCCTTGGGTTTTCTGCTAATGCTAGTTTGCGCCGGACTAGCTCCCTTTCTTCTGATTCATCTGAGCATGGGCTAGATCAAGGTCTCTGCCGCATTCTCTATCAGATGTAGCAAGATGAACCTCTTTTAAGGCACGGCGCTCCAAGGTCCAGCCAGGTGTTCCAGCAGAAACTCATGAATAATGCTCTGAGCCTATTGCCCTCAGGGCTGACTAGCCTGGATCAGTGCTACTGCTCCAAGAAGCAGCTAACCTCCTCCTCCCAGCTTTCCTCAGCAGGGAGCTTTATTGGCCCCCTAATCCTGCTCATGCGCAGTAGGGGCCTGCCCTAATCAGGCACAGGTGGCCTTAACACAAGCTTATGCCCACTACCTCGCAATTAGTGGCACCTGGTTGCCTCACTTCACTACACTTCCTGACATGGCCAAACACACACATGTTTTGCAGAGGCAGGGAAAGCTTCAAAGGTCACCAAAGTTCAAGGTTTCTTGCATGAGCTTTCTCTCACAAAGAGGAAGGAAGACCAGGCATGTTTAATCACACAGATCAGCCTGTTACTGAAAAATCTCCCTCTTCCCTTCAATATGCATTTTGCATTGGGAAAAAAAAAAAAAAGCATTTGACTGCATTGTTTGTCTGCACAGCACAGCAGGAACAACACTGGGCAAAACTGAAGGAAACCAGCTGGAAACAAAGCAGCAGTACAGCAAATATCCTGCATCTGGCAAGGATTTTTCCTCATCCTAAGAGGACTGTACCAACTTCAGACAGCAGCACAACCTTCCTCTGCACGACTCTGCCATCACCATTAGTCACTTTCTGGTTACTTTTCTTTACCTTACTGTATAGTGCAATTTACTCTCTAATGCCACTTACCAGTCCAGACTCTTAATTAAAAATATTTGGCTTCACATACCTGCACCCCAGAGTTGTCAGTGGCTTCCTTTAGGCTTCTTTTTTTTGCTGGTGATGACACATGGGAAGTAGATCCTGAGTGCTCACCTACAATGAAAACAACAGATTTTTACAACCAGCATGACCTAATGCTACCTATTTACTCCGAGAGTGCATCTTGATTAATGGTGAGAACAATCTTTACAGAAAACATCACATCCCCTCACATTTGAGAGCTGCTAGAGACAAAATGATCAGAATAGAGTTTTTAATGTGCTAAATATGTGTTAAATATTTTCTTTGGTGGCATTTAACTTTCTTCTGTAAAAAAGAAAGCTTATGAATATCAGTATGGCCACAAATAATTCACTCCAGTGTCTTCAAGGTGCAGGATCTCTCTCTCAGATAAACTGTGGTCCATGCAGTAACGAGCAAGATGCTTTCAACAACGCAAAGGGTGCCTCCTCCTCCTGCTCTGAGGCCTGAGCTGAGGAACAAAAGTGCTCCCCTCTGACCCAGCTGGCAATGCTTTCCAGCGCACACACACACGGGTGGCACTGCAGACACCTCCTACATTTCAAAACCAGAGCAGCTGAGGCACTGGAACAGAAGGGCTCTCCCTCAGCTCCACTCAAAGCTTTCCCTGGCTTCAGCCAAAAGCAAGCACAGCTTTTCAATCCAACAGCACCCGCCAGGAAAGAGAATGCTACTGGCACACCCAAGACACTCCAGTCCTCCTCCTCCTCTCCATCTGCACGTTTTGGTCAGATTGCTTCAAGGAGAACACAGCAACAGAAGCAAGAAGAGCACTTGCTGCATAGAGCACCATCTGCAATCCAACACCATCTAGTCAGGTTCCAGAAAAAGAAAAAAAAAGGCACAAAAGCTGCTTTGCTACTCTGCCAGTGGCCACCAGGATTTACAGGCCAGGATAAAATTTGCAACCTCAGAAGTCAACCACTGTTTTAGTCCATTTACTCTAGGTGGATCTATATTCACAGAGGAAGTATCTGGATCTAGATCATTTCTCTCACCACTGATTTCTCTGCAGCTTGTGCTGGGCTCATCAGGGCTGCCATTTAATAAGTACTTCTCTGTACATCCAGCAATGGCAGTGTTTAGCTCTACAGCAAGCTCTTTCTTCTCTTCTTTTCCATGTTGTTCATCTGTTTTTTCCTGAAAGAGATGAAACAAAAAAGCTGGTAAGAGCAGAAACAAGCATCTGCTTTGCTACCCACTGACAGCTTGAAGAACATTTTTTGTGGAAGAGAAAAGGGAAACTTTGCTTTCTTTTACAAGGCCTTCTGTGTTTCCAGGGAAATAAATCTTTAGCAGAATTCTGAGGTCCTGAGTCTCGGCCCTGCTTCTGCACAGCCCCTGAGAAGCACTTCCCCACTTCAGCCCAGCTTCATTTCAGTTACTGCAAGCTTTCGGGTGCTCCTGGATCTCCCTCCTACCCTCCCTGTCCTTCGCACAAAGTACCTCAGAATTCCAGGGAGAAGCCCAGAGAAAATCCTCAGCTTTCTCCACTTCTTCCATGGGTGGCAGGGAACCTACACACCAGGGAGGAAAGGAGACACTCAGTGGTTTTATATCACCCTGCTACTCCACTGTTTTATGTTGGAGGCTTTTCTTTAGTAACTTTTGATTCTAGAACCGTGGCTATCATCTAAAAGCACAAGGAATTAAAAAAAAAAAAAATCTATGTGAACAAAAGGAGTTATTTATTTAATTGCAATTGGCAAATTTCCAGACTAACACACTTCAGAGGAGTCACCTGGCAATGTCTGGAAAAGGAGGTAGGGAAGGGATGGGCAGGGCAGAGGAAGGGCTTGGCCAGGGACAAAGGCTTAGCAGGGGATTCATAGCTTAATCTTAAGGATATGGCTTATTTGGTTCTGAAATTACAAAGTGCCGTGTCTTCACAAGTTAATTTTCTTGCCTACTAGAGAAGAAAAAAATACAAAACTCTACTTAGCAAGCCTACTTTTACAGATCAGTCTATCATGCAATCTTTCCCAGATAGCTTACTGCTTTTCCTGCCCTGCTGGAAAGCCTTCATGCGCCGTGTCACCTTTGGCTTCTGCTGCTTCTGTAAAGAAAGATGTATTTCTGCAAAACTTTTTTTTCAATAGAAACAAACACAAAGAACTGTTTACATCCCTAGACTTGATGCCTAAATGAGCCTCTGCAAGTACACTAACCAAAATACCCCTCAATTTTAGTATCATGCCAGAAAAATGCATCGCTTCCATTTACATCAAGGCAAGAAAATTAAATCATGTTAAAACTAAACATGCTGGCATCTCCAACTGCCACACTCCTGCTCCTCACCCCTCCAGAACCCCACTGCAACACAACAGATGCTCCCGACATCGCTGCACAAATTGCTCATTCTTCAGCACACCAGTAAGAACAGCAGGCACCAGAGCTTGGAGCTGACAAAGAGAACACTGCCTGAGCATTCCAAAAAAGAGGGGAAATGTGCAGTGTGAGATGACACACAAGCACAGAATGCCATCTCATAGAAAAGAACCTGTTTGAGTAACTCAGCCATTGAGTGCTGGTGGGGGAACCTGATGGGGAGGGAAGGAGCAGCAGCAGATGGAGGATTTCAGGAGGTCCTCACAAAGAAATGCCCTGTTCCTCTATCTGTTTGGACTGAAACACCAAATTTACAGAAAACAAGAATCACCTCACAGGAGAAGAACAGAACAGATTATAAAAGTAACTGAGAAACTTTTAGGGTCTGCAAACCTGACCCAAATGAGCACCAAGAAATGAAGCAATGTGGTTTTTATGTCGTTACCTATTGCTCCTTTGTGCCAAACCGTAACTCTGCTGCACGCTCTGCCACACCCACGGTCTGTTAGGAAAAACTGACAGCAGAAGAAAGGCTGGCAGGCCAGAGACTGCTTCTATCACAGAATGGTACAGGTTGGAAGAGCCCTCCAAGACCATCCAGTCCAACCTTTGACCAACACCATCATCTAACTACTAAACCATGTCCTTAAGGACCAGCTCCAAATGCCTTTTCAATGCCTCCAGGGATGGTGCCTCCACCACTGTCCTGGGCCATTCCAATGCCTGACAGCCCTCTCAGTGAAAAAACGTTTCCGAACACCCATCCTAAACGTCCCCTGGTGCAGCTTCCATCCATTTCCTCTGCTCCCATCCCAGTTCACTAAGGAGAAGAGGCTGTTTCCCTCCTTACTCCAACCTCCCTTGAGGTACTTGAAGAGAGCTCTAAGGTTCTAAGGAGGAAACAGTGCTGGCTGGAACTGCAGTTGCTTTCAATCCCAGTTACTTGCCTTCAAATAACTCCTTTTCACAGGACAATTTCCCTGGAAATGCACCATACCTTGGGAGTAAAATCCAGTTGTTCTGCAGAAGCACTCCAACCATCACCAATCCCCTTTTTCTCAGATCTGCTTAAAAAGCAAAGCAAAGTGATGACACCTGTGCCTCCCAGATCACCCCTCAAGGAAGTGGTAGGTATTTGTAAAGTCTCACCTTTTCAAGCCTCCTTTGGAAAAGTCTTCCACTCCTGCTCAAACACGAAACGACATGGTGAAATTAGATTTGGCATGCTAAAAATTCAACAGTACATATGAACAAGGTACTCCTTGCACACATGAGTACACAGCAGAGGGAAAAGTTTTACTAGTTCATGTAGTATGATGTGTAATATTATGCTAGAGACAATACTAGCTGCTGCTCTAGCCAGTTACAAACTATTCTGAAAAGGGAAAGAAAATCAAACAGCATAACCCAACCAAAAGCTTAACCTCACACTCAGCCTGTTACTGCAGCACAGCAAAGAGACTCTCATGATGCAGGACACGTGCTTCATGGTGCCAGCCAGAGACTGCAGTAATAATGCCAAGAAATGTCCCCTGGACACTATCTGCTGTCCATTTGCCACACAGTTCTGATAAAACACCCTTAAGAACCCAGAGAGAATAAAACCTCCACTGTAGGGTCTGAGAGGCAAAGCACAAGACTAAATTCCATTGCATAAAAATATTAATTTCCTAAGATTCTTTTAGGGTTATGTGGCCTCGTAAGGACAGACTGGATTTTAAAACCTCAGAGAAGGAGGTAGGCGTTTGATCCCAGGACAATTTAATGTCACCTGCACGAGCTGCTTCTGCCTTCTTTGGAGCTGCACTTTCTGACAGCTGCTCACTAAGACTAAAGAAAGAGAGAGAGAGAGGAAACAGAGTTGTTAAAAACAACCACTTCCTGGCAGGTAACATTTAGCAGAAGAGTTAACAGCCATTTTTTATTCATCCTACACAGTTCACATGAATTCAGGGACTCCTAAGTACTTCTGAAGGGCAAGACACAGAACTTTCTGCAGGGCTGGTACACACTTCAGTGTTCCCTGCAGTCACCTTCATCCTATAGATGCACATTCCAAGTTATTAACTCCTGCTTGGTACACTCTTTCAGCCTAGCTTTTAACAAAGCGCACCTAACCACATCAGAGAAGGAACAACAAAATTATTCAACAGCCACACTTATAAGCACACCTAACCACATCAGAGAAGGAACAACAAAATTATTCAACAGCCACACTTATAACCGACCACTTCATTGAACCAAAAAGTTAAACGTTTACCTGGGATACCCATAAATACAAGCATAATCATCAGCTGTCCGCCCATCAGCATCTTTATGGGAAATGTCAGCACCGTAATGCAGGAGAACTTGGATCAATTTCATCTTCCCGACAGAAGCAGCCATCATGAGTGGGGTTCTGAAAGATCCAGATGTGCTATGAAGTTATCATTTTACACAGACAGTCAATATTTTCATTCCTGCGTGCTCTCAGCTTGCTCTCCCATTACTTGACAATGAACAAAAGAAAAAGCAGGTTCCATTAAAAGCAACAAGAACATGGGAGAGGGAGTCAACACAACTGCATGGTCACACCAAGCTGCCACACGCACACCACTTCAGTGCACATGGAGGCTGCTGTGCCTCTCAGCAATCCCACCGAAAGAATACTCAAGGGACCCATGTGGATAAACCCCTTACCTTTGTTGCTGGTCTCGAGCATGCACATCAGCTCCCATTCTCAGGAGAAACTCAGCTGTCTCTACCTGACCTTTGGAGACAGCAAGACTGAGTGGGGTAAAGCCCTCCTGAAAGGACAGACAAATACACCAAGTTAATCATCCAAGTCAAAAATAGTCTTCAACAGAAATATTGCTGCCACTTTCTGAAACAACTTCCTTTAGAAACAGAAACATGTACCTTATTCTTGGCATCAAGATTGGCATTATGATCAAGTAACAGCTCCACAACTTTAGGACTGCAAGACAGGACTGCCAGGTGGAGGGCGGTGTTGCCAACAACGTCTCTGAGGTTTGGGTCTGCACCACACTTCAGCAGAAAACCAGCACAGGCTTGGTGCTGGAACTGCACTGCCTGAGAACACACGAAAAAAGGGAAGACTTCCAAAACTCACATTTCACTCCATCACAGCTCGCCCAGCTTCTGACCACTGGCAAAGAAGAGCACCTGCAAAGATGACCTGACAGGTGCCTGTTCCACTCCAAATCCAACAGGCGTGTTTCCGCACAGCTCTGCGCACAAGAGTCCTGCCAGACACCTCTCCTTTCATGCACACTCAATAAGCCCCTCTGCCAAGAGCAGAACTTCTCTCACTCACCATCATCAGGGGTGTTGTCCCAAAATTATCAACAGCATCCAACTGGCAGCGGTGCCTTACTAGAAACGTGACGACCTCTGTGTGGCCGTTTGCAGACGCCAGATGGAGAGGTGTCCTGAGAATTAAACATGGGAGCTTAACACTGACAGACAAGGAAAGAACCAAAGCTGTGGCACCACCCAGCCCGGGGGACCCTGCTGCTCCTGCTGCTGCTGCAACCCCGCACACATCACCCACAGGGCAGGAGAGACCTGGGGAGGCCTCAGCAGCTGCAAGAGAACCCTGCAGGGAGAGAAGGGCCAAGCGGCAGCCCAGCAGCACGCACCTCCAGGAGCACTGGCGCCCACCCAGCAGCTCCCGGCACTGGAAAGCTCTCAAGTTCCCCCTCCCAGCTGACAGGGCACATCTTGCTTTGCAAGCAATCAGCTCCAAGGGGATCCCACACAAACCCTGCAGGGGGGATGCTCCCGCACGCCACCCGAGGTGTCCCAGCAGCGGCCACAGCCCCTCACCGATTCTTCCTGTCGCGGCGGTCGATGCCCCAAATCTTGATCCACCAGCGCCAGCGCCTCAGCCAGGCCAGGTGGCCGCGGGCAGCCGCACCGTGCAGACTGCCCAGACCTTGCTGCTGAGGCTTAGGGGCGCCGGTGCCGGCAGCAGCAGCAGCGCGGGGCTGCCCAGGAGCGCTGCCAGAGCAGGGAAGCTTCTGCTTCTTGTTGAAAAGCCCCATCCCAGGAGCTCTGCGAGCTGCGGCACGGGCACAGCCCTGCGGGAGCAGTGGGAGGCAGCCGGCCGAGCCGGGGGGGTATAAAAGGGAGAGTCAGGAGAAGGGAAGGGCAAAGGCAGGGACAGGGGATGTAGGAGAAAGGCAGGGATGAGGCGGGAGCAAGGAGCAAACCAACGGCGAGGAGCACGAGCAGCCAGAGAGGCAGAGACCAGCACAGCTCAGCACAGGAGCCACAACCGTAGAGTCACCACCAACGGCACTCGCCAGGGGCAACGGTGGGCGGGGCCGAACCACCCTGTGGGGGGGGGGAGGGGGTAGAAGGGGCCGAACCAATTCACGGGGGGGGGGGGAAAAACGAAGGAAAGAAAAAGGCATCTGAGAGAAGCTGAGAAACTCTCCCCCATCGGAATGAGTCATACAAAGAATTGTTAAGTTCTTCCCCTGAGGAAGAGGCTTCTTCATAACCAACTAAAATGAGCAGCTAGAGAGGGTAAAAAATAACCCTTCTTGTGTGGATGGTGCCCAGCTGGCTGTACTTAGGATTCTCAGAGCTAGGCAGTGACCCTCTATTGGTGTGTGGTGGCTTTTTGTATCAAATACTGTGCTGAATGCTGTGAGCTCTCTGTCACCAGCTTATCCCATCTTTGCAGTCTGCACAACCACTTCTGGTCTCTCACCACATATTTAAATGGCAAACTAGCTTCCTCTGACTCCACAGAGCTCACTGCAAAAGTTCCACTGCCATTGTACAAGTACACGGTGTTTCCCTAGACAAGTCTAACCCACAACTAGAGGGAAATGGACATCTAGAATTCTCCTGGCCTACTGGCAGGACAACTATCTTTTCCCTAACTCTTGGGAAAATGTTAACACAAATGTTAACTGTCACCATGCTCCGTGTGCCACACCCAGCTACACAGAAAATCTTCTTAAAAGTTCCCTGCTGCAAACACATCCTCTGCAGGCCCCGGCACCAGCCTGACCTTCCACAGGCAGCCCAGCTTTTGAGCAGCCAGCCTGAAATGAGCCACTAATGGCTGTAATTAGCCCCATTGCTGGGCATCAGCCAGGGGAGAATTTAAAAGCAGCAACTTGCCTCAGGCTCTGAGTCTCACTGTTACAACTTTGTTATCTCCTGTTTCTGCTCTCAGAACATCAGATGTGATTGTTTTGAACTAACAAAAAAACCTGCACGGAACACTTGCATTCCTCACAATAACTGATCCCACAGCAGGGAATAAAAGCTGCATCAGTCAGTAGGGCTTTGCAAAGAGCACACAAGAACTCATCAGGTATGGGGCCATCAGAGGAGGAGGGCTCTTTGGATAAAGAGAAAGGCTTTTTCTTCTTTCCTCTGGCATATGCTTCCCTGGAGGCAGGGTGGGGAAGGAAAAACACAAAAGTTAAACACGGCTACATGGAAAAAGTTAAAGACAGGCACACGGAAAAATTTTCCAAGCTTTGGATTTTATCAAAGGAAGCAAGAGATGGAATTCTGCTCACCTCATGTAAGCCGTCTTAAATACATTTATATTAAACTACTTTTTTTTGGTTGCTTTGGCACTCCAATGCTTCCCCATGATTTCTCTTGTTCCCTTTTTGGTCAGTTCAGTTAGTTCCATACTTATGCATTAAGAGTTGGTATTGCATATTTCCCCATTCTTGTCAGCAGAGCTTCCTTTGTATTGGGATCTTTCACCTCCAGCATGAAACTCCTTGGAATTCCTGTGCTCTTTCTAACTCTGGGATCAGGCTCGACAGTTTAGGCTCAACACTCCTCATTTAACTGTTGCAGACCCACTGAAATGTCCATAACTTACAGCCAACTAAATTACTCTGCCAACACTGGGTTTCTAACGTAAAATTAACAAAATGTCTCAGAAACGGTGAACAGCTTCTGAAGGGCTTCCTTGTGTCTTGAAGCTGAATAATACTGCAGGATTACACTGAGGCTGATCAGGTACTCCCCTCCTGTCTTCCCAGCCTGGGATCAACCCTCTATAGAATAGTATCCAAATAGAAACATTTTGTAAACTTAAACCAATGACTTCAAATTATTAAAAATCAAAGTTTTGTTCACATCTCTTTTTATCCAGCTACAGATCATAACATAAGATTTAAAATAACAAAGCAAAGACTCTTGGGGTTTTTTTAAGTATTTGACAAGAAATTCCATATACCTCAATAAGCTGGGCCAGAGAAACAAGTGCAGAGGAGTCACTGATCTCTTCACAAAAAAATAATGAAAGGGTTTTTACATACCTGTTTTCAAGAAATAAAACCCCATCTGAATTAGAGTAAATACTATGAATGCGGTTTGGATAAATGCACTGTGGGAATTACCAGGGTCCCTGGGCCAGCTACACTCACGCTCACAGAGAGAGACATTCATGTGCAGCAAGGAATTCAAACTGATCAGTGACAGCATCACTGATGTCAGATTCAGACTGAGTGGTTTCAGACCTACAGACAAGAAGTTTTCAAGTTGAAACATGACACACCACTCCATGACCAGCAGAGGCTGTATTCTTCACACAACACAGACACACACTTGATGAATTTCTACATTCAGATCTTCTAACAGCTTCTCAAGTGCTCAGACCCCACAACTCTGGGTTAATGTAATGCCTCACCCCATTCTAGTGAAGAAAATTCAGTTATACCTAAAATCAGGATGACAAAAAAAAAAAACATCCCACCCCTTAGTGATTTTTTTATACTGGAAGGACTATTTTGAAATGCAGAGTTACACATCATATGATTCCACCCCAGGTGGTGGAATCAACATCTAGAGCATTACCAGTCAGGTATTTCCTTGTGTTCCTTATCTGTATTTTAGCAGCAGCAGGACAGAGTTTGCAAAGCTGTAGAAAAATGCTGCCCCTTTTCCCAGTGTCAGTTCCAAGTGGTGGTATCCTGAAGAAAGGCTGAACCTTTGGGAAATGGAAGCAGCATCCAAACCTGAAGTCACCCAGATCCAAACATGTCCTGCAGGCAGAAGGGAAGAAAAATGACAGAGCTTTTACCCACAAAGGCACTGGGCTCCAATCTTGTGCTGAATGTGTCCACTGGGCTGTTGGCATTTTCATGTGCAGACAAACTATTCAACTGAACTGCTTCATCAGACAAAGCCCAAAGATCAAATGCAGAACTGCAGAATACCAACTTGGGGAGAAACAATTCTTTAACTGATAGCAATCTATTGAAGACATTTATGTACTCAGAGGGGCCCAAACAATTTCACCTCAGTTATGCAGCTTCAGGAAGAAATGTCCAGGCATTTACAGACACAAAAAGGAATTGTTTAGCTGCACAGAGGTGTCCTCAAAATGTTTGGGATATGTTGGTTTGAGTGGAAAGTAAGAAACAGTACCAAGTATAACAGTAACAGATAACAGTAACAGTGGGTTTTGGTAACATTTTCAAAAATTAGGAAAAAAAAAAAATAGGAAAAAAGACCTGTGCAAATGATGGCATTACACAGTTTTGCTATGCTGAATCAAATACATTGCATTTACAACAAAGACTGTGTTTTATTGGAAAATACTTTAAGTTAATGTTTGGGAAATTAATACAAGGGTACATTGTTTGGATGTAAACGCAGGCTGCAATAGAAAGTGTAAGACTGTGATTTTACATACAGCTTTTGATGTTCCACTCACTGGCTCCCTTTGCCTTCCTCATGTTCCACTCACTGGCTCTGACTGGCTTCTAGAAGAACAAAAAAGGTGATCAGAACTCCAAATAAAGCACTTGTGTCCAACCTTAAGTAGTGAGAGCAGAGTATAAACTAGTTTTCTGATGCACAGAGTAAAACATGTTGAAGACAAAATTCAGTCCCTAACCCCACCTTTTCTTCTTCAAGATGCTGCTGTCCCTGCTGCCCCCCAGCCTGTCACTGCCCAGTGTCCCATCACCCCCAGGCCTTCACTACCCACTGCCAACCCCCAGCAGCCCCCTGGCTCTGCCATGGCTCCCTCAGCAGCCCTGGGCCCATCACTGCCCAATGTCCTTTCACTCTCCCAGACCCTCACCACCCCATGTCCCCCCTGTCACTCCCAGCCTGCCACCTCCCCGTGTCCCCTCCTGTCAGCAACCAGCCATGGCAGAACAGCCTGGGGGAGATGCAGTGGGCTTGGTGGTCACAGGGCCAGTGAAGGGAGGGGATGGCTCAGGGTGTCTGAGTGTCTCTTAGTGCAAGAGGATATAGAAAGAAACATTCTTGGGAACAAGTCCCCAGTGATCACCTGGTTTTTCCTTTTTCCCTTCCAGGTGATGATGGGCAAGCCCCAGGCCCATGCAGCCATTCTCTGCGCACAAGTCCCCTGGGGCTGGGTATCTGACACACGTTTCATAAAAGAACACAGCCCCAGAGATTTGATTTGTTCATCTTCAGCTGGGGGAAGGTGTGTGTGTGTGTGTGTGTGAGAGAGGAAGAGCTGCTCTCCCATTTCATTTTTGCACCTTAGCAAAAACATTGCATGATTTACACTCAAGAAATCAAAGGTAAGCGACGCAGATGGCTCCAACCACAAATTTCCACTGACTCCCTAGAAATATGCAAGACCACACTATCAGTCACACTGCCCTCCCTGCTGTAGAGGTGTCAGACCAGAAATGATGATTTCAAGACAGAAAACACAACACAATCCAGCACAACAACAACAAAAAAACAACCTGAAGAAACCAGGTAAACAAACCAAGAGTCCCTAATCAAACCCTAAAAATGAAAACAAGCTTTCATCTTTGAAAAGAAAGCCCAGGGTGCTGGGGCCTGGCCCAGCTGCTCATCACTGCTCTTCTGGGGCTCTGCCCAGCTCCCTGCCCCCAGTTCTTCATCCCTCCCTCTCTCTCGTTTGCCCACCACAAGTTTGGGCTTTCACTGGCTGTCTCCCTCTCAACGTTTCCCAATTCCTCCCTGCCTCTTCTCAGAGCTATTGCTGTTTCTCTCTCTCTTTGTCTCCACATCTTTCCCTCCCTCTCCTCTCCTGGCCTTATTGTCCCTCTCTCTCCTGCAGCCTCTCCCCTTTCCTGCCCCTCCCCTCACCCTTTCCCCTCTCTCCTGCTCCCTCTCCCACCCCTCTGTCACTCCCCTCTCCTGGGGCCTTTTCTGTCTCTCTCAGGCCCCTGGCCCGCCCCTGGCCCACTCTCTGTCCATCCCCCCTCTCTCCTCCTTCCCGCCCTTCTCCTCTCTCTCTCCCTCCCTCCCTCCCTCCCTCCCTCTCCCCCTCTTTGCCCCCTTCCCCTCCATCTCTTTCCCGCTCCTCACCACTCTTTTTCCTGCCTTCTCTCCCTGCCCAGATCCCCTTCCTCCTGCTCCCCCTCCCAGCTGGGCGGGGGCCGGGGCAGCCCCGGGGTCGGGCGGGCTCAGGCAGCAGGAGAGGAGGAGAGCCCCGGGGCATGCTGGGAGCTGTAGTCCCGGGGCATGCTGGGAGCTGTAGTCCCGGGGCATGCAGGGGGCTGCCCGGCGGCCATCTTGGTTCCCGGGCCATGCTGGCAGCTGGCATTTCCCCACTCTCCCCATCCCGCAGCCGGGGAAAAACTCCGGGAGGGCGGCATGGATGAGCCAGCAGCTCGTAAAAGCCCTCAAAATGAAGGAGGAAGCATGCAGAGGGGGGATGCAAGGGCAGGTACCCTAGGAGGAGTAGACAGGTGGTTGGAGCAGCTGGGGAGCAGGGCAGGAGAGCCACATCCATCCCAGGTAGAACTTAATCTTGCCAGGGGTGGAAAGAGGAATAAGAAAAGCTTTGAGAGGTACCTCTCTCAGGTGGGCTGAGAGAGTTGGGGCTGTTCAGCCTGGAGAAGAGAAGGCTCTGGGGGGGCCTTAGAGATCCTTCCAGTCCATGAAGGGGCTACAGGAAAGCTGGGGAGGGGCTTTTCACCAGAGAGAGTAGTGACAGGACAAGGATTAATGGTTTTAAACTGAAAGGGGATAGATTTAGGTTAGATATTAGGAAAACCTTCTTCCTCATGAGAGTGGCAGGATACTGGAAGAGGTTGCCTAGAGAAGTTGTTGATGCCCTTCCGAGGAAGTGTTCAAGGCCAGGTTGGACGAGGCTTTGTGACACCTGGTCTAGTGAGAGATGTCCCTGCCCATGCAGGGGGTTGGGTCTTGATGATCTTTAAGGTCCCTTCCAACCCAAGCCATTGTATGATTCTCTGCCTCCTTAGGAGCTGTGTCCTGACTTCTCTGCAGTACTTGAAAAAGCTTGGGTTTTGTTATGGGCAGCTCAGCAGACACCAGTGAGACTCAGTGCCTGAGGCAAGTTGCCTTTAAATTCTCTCCTGGCTGATGCCCAGCAATGGGGCTAATTACAGCCATTAGTGGCTCATTTCAGGCTGGCTGCTCAAAAGCTGGGCTGCCTGTGGAAGGTCAGGCTGGTGCTGGGGCCTGCAGAGGATGTGTTTGCAGCAGGGAACTTTTAAGATGATTTTCTGTCTAGCTTGGTGTGACACATGTGGCATGGTGACAGTTAACATTTGTGTTGACATTTTCCCCAGAGTGAGGGAAAAGATAGGTGTCCTGCCAGTAATTCCTGGTAGGCCAGGAGAATTCTAGATGTCCATTTCCCTCTAGTTATGGGTTAGACTTGTCTAGGGAAACACCCTGCACTTGTGCAATGGCAATGGAGCTTTTGCAGTGAGCTCTGTGCAGTCAGAGGAAGCTAGTTTGCCATTTGAAGATGACAAGTGAGAGAAAAGAACTGGGTTACACAAGAAGGGTTATTTTACCCTCTCTATCATAGAATCATAGAATTGGCTGGGTTGGAAGGGACCTCAGAGATCATCAAGTCCAACCCTTGATCCACTACCGCTACAGTTACTAGACCATGGCACTGAGTGCCACATCCAGTCTCTTTTTAAATATCTCCAGGGACGGAGAATCCACCACTTCCCTGGGCAGCCCATTCCAATGTCTGATCACCCTCTCAGTAAAGAAATTCTTTCTAATGTCCAACCTAAACCTCCCTCGGCACAACTTGAGACCGTGCCCTCTTGTCTTGCTGAGGGTTGCCTGGGAAAAGAGACCAACTCCTTTGAATTGGTTATGAAAAAGCCTCTCCAGGAGAAGAACTCTACCAGCTCTTTGTATGGCTCATAGAGGTGGGGGAGAGCTTCTCAGCTTCTCTCAGATACTTAAGGGACCATTGTCACCTGTAGTGGCAATGAATGAATGCTGAAGCTTAAACCAATGCAAGGTTTAAGGATTAAAGGAGGCTTTTCCTTTCCTTCAGCCCCCTTCCCCCTGTGAATTGGTTCGGCCCCTCCCCCCCCACCACCCCCCCAACCCCCCCGCAGGTGGTTCGGCCCCACCCACCGTTGCCCCTGGCAACTGCTGTTAGGGGCGACTCTGCCGTTGTGGCTCCTGTGCTGAGCTGTGCTGGGCTGTGTCTCTCCAGCTGCTCCTGGTTCAAGATCTGAACAGGTTGCACCTCGCTGCTGCCCACGGTCACCTGTCCTGGCTGAGGTTCTGGAACTCGTGGATCAAGATTTTGGGGCATCGACTGCCGTGACAGGGAGAATCGGTGAGGGGCTGCGGGCAGCATGCTCGGGTGGCCTGTGGGAGCATCCCCCCTGCAGAGTTTGTGTGGGATCCCCTTGGAGCTGATTGCTTGCAAAGCAAGATGTGCCCTGTCAGCTGGGAGGGGGAACTTGAGAGCTTTCCAGTGCCGGGAGCTGCTGGGTGGGCGCCAGTGCTCCTGGAGGTGCTGGGCTGCTGCTTGGCCCTGCTCTCCCTGCAGGGTTCTCTTGCAGCTGCTGAGGCCTCCCCAGGTCTCTCCTGCCCTGTGGGTGATGTGTGCGGGGTTGCAGCAGCAGCAGGAGCAGCAGGGTCCCCCGGGCTGGGTGATGCCACAGCTTTGGTTTTTTCATTGTCTGTCAGTGTTAAGCTCCCATGTTTAATTCTCAGGACACCTCTCCATCTGGCATCTGCAAACGGCCACACAGAGGTCGTCACGTTTCTAGTAAAGCACGGCAGCCAGTTGGATGCTGTTGATAATTTTGGGAGAACACCCCTGATGAAGGTGAGTGAGAGAAGTTCTGCTCTTGGAAGAGGGGCTTATTGAGTGTGCATGAAAGGAGAGGTGTCTGGCAGGACTCTTGTGCGCAGAGCTGTGCGGAAACACGCCTGTTGGATTTGGAGTGGAACAGGCACCTGTCAGGTCATCTTTGCAGGTGCTCTTCTTTGCCAGTGGTCAGAAGCTGGGCGAGCTGTGATGGAGTGAAATGTGAATTCTGGAAGTCCTTCATTTTTTTTTTTTTTTTTTGTGTGTGTGTGTGTTGTTCCCAGGCAGTACAGCTCAGAGAACAAGACTGTGTGACTTTTCTGCTAGAGCAGGGGGCCGACCCAAATCTTGCAGACATCGATGGCAACACTGCCCTCCAGTTGGCCATCCTGGCTCGTAGTAAAAACCTCGTGGGGCAGTTAATCAAGCATGGTGCCAAACTGGGTGCCAAGAATAAGGTAAATATAAATATTTCTTCAAGAAGTCCTTTCAGAAAGTTGCATCGATACTTCTTTTACAGATTTTTTTTTTTTACTTTGATTATTAAGATGATGCATTTCTCTGACTTTTCAGAAGGGCAGTACCCCACTAACTCTTGCTATCACTGAAGAACACGAGGAGATATTAGAAGATCTCCTGAAAGCAGGAGCTGATGTGCATGCTCGAGATGAGCAGGAGAAGGAGGGGGTGCAGGAAGAAGGAGGGGGTCCAGGAGGAGGAGGTGGTCAAGGAAGAGGAAGGGATCCAGGAAGAGAAGGGGATTCAGAAGGAGGAGGGGATCCAGGATTAGGAGGGGGTCCAGGAAAGCAAAGACTTTGGTTTGCTCCTTGAGTGTTTATCCAAATGTGTTCATTGTAAAGGAATGGGGAAAATACTTCTTCCGAGAGCAAGTTGGAATGAAAATAATGACTGTGTCTGTGTCAAATGATCCATGGCATTGCATGTTTTGAATCTTTCAGAACCCCACTCATGATTGCTGCTTCTGTTGGGGAGATGTATTTGGTCAAAGTTCTCCTTTCTCACGGAGCCAATTGTCGCAGCGAGGGAAGACTCGGACACTCAATATGAGTTATCAGCAAGCTTCATTTATTGATTATAGCACACTATATTTTTGCAGTCCTTAATAAGCTAATACATATTCTGTAATCTAACCACCCTATTGGATATTATTCTAAATGTCAACCCCACCTTAAGTTCCTTGGTTATCTACATCCTTCTGTTACATTCTTTAGCTAACCACAAGTCCCTTTTGTTGTATAATGGCTACAGTCAAGGACATAGTGCCCATACGAGGTGGTAGTTAGCAACATTCATGCAACATCGGCAGATCAGACTAGCTGAGTTTGATGTTTCCCAAAAACTTCTTCAGCCATCTGCAACATGTCTACATGGCCCTTGTCACACAACCAATCCTCCACAGCCAATATTTCCCATGAAGACAAAGATGGGAGGATAGATGTGGATTATGCTGATCTCAATGGCCATTTACGGTAAACTTTGAACTTTATGATTAGAATGCGGTGTGGTCTCTTCCTCTTCCAATAAACCTCTTCCAATGTCATTTTCACACCTTGAAGTCTCTCTTCCCTATAGATTTGCAGATTTGCTCCTCATCCCACGTGATCTGTCTCTTCCTTTTCCACTAAACCTCTTCCAGTCTTATTTTCACACCTTGAAGTCTCTCTTCCCTTTTCCCCTTTTATCTTCCTTTGGGAGGGTGGAAGGGGGGTGGAGGGGGTGGTACCAGAGCAATTCTGTCACCTGGGCTTTTTTTTTTTTTTTTTTTTTTTTTTTGGTTAGCACTGAGATTCTCTCAGGTGGTTCTCTGTGCCTAGAAGGCAGGCTGAAAAAATGTTCTGAGCAGGAGTTAATAACTTGGAAGGTGGGAATGTTTGTTTATAGGGTGAATGTGACTGCGGGGAATGCTGGAGTGAGTTCTGTGTGTATTACCAATACAAATACTGAGGAGTTTATGAATTTTTGAAAACATTTGCGGGGGGGGGATAATAAATTGGTGTTAACTGTGGTGCCAGCATGTGGTTCTTTTTACCAACTCTATTTCCTCTCTTTCTCTGTGCAGTGTAAGTCACTAGCTGGCAAAACTGGAGGACACAGAAGAAGCTCCTGCAGGGGATGCACTTCGATCTCCTGAGCAGGCAGGAGCTGCTCCAATTTTTTGGGGTGCACCTGCTGTGGACGGAAGAGGTAGGATCCTTATCTATGGAGGAGCTCAAGAGGAAAATGATGTTACCTTTTCGTGAGGTGGTTTGTATTGTCAGCACTGACTGTGCTCCCTGGTGACTTCAGTGCAGGCATCAGGAGGAGCAGCACAAGAAGCTTTGTGAAGTTGCTGATTTGTTACTTTTTGGCCTTGTCAGGCTGTTGTGATTTGTGTGCTCCACGTCTACTGCCAGGATTCTGTCCCATAGAATTAATTTTTTAATATAAATGAACTCTAGATTGGAACCTGTTCTTCTTTTAGTTTTTTTAAGTGTGTTATATCAGAACTCTGTGGCAAATGGGCAGCAGAGAGTGTTCAGGGAGCATTTCTTGGCATTAACAGTGCAGTCTGGCTGGCACTGCAAAGCGCATCATGAGAGTCCCTTTGCTGTGCTGCAGTAACAGAGGGTTAGGGGGTAAGCTGGGGTGATCCTGAGAGACTTTCTGAGGTCCTCTGAAGTGTATGTTTTGGGGAGGAGTCCTTGTGCCACATCCATTCCATGTGCTTGTGGTCAAATCAAGAGAAGCAGCACTCCCTCCTGCTCTGAGGCAGGCCCTCTCCTACATCGTCCCGATCCTAGTCGCAGTAGCCTTCCTAACCCTGGTAGAACGAAAAGTACTAAGCTACACACAAGCCCGCAAAGGACCCAACATTGTAGGCCCATTCGGACTTCTCCAGCCAATAGCGGAGGGGGTAAAACTATTTATCAAAGAACCAATCCGCCTATCAACATCCTCCCCCCTCCTATTTATCGCAACCCCAATGCTCGCCCTCCTGGGAGGGTTGTAAATGGAAATGTGGGGTAAATTGGAAATGTGTTTTTTTTTTTCTATTCCATTCCATAAACCAGGTGTGCAGAAAATGAAAAAGTGTAAAGAGGAGCAGATGTGGCAGCAGCAAGAAATAAGAGCCAGAGACTGATGAAAAATTCAAAGCCAAAATCCAGATGATTTTATTTACAGAAAGTACAAAAAAAAGAAGGGGAGGGGAGTAGGAAGTGAAAAGGAAAGGGGAGGGGGAGAGGGGGGAAAGGGGAGGGGGAGAGGGGGGAAAGGGGAGGGGGAGAGGGGGGAAAGGGGAGGGGGAGAGGGGGGAAAGGGGAGGGGGAGAGGGGGGAAAGGGGAGGGGGAGAGGGGGGAAAGGGGAGGGGGAGAGGGGGGAAAGGGGAGGGGGAGAGGGGGGAAAGGGGAGGGGGAGAGGGGGGAAAGGGGAGGGGGAGAGGGGGGAAAGGGGAGGGGGAGAGGGGGGAAAGGGGAGGGGGAGAGGGGGGAAAGGGGAGGGGGAGAGGGGGGAAAGGGGAGGGGGAGAGGGGGGAAAGGGGAGGGGGAGAGGGGGGAAAGGGGAGGGGGAGAGGGGGGAAAGGGGAGGGGGAGAGGGGGGAAAGGGGAGGGGGAGAGGGGGGAAAGGGGAGGGGGAGAGGGGGGAAAGGGGAGGGGGAGAGGGGGGAAAGGGGAGGGGGAGAGGGGGGAAAGGGGAGGGGGAGAGGGGGGAAAGGGGAGGGGGAGAGGGGGGAAAGGGGAGGGGGAGAGGGGGGAAAGGGGAGGGGGAGAGGGGGGAAAGGGGAGGGGGAGAGGGCGGGAAAGGGGGTAGGGCGGGAAAGGGGGGGGGGGGGGGAAGGGGGGGGTAAAGGGGAGGATGGCAAAGGGGAGGGGGACTACGCATCAAAAAAATACCAGGGAAGGGCAACAGGGCTGTCATCCATCCAACCAACTAAGAACATTTATTCAGACTGACAGAAACATCTTTTCATGTCTTCTAATCCATCACAAGAATCAGCTCCCAAGGATGTAATTTAAAGTTCATCAGTGTCTGGCAAGAAAAGAGATAAGATTCTTCGTGTTACTTTTACAGGAGAGAGGGGCAAAGAGGTCACTGTCAGAACATTATGGCTACGAAGCCAGAGCTGAACACTCTCTGTGGTTAAAAGCAGACAGCAACAGAAGGAAATTGGCTCAGGGGCTTCCTGCTTTCAAACAGCACCGGTCACTCCAAAGCTGTGACTCTGGAGTAATCATCACAAAATAGGTGCAACTCCTCCTGGGACATCAGGCCTCACATCACAGAACAGGTTTGATGCCACGGATGACAAACATTCAACTCCCCTGACGATTGCCTGAACACTACTGAGTGAGCTTTCCCTAAAGAAAGGATAACTTTTGATTAGCCTCTTCTTGCCTATTCAAATAAAAAGACTGCAACAGAGGAGCTACAAACACAAGCAATGAGCAAGGGACAGCAAAGACCAAAAACTGACAGCAGAGGGTGTGTGTTATGGGTCAGTGCTGAAGGCAGCCACTGGACAAGGGAGGAGAAGTGATGGCTGAAGTCTGAAACTCTGTGTAAGGGCTCCTTTTATGTTTGTGATTGAGGATTAACTCCAGTGAAAGGTGACTTCAGATTAAGCCAAGTGTATCTGTGTGGAGGAAATAGGTAAGATTCCTTTCTGATGGGTTTTGTTTTGGGTTTTTTTTTTTCAGGCAGCTGTTTAAAGCTCTACAAAGCATTTTGTAAGCAGAAAGTTTCCACGTTCAAGTAAGTGTAAAGCTAGCGGAAAAAAACCCTGTGCTTAGCACAGGAACTAAACAGATTTCAAGATGTTGTTTTCAAGAGGTAGGAGCAGTCATCTTTTTACTTTTACATAACACATTACCATGTCCAGGTTCTTCAGAGGCAAATTCATCCAGTTCCCACCTGTACTAGAATTATACAGAAAACACACCATTAACATTGTGCAATATTAAACTTCTAAAACATTCTTCAAATCCACACAAAAACAGGCAGTAACTCCAAGGGCCAAAGAAGTGAGGCCATAAACCAGCAGAGTGGAGGGAAGGGCCCCCTCTGCAGGACTAAAGGGAGAGCAGTGACCAAATTCACAGCTCCTCCAGGAGAACCCCTCTACAAACCCAAATGCCTCCTACACACAGTGGATCTCCCACACTGAAGTATGAAGTGAGATTTGTTGCAGATTTATTTATTGTAGTCATACATCCTAGGTAAGAAAATTTTATTTAAAGCTTAGCTGGGAACATCCTATGGCATCATCTTTGGTTTCTGGGCACTCTTGGAAAACAGCACTCAAAACCCAAACTTTTCACCCCTAGCACACCTAGATGTTGTGTTGGGATGAGGAGGAGTTACACCATGAGTAATCCCTGCAAATGAGTTGTAAGTGAGGATGGGATTTCAAAATGTCTACCTTGGCTGCAGAAGAGGAAATCCTGTTCATCAATAATTCTGCTCCTATGGGTGAACTGGGATGCCTCCTACTGGACTTGGACTTCTGTTCAGAACCAGGATGTCCCAGGTGAGTTGAGTGGTAAACTGGATTTGCAGCCACTGATGGGAAGTGTGTTTTTCCACCTTCCACGAAGCTTTCTGTAGGCTTTTCCTATTTTTATTTTTTTTTTTTTTTCCCCATCAGTTCTGAAACATTCAGACACAAAGAATTATCTCTGGTAGGAATAGATTAGGAATGACCAAACCCATTTGACCTGAAGGGTTCTGGGGAGCCTACATCATAGGAGCCAAACCTGCAAGAGTTACCAAGACTTGGGATTGCTCAGCACTAAAGCTTCAAAGCAATCTGTGAACGGAGTTTGCTCTGGAATTTTGGGACAACTTCATCTACCTTGGTTTTAGCCTCTCCCAATTCCTTTTCCAAGCCAGGTTGGCTTCCTCCAGGTTCCTGCAGCGCCTCGTAGCAACTTCCAGTGAAGCTTCTGCCACAGACAGCTTTTTAATGTCACCTCTCTGACATTAAATGAAATGGTTAGATGAGCATGAAAAAAGTCATAAGGACATGAATTCTGTCTTTAACTTATTTGATTATTCAGTTACAACTGTCTTGAATTCAAAAAGTAGGAAACTTTTGCCTGCCACCAGCAGTCAGCCCCTCCAAACTCACGGAGCAGTTAATGGAGGTTTCTGTTTTCTAATACATAAAAAAATATTATAGTATAGATAATATTATACTTTTTGAACAATACACCAGCATACACTGAATCATGTTATTTTTTTTAACCAAACCCAAAGCAACCTGTTTGATGCAAGAGCCACAGGTTGACTGCAGATACTACTCTGGTGACTAAAGGCATGACTTTGTATGAGATGGTTCTTGGGTCTCTTTCTGCATTCTACAAAGAATTAAATTAATACATTAAATTAATAATTAAATTAAGACATTAAATTAATACCAAGTTAATTTTAGAGTAACAACTTTCATAAATCTGGACAGTCCCTCCTTTCCTCCAGCCACCCACCCAACTACCATCTCCCAAAGGAACCTGGTGTTTTGGCACTAGGAATACAAAGTTTTTCCCAGGGTAAAACCATTGACAGCACTCCTGGAGTTCTTCCCCCTCTTCCCTTTTACAGAAACTGAAAAAATGAAGAATAAGGTGGTTATATCTGACACATGCAGGTATTCACCTCACTCAAACACCCCAGGGTTGAGAGGAAGAAAGAAATGGAATTTTAAAGCACTGTGCACATCACTATTCACAGACAAACAGCGTCTAACAGGACTAGTTCCTGTTTTCCAGAAAATAAAAATTAACAAAATGGGTACAGCAACTTTTAAAACTTTGCTGTGCCTGGGACTGGTGGAATTTGCAGAAAAAAACTTTAACATTCTAATCAGTCTTCTGACAAGTTAATTAGCCTAACACAGCCACACAGAAGAAATTTAAATATTGCTGCACATCACAAAATAGAGAAGAGAAAGCTTAGTGGCTGAAATTGACTTTTTTGAGGAACAGGCAGGTCCCAAAAGACAGAATGCAGAAATGAACAGCAAAACACTGCTTAGAGACTTCAAATATGCAAAAAGTGTGTCCTTTACCTCCCTTTTTTTTTTAGTTTTTCAGCCTCATAGTTTAAGACTTCTTCTCTTAAACCAGCACACTTGGCCTTTAATTCCTTGTTCATCTTTTCCAGCATGGAAACTTGCTTTTCAGCAGAGTTTGTGGAAAGTGTCATTAAAGCACCCCTGTGCAGCAGCTGATGGAATAAATGGCTTTCCCTCTGGAGCTGGGCCAGTGCCTCCTGTGTGGACAGGATCACAGAATCATTAATGCTGGAAAAAAACCTCTAGGATCCTCCAGTCCAGCTGGGAAACCAACACCACTAAACCATGTCCCCAAAGTCAGAATAATGTGCTCCCCTCTCCCCTGAGGTGTTACACAGGACTCCAGACCCCTCTGCCCAGCCCTGCCCCAGATAATCCAACAGGATGCCTGCCCTATTCCCCTCATAAATACCCTAAGAAAAAAGTCTTTTCAAACACTTCTTAGCATGGCCCAACACACATGTTTTGCAGATGCAGGGAAAGCATCAAAGGTCACCAAATTCCAAGGTTTCTTGCATGAGCTTTCTCTTACAAAGAGGAAGACCAAGTATGTTTAATCACACACATCAGCCTTTTACAGACAAATCTTCTTTACTTCAAGATGTATTTTGTATGGGGGAAAAAAATGCATTTGACTGCATTGTTTGCAGGAACAACACAGCCCAGCTGGAAATAAAGCAGCAGAACAGGAAATACCCAGCATTGTGGAAACGATTTTTCCCCACCCTAAGAAAACTGTACCCAACTTCAGACAGCAACACCACCTTCCTCTGCACGACTCTGCCATCACCAGTAGTCACTTTCTGCTCATTTTCTTTACCTTATTGTAAAATTTACTCTATAATTACTCTCAATTTACTCTATAATTTTACTTAGCAGTCCGGACTCTAATTCAAAACATTTGGCTTCACATACCTGCACCCCAGAGTTGTCAGTGGCTTCCTTTAGGCTTTTTTTTTTTTTTTTTTTTTTGCTGGTGATGACACATGGAAAGTTCACCTCCAGGGAAAACCACAGTCTTCTTCCAAGGATTTCTCCAGCAATGGAGAGCAGAGTTATAGCTCAGTAGTGTGAGCAGTTTGACTTTTCTCCTTTCTTCTTCTACAGGGTGATGACTGCAGCGTGGTGTTTTCACCAAAGCTGTTTCTCACTGGATCTTTTGGAAGACAGTGAAATTTTAGAGGTTCTCTTCTCTTTGTCAACAATTCTTGGAACTCTCAGGTGTTTTCCTCAAAGCAATCTTTGGTTTTCTTTGAGGAGCACCCTGGGGATTCTTCAGAGATTGCAGAATGCTCTTTTTAATGTGCTTCCAGAGCACTTCAGGAGAGAGAGCTATGGGATGATCTAAAAGCCCAGCTTGAAGGTTTACCGGGAAGCTGTTTCTCACTGTACCTTTTGGAAGATGGTTCACTTTGAGCCTCCTCCCTGGGATGCCACCCCTCTTAGGTTTGGGCTTCAAGCAGAGGGGTAAGTCTGCATAGCACAAGGCAGTGGTCTGTAGGACATTCTGCACCAGGCACCGCTCGGCTAGGACGGACACGGCCAACATTTCTCTGGCGCACTAAGACACAGTCAGTGAGGTGTCAGTGCTTGGATCCAGGATGCTTCCAGGTTGTCTTCAGGCTGTCTTTCTGCTGGAAGAGAGTGTTGGTGATGGTGAGCTGCTACTCAGCACAAAACTCCAGCAGGAGACATCTATTGTCATTACAGTTTCCAACACCGTGCTTGCCCAGGACTCCTTTCCAGGCTTCATAGTTCTTTCCTACTGCGGTGTTGAAGTCACCAAGGATTATGATCTTAGCATCTGCAGGAACCTTTTGGGTGAGGCAGTGCAGGTGGGTGTAGAATTTGATTTTTTTCTGCATGGTCAGCCTGGAGGGTTGGGGCACACATACTGAGGAGAACAACATGGTGCTTGTTGTGGAGTGGGAGGCGTAAGGAAAAGATGAGACCCCCAATGAGCGGTCGGCAGATTTTCAAGTTTGGAGGCCTGGAATATCCATGAATAAAAAGCATAATCCTCAGCTGTCAGCCCAGCAGTGTCTTCATGGGAAACATCAGCACTGTAATGAAGGAGAACTTTGATCAAATGAAGATTCCTACCAGCAGCAGCAATCATGGGTGGGGTTCTGAAGGATTCAAAACATTCTATGAAAGGGATCATTTTACACAGACTCTGTCATGATTTTCATTCCTGCTTGCTCTCAGAAAAAAGGTCCACAGGACCACACCCCATTAACTTGTGCAAAGGAATAAAGAGAAAAAAAGAATCTTGTTTCCCACTAATTCGTTCCATTCATATCTCTGTGGTTCTCATCCATGCCTGAGGAAAGAGAAAAGGGTGGAAATAAAGCCAGCACACTGATTTCTGGAAAAGAGAATGAAGGGCCAGGCAAAATACAGACCCTTTGGGGAATAGAACTTGCCTGCACTGTTCTCCTTCCCCCCACCTCCCTGGAAAAGATATCCCAACAAGCTATCCCAAACCTCCCCCTGAGCAGGTACTTCTCATCTCACTGCACATCTCTTCATATTGGGCTCCCTGGCAGCACTCACCTTCCCAAGAACTCTTTTTCAGAAAGCAATGTTGACTGACTGCCTCCCCACCCAGGGTGCTTGAGCACAGAGTGAGCTGCACCCTGTGAGACTCTGGGAGATGATACTCAGAGGCTGGGAGCTCAACTCCACAACAGCACTGGCACTCCTGACACAGCCACTCTCACAACCAAGAACTTTCTGAAGATCACAACTGGCAAGGAGGGGTAAACCAGCCTACTCCTAGAGTTTCAACAAGTTCCACTCTAACAGGTGAAATCCATGCACTCTCACCCCACAGAGCCTTCACTGCCACAGAAGCCACAGCAGGACAAATACATCAGGGCTGAAAGTAATCTGCAGCAGTCATTCTTTCCATTGGACCAAATAGCAACTGCAACATTCTTGCAGCCTTAGGGTTTCTATCACTAAGTTGGAATCAAAACCCAAAAGCATCAAGAGACAGAACATTGCCAGTATAAGATTCCACCCAACATTAAACAGTACTTGGCTACAAACCTTGTACCTGGCTGCAGGGAAAAGGGACTATTGATTATTAAGGAGACGAATAAGAAAGAAAAATGGCCTTCAGTTCCAAGGTCTTCTTCAGGGAGAAAGAAAAACATGTAAATGAAGCAAGTTAAAACATCAACAGTGCCAAGACTCCTGTGACACAAGAGTGCAGATGGAAAACAAAATCAGAAAAGGAACAGAAACAGACCATATGGTTTGGAACTACAAACGAACTGGAACAGCCCTGCTCATGGATTCTCTTCAGCAGAAGTAAAGAACAGGATTTCAAAATGCTTACCCATGCCTCATAGGCTGCAACCCTGTTTCTTCTTCTTCTAATGCACTTCTCATGGAGTGCAGTATTGGCTTTCTGTAGTTCATTAAGACAGAGGGAGGGCTAAAGGAACCTTCCTCACAAATACGCCATCTCAGGTTTACAGATATAATGCTGACCAGATGCAGAAGAGGAAGTTTTGGAGGAAAACACACAAGAAAAAAAGTCATCCCTTAAAACACTGCAAAAAGCATGTACCCACCTTTTCAGTGTTTTGTAGGCATCTTCTCTTTTTCACTTCCTCCAGATACAGCTTTTCATATTTTTGCTTTAGAACAATGCTCTCCCTCAGGGTCCTTTCACTGTCCAACTCCTGTTCAAGGTCTCCAATTCTGCAGAGCAGTAGCTTTCTCTCTGAATTCATCGTTGTCATGGGCTCTGCTCTGTTCCACTCTGTCCTGGGAAGCTGCCTGCTCCTGAAGCAAGTAACACACTTTTACCCACCACAAAGAAAAAGGGAACTCTCCCACCCCTCAGCTGAACCTGCCCAGTGTCAAGGGCACCGATTTCCTCCCTGAGGCACCTGAGCCTCCTCACTCCCCTCAGCAACCCAGGCAGAACCCCGGAGCTACCACAGGCAAGAATTCTTCTCCCTCAGAAAGAATCCCTCCCTCTCAGCACTGTTATTCATCAAAGCTTCTAAAGAAGGAACACTGTCTCTGTAGGAGAGAGCAGAGAGAAAAGGGTTCCTCAAGGAAGGAGTCGTCCCCCCCCACCACTTTGGTGGCTTCTGTTCTCAGAACTGATGGGTGATGTTTCTCACCTCTGCATGCAGCTGCTGTTTGGGCTTCTCCAGTTGTTCCTGGTTCCTCCCCAGGATGGACATCTCTGCTCACTGAGCCTGAGTTTGGTTTTCTCCCTGCACGCCTGCCTCAGGCTTTGCC
The DNA here is from genome assembly GCF_036169615.1 of Heliangelus exortis. Taxonomy (NCBI): domain Eukaryota; kingdom Metazoa; phylum Chordata; class Aves; order Apodiformes; family Trochilidae; genus Heliangelus; species Heliangelus exortis. Next base: position 182,075 of record NC_092438.1, on the reverse strand, counting down.
TCCAGCTTCCAAAAAAGTTCATCAAGCTCTAGACAGAGACAAAAAACAAACAAACAGAAAAGAAAAGGAACTCAGCAGGATATAAGAGAAGTCAATCTATGAAAAATTGGTAAAGGGCTGGGCACCAGGACTGTATTTGACAATTTGACAAACATCTGCTGACTCAGTACCAAAATCAGAGTGAAACCAAGGGCTTCTTTTTAAAAAAAAGAACAGCTGTCACATCATTTCTGATAGGATTCCTCAGGTTCCCAGCCCTTCTCAGTTCTCCTGCAGCAGGTCACACACCAAGAGGCACCAAACTGATAGCATTTCACCCACAGGCCTACCTGGAAAAGCACTGGGACTATTCTGCTGGGAGATGCTCGTGTGCCCATGGGAAGTCGAACACACCCATACCTGCCCACCCACCTTCTGGTTTCAGCACAAACACCACATCTCATGCTTTAGAGGAATTTTTACACACTGTCAGCACAGTCAAGCTTCATTATGGAACTGACAAACACACAATCTATTTTTTCTCTACACTGAGAAATTTTTAAATAGTGGTTCAGAACATGGCCTTTACTGAAGGAGGAAGATGTATTCTCCACTGTAGGTGAAAGCTGCAGTTTATTTTAAAAATGTGCAGGAAATATCAGCCTTTCTTTAGGCCCCCATGCTCAACTACAGCTCTGTCCTTCTCTTCCCCCCCTCCAGAAGCAGACTTTTTCTGTATCCATTGAACATCAGACTTGATATCCTGTCAGTCATTAAAAGGGGAGGAAACTGGCACGGTGGAAACTTGAAAGAGGCTCTAACAGAAGGAAGAAGCTTCACTTATTTGAGAGGACAGGAGACAACGGATATATGCTTGAGCATAGGAGGTTCCATATAAATACGAGGAGAATTTTTTTCCCTGTGAGGGTGACAGAGCACTGGCACAGGCTGCCCAGGGAGGCTGTGGAGTCTCCTTCCCTGGAGACATTCAAACCCCACCTGGATCTGTTCCTATGTGACCTCCTGCAGGTGACCCTGCTCTGGCAGGGGGTTGGACTCCATCATCTTTTGAGGTCCCATCCAACCCTAAACTTTCTCTGATTCTATTTAAATCTGCCTCAATGTAATGACCTTCCCTGTCATTCAAAATAACTCTTCCAAGAGCAACACAAAAACTTGACAAACTTTTGCACTAATCATGAGCCCCAGCAAAGGCAGGTGACTTTTCTTTCATGCTACTCAGCAGCAATAACCGCCTCAAAAGCACTTTTGGGAACTCTGCTTCTGGGTCCCCAGGACAAGGGAAAGGTGGGCTGAGACAGCCACTAGTGAGCAACAAGTTCAACAACATTTTCTGCATCACCTCACTGCACCGTGCCCAGGGAAGCAATGACACCATTTACAAAAGCAAAACCTGAACTTTCTCCAGCTCAAGTCATGCCTAAGATGGGGATTGAGGGTGGCCTTGGGCAAAGCGAGCTTCATACAGTTCTTCTGAGTGATGGTGGCATTCCATATGGTGGCCTGGACTGGGTCTCACTGCTCTCAGCCCTGACACTCACCCATGGACACCATATCCTGGCAGGAATGCAGATCTGCCTGTCCCCAGGGGCTGCCCTGGGGATCTGCACCTTTGGCTCATCCCCATGGCTCTCTGCTACCAGAGCTCTGCTGCTCTTCTTGGGGAGGGCGTGTGGGACTGCTCCTGCCCCTGGAGCTCATGGACCCTGACAGCCTTGTGGGGACTCTTCCCATCTCCCTGCCTCTACACAACAGCAGCCCTTCAGGTGCCTTGCAGAGACTGCTTTGCACATCACCTTTTCATCTTGACCCATCAGGAGAACTGCTTTGCTATTGGGCACACAACAGGATCTACAGGCAGGACCTGCACCTCATGTTCTCCCCACGGCAGCTGCACTACACCTCCATCTGTCAGCCAACTTCCACAGAGAGCCAAGGGACACAATTCCTGAGAATATTTCATCAGATTTCCCACCCAACAGGCCAGTATCTAACAATGGAAACAGATGCCCCCACTGAACCAAAGGCAAAGAGGTGATTTTGATTCACATCTTCTTCTCCTTCTTGCTGTTCTCTAAGCCAAACCAGCCAAGAGCTGGCAGCTGCTCTGAATTTCTACTTACATTTTTTTCCTCTGCAGAAAAGAAGAAAAGGGAAATACTGCTCCTTGGAACCTGGCAGCTGTTTCTTGTTTCCCAGGCACTAGCTCATTTGCCCCCCATTCCTTCAGTATGTTTTTCTGCAAGGTTTTTAAGCTCCCACTACCCTCAAAACATGCAGCAGCTCCTCCAGACACTGAACTGGAAGCACGAAACATTTTACCCTGCCCAGAAACACAGGGGTCAGAAGATGACCAGAAGAAATCCAGGGAAAAATGGGCAACTGCATCCTTACTCGATGTGGTAAGCTGATAGCAAACCCCACCAGCAGCTCTGCCTGATACAACCACTCCAAAATTTTGACACAGGGACCCAGCTAGCTTTTATCTGCTTCCTGGAGGATCCCTAAAGGATCACAAGAGAGTCTGAGCCTGAAGAGCAGGAATAAGAGAAACACCTGAATAGAGAAGTACTCAACAAAATGTGAACAAGGTGGTGCTGGGTATTGGCTGGTCCTCTGGAGGGTTTCCTGGGCTCACCTGTTTCAAGAATTCATTCTTTCTTTCTCCCTTCCAAGTGGAGAACCATGGTCTCCGGGCTGCAATCTTGGCTTCAGCCTCTTTTTCCTCACGCTGTGTAAGTCCTTTGATGGCAGAGATGGCACAACCTGCTTTTGCAGCTGTGAGAGCAACAGTGACAAAAGGAAAAACTTTTCAGATCAGCAGTGCTATTTATGCTGCTACCCAAAGGGACCAAGATTTGCCTAGCAGATCCAGCACCAAAGTGGAACAGAACCTGCTGATCCAGCTCAACTATCTAGAACACAAGTTTACTGGATGCTTTAGCAGCACTCTGTAAGAAAAAGAAAAGCAGAAAACACACGAGCCTCTCATGTACCTGCTGCTGGTGCTGCTCCTCTGCAGCTGCCCGTGATGCTCCTAAGCTGGTCATCAAGTCTTCCAGGTGGTCATGAATCTACAAAAGCAGGAAAAGAAGCAAGAAGACACACTCTGACTTTCCAGCCTGAAAGTTGTAGATTCCTCCTTACCGAAAATGAATACTACATCCACCTCTTCACCTCTTTATTCCTATTATACCCAACACCAATGATCAAAATGGCCATAGTTTGAGGTCACTGTAAAACTGGTTGCAGTCATCTCCTCTGCTCTTTTCTTCAAGGAGAGGGAGAACACCATGCGGGACACAAAGAAACTTCAGTGAAAACCATCAGGAGGAGCATCTGAAAACCATGCCCTGTGAACCAAAGGGGAAGGACCAGCACCCTGACCACCGTCCCTCTCCTCTCCTCTCCTCAGCAGCAGTACAGCAAAGTCACACTTGCACAAGCAGTCTTCACAAGAGCCCTCATGCACCAGTTCAATACAAAAATGAACAAAGGCACACCGAGTGGCCAAAGGAAAAGCAGTTCTGCACAACAAAAGCTCTGGGGAGTCTGTTTTTGTTCCAGCCTGGGGATGCCAGTCAGGCCTCTGGCACAAGCTGCTTGCCATCAATATCCCCTGAGGACAGCAAGTGTCTGAAGCGGCATCTGAGGCCAGGAGGGGCCTAAGGCAGACAACAGTCACACCACTGGATTTGGGACAAATCCTGCACTTTTAAAGCATTAAGGAGCGTTTCCTGAATTACCATGGAAAACTCTGAAAACCAGAAAGCTGGGGATGGGCCAGAATGCTGTCCCAGCACCCTGTATGCAGGAGAAAGCAGGAACTGAGCTCCCCTCAGCTCTCCAGGAAAACCTCATCTTAGCATTTCCCCACAGCAATCGGTAAGAAGCTCAGGAGCTCAAAACAAGGCAAGTTGAGGACCAGCTTACTGAGGCAGAGGCTTGCAGGGTTCCCTCAAGGGCTTCAATCATACGTCTTTGCTGCTGGACTGTGCCTTCCAGTCTGGCGTTTTCCATGGAAAGGCTTAAAAAGAAATACAGGCCTTATTAGAGAAATCCACCAGAGCAGCAATTCTTAAAGAGCAGCAGGGGAAAAAACAAACAAAAGCGTCTTCAAAACCATCTGTTAACTTGCTGTGATGCAACGAGGCTGTGCTGTGGTTTTCACACAACCCCAGACAGCGACAGACACCTTGGTTCTCTGTGTCAGTCTCTTACCACTGCACACGCTCTTCCAGCTCTTTTACTCTAGCCCTGGTCTCAGAAGATGATGACAGGAGGTCTTTAAGTTTTTGGGACTTCTCTCTTAGTTTTCTTTTCCTATCCTTGTAGTGATGAATCTGATGCTCATATTGAAGCTGCTGCTCTTCCAGTTCCCGACACTGTCAAAACACAGCAAGAATCCATATCAGCTGGGAGAACTCTTCTAGAGAAAAAAACACTGCTGCTGAAGAACTCAAGCATGACTGCCCATGTCTGCACACACCTGCTACCCAAAGAACTGTCATCAGTTGAAATACATTTAAACTTTCACTTCTACTAGCAAATGAACACAAACCCTTTTACTTTGCCATCCTCTAGACTGCTCTCTCCCATCCCTCTCCTGATCCCCTAAAGCATGGTTCCAAGCACCAACACTCACCCTCCAACTCTTTAAGGGACTCATGGCACCCACTGCTTTCCTCCTCCATTGAAAACTGAAATGAAACTTGATCCCTCTCCTAAACTGCCTTCAGTCACTTCATCCCCTCTCATAAGGAGATAAAGATGATTTCTGTTTCAGAATATATACATATGGAGAATAAGGTACAAAACCATTCTGAACATGATTTTATGGTGGTCTTGGCAGTGCTGGGTTAACACCTGGACTTGATGCCTAAAGGTCTTTTCCAACCAAAAAGATTCTGTCATCGTCTGTTACCAGAGGGGGGGGGGGGGGGGGTGAGGGGAAGCACCGTGAGCATAAAGAAGCCCAAGTGCGGCAGTCCAGAATTTCTACTGCCCTTCAGAAATCAGACAAACTGCTGGGCCAAACCACATGCAATGAGCAACAAACACGTCAGTCACTAACCTCAGACCAAGTAAGGACACCGTGTCCTCATGCCACGGACATGGACATCAAGTTTATTAGTGTGATTCCTCCACACATCATCCCATCTCTGGGATGTGCTGGAGTTTGTTCTGGAATTCTGGGACAAATTCATGTACCTTGGATTTAGCCTCTCCCAGTTCCTTTTCCAAGCCCAGGCTGGCTTCCTCCAGGTTCCTGCAGCGCTTCGTAGCAACTTCCAGCGAAGCTTCTGCCACAGACAGCTTTTTAAGAGCTTCACCAAGCTCCTGCTGCAGCTTTCTGACATTGCCCTGATGAAATGGTTAGATGAGCACAAAAAAGGTTATAAGAACATGAACTATGCCTTTACTTTAACTTATATGATTATACACTTAGACCTGTCTTGGGACTCAATCCCAAAGGGAGGAAAATTTTGCCTGCCACCAGCAGTCAAAAGCTGAGCACCTCTAAATTATCACCAGCTGCTCATGAGGATTTCTGTTTTCTAATACCTACGAAAGGCTCAAGTATTAATCATCCTGCACACTACACCGGCATACCTGAATCAGGTATTTTTTTAACAAAACTCAAAGCAATCTCTTGTCACAGTTTGACTGCAGATATTACTCTGGTGACTAAAGGCAGGACTTTGTATTAGATGGTTCTTGGGTCTGTTTCTCCATTCTACAAAGAGAATTAAATGAATACTTGGATCTGAAAGCTCTTCTGACAAACACTTGAGGTTTATATTGAAACACATCTCTGTCTGTTTCCTTACCAAGTTCATTTCAGAGTAACAACTGCCTCCCTGCTGACACATTTGCCTTCACAAATCTGGACAGGCCCTCCATTCATCCAGCCACCCACCCAACTACCATCTCCCAAAGGAACCTGGTATTTTGGCACTAGGAATACAAAGTGATTCACAGGGGAAAACCATTGACAGCACTGCTGGAGTTCTTCTCCTTCTTCCCTCAAAGAACCCAAAAAATGAAGAATAAGGTGGTTATCTGACACATGGCAGGTATTCACCTAGCTCAAACGCTCCGGGGTTGAGAGGAAGAAAGAAATGGAATTTTAAAGCACTGTTCACATCACTAAGGCAGGCAAACAGCACACCAGTGTCTAATTACTCAACAGGACTAGCTCCTGTTTTCCAGAAAGTAAAGATTAACAAAATGGGTATGGCAACTTTTAAACCTTTACTCTGCCTGGGACTGGTAGAATTTGCAGAACAACAGTTTAAATGACATCCTAACAAGTCTTCTGACCAGCTAATTAGTTAACACAGACACAAAGAACAAATTTAAATATTGCTACACATCACAAAATACACAATAGAAAGCTTAGGTCAGTGGCTGAAATTGACCTCTTGAGCAACAGGAAGGTCGCTCAGAAGGGGGCTCAAAACACAAACAGAAATTAACACCAAAAAAGTTGCCTTCAACACTGCAAACAGTGTATACTTTACCTCTCTTTTTACTTTGTCAGCCTCATATTTAGAGATTTGTTCTCTTAAATCAGTGCAATCGGCCTTTAATGCCTTGTTCCTCTTTTCCAGCATGTACACTTGTTTCTCAGCAGCAGCACTGACTTGTTGGAAAACTTCATTAAACCGTTCCTGGGCAACAGTCACTGCCCTTCCTTGGATGAGCTGCTGCTCCTGCAGGTTTTCCAGCAGCTGATGGAATAAATGCCTTTCCCTCTGGAGCTGGGCCAATGCCGCCTGCATGGACAGAGTCATAGCATAGAACCACAGAATCATTAAGCCTGGAAAAGACCTCTGGATCCTCCAGTCCAACTGGGAAACCAACACCACCATGCCCACTAAACCGTGTCCCGGAAGTGGAAATAATGTGCTCCGCTCTCCCCTGAGGTGTTACACAGCACTCCAGACCCCTCTGCCCAGCCCTGCCCCAGATGCCCAACACCAACAGGATGCCTGCCCGATTCCCCTCATGAATGCCCTCAGAAAAAATCCTTTTCAAACACTTCCTCGTAGTGAAATGAGGCAACCAGGTGCCACTAATTGCCAGGTAGTGGATTTTCTTACCCGACTCCTTGGGTTTTCTGCTAATGCTAGTTTGCGCCGGACTAGCTCCCTTTCTTCTGATTCATCTGAGCATGGGCTAGATCAAGGTCTCTGCCGCATTCTCTATCAGATGTAGCAAGATGAACCTCTTTTAGGGCACGGCGCTCCAAGGTCCAGCCAGGTGTTCCAGCAGAAACTCATGAATAATGCTCTGAGCCTATTGCCCTCAGGGCTGACTAGCCTGGATCAGTGCTACTGCTCCAAGAAGCAGCTAACCTCCTCCTCCCAGCTTTCCTCAGCAGGGAGCTTTATTGGCCCCCTAATCCTGCTCATGCGCAGTAGGGGCCTGCCCTAATCAGGCACAGGTGGCCTTAACACAAGCTTATGCCCACTACCTCGCAATTAGTGGCACCTGGTTGCCTCACTTCACTACACTTCCTGACATGGCCAAACACACACATGTTTTGCAGAGGCAGGGAAAGCTTCAAAGGTCACCAAAGTTCAAGGTTTCTTGCATGAGCTTTCTCTCACAAAGAGGAAGGAAGACCAGGCATGTTTAATCACACAGATCAGCCTGTTACTGAAAAATCTCCCTCTTCCCTTCAATATGCATTTTGCATTGGGAAAAAAAAAAAAAACATTTGACTGCATTGTTTGTCTGCACAGCACAGCAGGAACAACACTGGGCAAAACTGAAGGAAACCAGCTGGAAACAAAGCAGCAGTACAGCAAATATCCTGCATCTGGCAAGGATTTTTCCTCATCCTAAGAGGACTGTACCAACTTCAGACAGCAGCACAACCTTCCTCTGCACGACTCTGCCATCACCATTAGTCACTTTCTGGTTACTTTTCTTTACCTTACTGTATAGTGCAATTTACTCTCTAATGCCACTTACCAGTCCAGACTCTTAATTAAAAATATTTGGCTTCACATACCTGCACCCCAGAGTTGTCAGTGGCTTCCTTTAGGCTTCTTTTTTTTGCTGGTGATGACACATGGGAAGTAGATCCTGAGTGCTCACCTACAATGAAAACAACAGATTTTTACAACCACCTATTTACTCCGAGAGTGCATCTTGATTAATGGTGAGAACAATCTTTACAGAAAACATCACATCCCCTCACATTTGAGAGCTGCTAGAGACAAAATGATCAGAATAGAGTTTTTAATGTGCTAAATATGTGTTAAATATTTTCTTTGGTGGCATTTAACTTTCTTCTGTAAAAAAGAAAGCTTATGAATATCAGTATGGCCACAAATAATTCACTCCAGTGTCTTCAAGGTGCAGGATCTCTCTCTCAGATAAACTGTGGTCCATGCAGTAACGAGCAAGATGCTTTCAACAACGCAAAGGGTGCCTCCTCCTCCTGCTCTGAGGCCTGAGCTGAGGAACAAAAGTGCTCCCCTCTGACCCAGCTGGCAATGCTTTCCAGCGCACACACACACGGGTGGCACTGCAGACACCTCCTACATTTCAAAACCAGAGCAGCTGAGGCACTGGAACAGAAGGGCTCTCCCTCAGCTCCACTCAAAGCTTTCCCTGGCTTCAGCCAAAAGCAAGCACAGCTTTTCAATCCAACAGCACCCGCCAGGAAAGAGAATGCTACTGGCACACCCAAGACACTCCAGTCCTCCTCCTCCTCTCCATCTGCACGTTTTGGTCAGATTGCTTCAAGGAGAACACAGCAACAGAAGCAAGAAGAGCACTTGCTGCATAGAGCACCATCTGCAATCCAACACCATCTAGTCAGGTTCCAGAAAAAGAAAAAAAAAGGCACAAAAGCTGCTTTGCTACTCTGCCAGTGGCCACCAGGATTTACAGGCCAGGATAAAATTTGCAACCTCAGAAGTCAACCACTGTTTTAGTCCATTTACTCTAGGTGGATCTATATTCACAGAGGAAGTATCTGGATCTAGATCATTTCTCTCACCACTGATTTCTCTGCAGCTTGTGCTGGGCTCATCAGGGCTGCCATTTAATAAGTACTTCTCTGTACATCCAGCAATGGCAGTGTTTAGCTCTACAGCAAGCTCTTTCTTCTCTTCTTTTCCATGTTGTTCAGCTGTTTTTTCCTGAAAGAGATGAAACAAAAAAGCTGGTAAGAGCAGAAACAAGCATCTGCTTTGCTACCCACTGACAGCTTGAAGAACATTTTTTGTGGAAGAGAAAAGGGAAACTTTGCTTTCTTTTACAAGGCCTTCTGTGTTTCCAGGGAAATAAATCTTTAGCAGAATTCTGAGGTCCTGAGTCTCGGCCCTGCTTCTGCACAGCCCCTGAGAAGCACTTCCCCACTTCAGCCCAGCTTCATTTCAGTTACTGCAAGCTTTCGGGTGCTCCTGGATCTCCCTCCTACCCTCCCTGTCCTTCGCACAAAGTACCTCAGAATTCCAGGGAGAAGCCCAGAGAAAATCCTCAGCTTTCTCCACTTCTTCCATGGGTGGCAGGGAACCTACACACCAGGGAGGAAAGGAGACACTCAGTGGTTTTATATCACCCTGCTACTCCACTGTTTTATGTTGGAGGCTTTTCTTTAGTAACTTTTGATTCTAGAACCGTGGCTATCATCTAAAAGCACAAGGAATAATAAAAAAAAAAATCTATGTGAACAAAAGGAGTTATTTATTTAATTGCAATTGGCAAATTTCCAGACTAACACACTTCAGAGGAGTCACCTGGCAATGTCTGGAAAAGGAGGTAGGGAAGGGATGGGCAGGGCAGAGGAAGGGCTTGGCCAGGGACAAAGGCTTAGCAGGGGATTCATAGCTTAATCTTAAGGATATGGCTTATTTGGTTCTGAAATTACAAAGTGCCGTGTCTTCACAAGTTAATTTTCTTGCCTACTAGAGAAGAAAAAAATACAAAACTCTACTTAGCAAGCCTACTTTTACAGATCAGTCTATCATGCAATCTTTCCCAGATAGCTTACTGCTTTTCCTGCCCTGCTGGAAAGCCTTCATGCGCCGTGTCACCTTTGGCTTCTGCTGCTTCTGTAAAGAAAGATGTATTTCTGCAAAACTTTTTTTTCAATAGAAACAAACACAAAGAACTGTTTACATCCCTAGACTTGATGCCTAAATGAGCCTCTGCAAGTACACTAACCAAAATACCCCTCAATTTTAGTATCATGCCAGAAAAATGCATCGCTTCCATTTACATCAAGGCAAGAAAATTAAATCATGTTAAAACTAAACATGCTGGCATCTCCAACTGCCACACTCCTGCTCCTCACCCCTCCAGAACCCCACTGCAACACAACAGATGCTCCCGACATCGCTGCACAAATTGCTCATTCTTCAGCACACCAGTAAGAACAGCAGGCACCAGAGCTTGGAGCTGACAAAGAGAACACTGCCTGAGCATTCCAAAAAAGAGGGGAAATGTGCAGTGTGAGATGACACACAAGCACAGAATGCCATCTCATAGAAAAGAACCTGTTTGAGTAACTCAGCCATTGAGTGCTGGTGGGGGAACCTGATGGGGAGGGAAGGAGCAGCAGCAGATGGAGGATTTCAGGAGGTCCTCACAAAGAAATGCCCTGTTCCTCTATCTGTTTGGACTGAAACACCAAATTTACAGAAAACAAGAATCACCTCACAGGAGAAGAACAGAACAGATTATAAAAGTAACTGAGAAACTTTTAGGGTCTGCAAACCTGACCCAAATGAGCACCAAGAAATGAAGCAATGTGGTTTTTATGTCGTTACCTATTGCTCCTTTGTGCCAAACCGTAACTCTGCTGCACGCTCTGCCACACCCACGGTCTGTTAGGAAAAACTGACAGCAGAAGAAAGGCTGGCAGGCCAGAGACTGCTTCTATCACAGAATGGTACAGGTTGGAAGAGCCCTCCAAGACCATCCAGTCCAACCTTTGACCAACACCATCATCTAACTACTAAACCATGTCCTTAAGGACCAGCTCCAAATGCCTTTTCAATGCCTCCAGGGATGGTGCCTCCACCACTGTCCTGGGCCATTCCAATGCCTGACAGCCCTCTCAGTGAAAAAACGTTTCCGAACACCCATCCTAAACGTCCCCTGGTGCAGCTTCCATCCATTTCCTCTGCTCCCATCCCAGTTCACTAAGGAGAAGAGGCTGTTTCCCTCCTTACTCCAACCTCCCTTGAGGTACTTGAAGAGAGCTCTAAGGTTCTAAGGAGGAAACAGTGCTGGCTGGAACTGCAGTTGCTTTCAATCCCAGTTACTTGCCTTCAAATAACTCCTTTTCACAGGACAATTTCCCTGGAAATGCACCATACCTTGGGAGTAAAATCCAGTTGTTCTGCAGAAGCACTCCAACCATCACCAATCCCCTTTTTCTCAGATCTGCTTAAAAAGCAAAGCAAAGTGATGACACCTGTGCCTCCCAGATCACCCCTCAAGGAAGTGGTAGGTATTTGTAAAGTCTCACCTTTTCAAGCCTCCTTTGGAAAAGTCTTCCACTCCTGCTCAAACACGAAACGACATGGTGAAATTAGATTTGGCATGCTAAAAATTCAACAGTACATATGAACAAGGTACTCCTTGCACACATGAGTACACAGCAGAGGGAAAAGTTTTACTAGTTCATGTAGTATGATGTGTAATATTATGCTAGAGACAATACTAGCTGCTGCTCTAGCCAGTTACAAACTATTCTGAAAAGGGAAAGAAAATCAAACAGCATAACCCAACCAAAAGCTTAACCTCACACTCAGCCTGTTACTGCAGCACAGCAAAGAGACTCTCATGATGCAGGACACGTGCTTCATGGTGCCAGCCAGAGACTGCAGTAATAATGCCAAGAAATGTCCCCTGGACACTATCTGCTGTCCATTTGCCACACAGTTCTGATAAAACACCCTTAAGAACCCAGAGAGAATAAAACCTCCACTGTAGGGTCTGAGAGGCAAAGCACAAGACTAAATTCCATTGCATAAAAATATTAATTTCCTAAGATTCTTTTAGGGTTATGTGGCCTCGTAAGGACAGACTGGATTTTAAAACCTCAGAGAAGGAGGTAGGCGTTTGATCCCAGGACAATTTAATGTCACCTGCACGAGCTGCTTCTGCCTTCTTTGGAGCTGCACTTTCTGACAGCTGCTCACTAAGACTAAAGAAAGAGAGAGAGAGAGGAAACAGAGTTGTTAAAAACAACCACTTCCTGGCAGGTAACATTTAGCAGAAGAGTTAACAGCCATTTTTTATTCATCCTACACAGTTCACATGAATTCAGGGACTCCTAAGTACTTCTGAAGGGCAAGACACAGAACTTTCTGCAGGGCTGGTACACACTTCAGTGTTCCCTGCAGTCACCTTCATCCTACAGATGCACATTCCAAGTTATTAACTCCTGCTTGGTACACTCTTTCAGCCTAGCTTTTAACAAAGCGCACCTAACCACATCAGAGAAGGAACAACAAAATTATTCAACAGCCACACTTATAAGCACACCTAACCACATCAGAGAAGGAACAACAAAATTATTCAACAGCCACACTTATAACCGACCACTTCATTGAACCAAAAAGTTAAACGTTTACCTGGGATACCCATAAATACAAGCATAATCATCAGCTGTCCGCCCATCAGCATCTTTATGGGAAATGTCAGCACCGTAATGCAGGAGAACTTGGATCAATTTCATCTTCCCGACAGAAGCAGCCATCATGAGTGGGGTTCTGAAAGATCCAGATGTGCTATGAAGTTATCATTTTACACAGACAGTCAATATTTTCATTCCTGCGTGCTCTCAGCTTGCTCTCCCATTACTTGACAATGAACAAAAGAAAAAGCAGGTTCCATTAAAAGCAACAAGAACATGGGAGAGGGAGTCAACACAACTGCATGGTCACACCAAGCTGCCACACGCACACCACTTCAGTGCACATGGAGGCTGCTGTGCCTCTCAGCAATCCCACCGAAAGAATACTCAAGGGACCCATGTGGATAAACCCCTTACCTTTGTTGCTGGTCTCGAGCATGCACATCAGCTCCCATTCTCAGGAGAAACTCAGCTGTCTCTACCTGACCTTTGGAGACAGCAAGACTGAGTGGGGTAAAGCCCTCCTGAAAGGACAGACAAATACACCAAGTTAATCATCCAAGTCAAAAATAGTCTTCAACAGAAATATTGCTGCCACTTTCTGAAACAACTTCCTTTAGAAACAGAAACATGTACCTTATTCTTGGCATCAAGATTGGCATTATGATCAAGTAACAGCTCCACAACTTTAGGACTGCAAGACAGGACTGCCAGGTGGAGGGCGGTGTTGCCAACAACGTCTCTGAGGTTTGGGTCTGCACCACACTTCAGCAGAAAACCAGCACAGGCTTGGTGCTGGAACTGCACTGCCTGAGAACACACGAAAAAAGGGAAGACTTCCAAAACTCACATTTCACTCCATCACAGCTCGCCCAGCTTCTGACCACTGGCAAAGAAGAGCACCTGCAAAGATGACCTGACAGGTGCCTGTTCCACTCCAAATCCAACAGGCGTGTTTCCGCACAGCTCTGCGCACAAGAGTCCTGCCAGACACCTCTCCTTTCATGCACACTCAATAAGCCCCTCTTCCAAGAGCAGAACTTCTCTCACTCACCATCATCAGGGGTGTTGTCCCAAAATTATCAACAGCATCCAACTGGCAGCGGTGCCTTACTAGAAACGTGACGACCTCTGTGTGGCCGTTTGCAGACGCCAGATGGAGAGGTGTCCTGAGAATTAAACATGGGAGCTTAACACTGACAGACAAGGAAAGAACCAAAGCTGTGGCACCACCCAGCCCGGGGGACCCTGCTGCTCCTGCTGCTGCTGCAACCCCGCACACATCACCCACAGGGCAGGAGAGACCTGGGGAGGCCTCAGCAGCTGCAAGAGAACCCTGCAGGGAGAGAAGGGCCAAGCGGCAGCCCAGCAGCCCAGCACCTCCAGGAGCACTGGCGCCCACCCAGCAGCTCCCGGCACTGGAAAGCTCTCAAGTTCCCCCTCCCAGCTGACAGGGCACATCTTGCTTTGCAAGCAATCAGCTCCAAGGGGATCCCACACAAACCCTGCAGGGGGGATGCTCCCGCACGCCACCCGAGGTGTCCCAGCAGCGGCCACAGCCCCTCACCGATTCTTCCTGTCGCGGCGGTCGATGCCCCAAATCTTGATCCACCAGCGCCAGCGCCTCAGCCAGGCCAGGTGGCCGCGGGCAGCCGCACCGTGCAGACTGCCCAGACCTTGCTGCTGAGGCTTAGGGGCGCCGGTGCCGGCAGCAGCAGCAGCGCGGGGCTGCCCAGGAGCGCTGCCAGAGCAGGGAAGCTTCTGCTTCTTGTTGAAAAGCCCCATCCCAGGAGCTCTGCGAGCTGCGGCACGGGCACAGCCCTGCGGGAGCAGTGGGAGGCAGCCGGCCGAGCCGGGGGGGTATAAAAGGGAGAGTCAGGAGAAGGGAAGGGCAAAGGCAGGGACAGGGGATGTAGGAGAAAGGCAGGGATGAGGCGGGAGCAAGGAGCAAACCAACGGCGAGGAGCACGAGCAGCCAGAGAGGCAGAGACCAGCACAGCTCAGCACAGGAGCCACAACCGTAGAGTCACCACCAACGGCACTCGCCAGGGGCAACGGTGGGCGGGGCCGAACCACCCTGTGGGGGGGGGGAGGGGGTAGAAGGGGCCGAACCAATTCACGGGGGGGGGGGGGGGGGGAACGAAGGAAAGAAAAAGGCATCTGAGAGAAGCTGAGAAACTCTCCCCCATCGGAATGAGTCCTACTGGCAGGACAACTATCTTTTCCCTAACTCTTGGGAAAATGTTAACACAAATGTTAACTGTCACCATGCTCCGTGTGCCACACCCAGCTACACAGAAAATCTTCTTAAAAGTTCCCTGCTGCAAACACATCCTCTGCAGGCCCCGGCACCAGCCTGACCTTCCACAGGCAGCCCAGCTTTTGAGCAGCCAGCCTGAAATGAGCCATAATGGCTGTAATTAGCCCCATTGCTGGGCATCAGCCAGGGGAGAATTTAAAAGCAGCAACTTGCCTCAGGCTCTGAGTCTCACTGTTACAACTTTGTTATCTCCTGTTTCTGCTCTCAGAACATCAGATGTGATTGTTTTGAACTAACAAAAAAACCTGCACGGAACACTTGCATTCCTCACAATAACTGATCCCACAGCAGGGAATAAAAGCTGCATCAGTCAGTAGGGCTTTGCAAAGAGCACACAAGAACTCATCAGGTATGGGGCCATCAGAGGAGGAGGGCTCTTTGGATAAAGAGAAAGGCTTTTTCTTCTTTCCTCTGGCATATGCTTCCCTGGAGGCAGGGTGGGGAAGGAAAAACACAAAAGTTAAACACGGCTACATGGAAAAAGTTAAAGACAGGCACACGGAAAAATTTTCCAAGCTTTGGATTTTATCAAAGGAAGCAAGAGATGGAATTCTGCTCACCTCATGTAAGCCGTCTTAAATACATTTATATTAAACTACTTTTTTTTGGTTGCTTTGGCACTCCAATGCTTCCCCATGATTTCTCTTGTTCCCTTTTTGGTCAGTTCAGTTAGTTCCATACTTATGCATTAAGAGTTGGTATTGCATATTTCCCCATTCTTGTCAG
The DNA here is from genome assembly GCF_036169615.1 of Heliangelus exortis. Taxonomy (NCBI): domain Eukaryota; kingdom Metazoa; phylum Chordata; class Aves; order Apodiformes; family Trochilidae; genus Heliangelus; species Heliangelus exortis. The sequence continues at coordinate 166,419 of NC_092438.1, read as the reverse complement.
CAGAGCTTCCTTTGTATTGGGATCTTTCACCTCCAGCATGAAACTCCTTGGAATTCCTGTGCTCTTTCTAACTCTGGGATCAGGCTCGACAGTTTAGGCTCAACACTCCTCATTTAACTGTTGCAGACCCACTGAAATGTCCATAACTTACAGCCAACTAAATTACTCTGCCAACACTGGGTTTCTAACGTAAAATTAACAAAATGTCTCAGAAATGGTGAACAGCTTCTGAAGGGCTTCCTTGTGTCTTGAAGCTGAATAATACTGCAGGATTACACTGAGGCTGATCAGGTACTCCCCTCCTGTCTTCCCAGCCTGGGATCAACCCTCTATAGAATAGTATCCAAATAGAAACATTTTGTAAACTTAAACCAATGACTTCAAATTATTAAAAATCAAAGTTTTGTTCACATCTCTTTTTATCCAGCTACAGATCATAACATAAGATTTAAAATAACAAAGCAAAGACTCTTGGGGTTTTTTTAAGTATTTGACAAGAAATTCCATATACCTCAATAAGCTGGGCCAGAGAAACAAGTGCAGAGGAGTCACTGATCTCTTCACAAAAAAATAATGAAAGGGTTTTTACATACCTGTTTTCAAGAAATAAAACCCCATCTGAATTAGAGTAAATACTATGAATGCGGTTTGGATAAATGCACTGTGGGAATTACCAGGGTCCCTGGGCCAGCTACACTCACGCTCACAGAGAGAGACATTCATGTGCAGCAAGGAATTCAAACTGATCAGTGACAGCATCACTGATGTCAGATTCAGACTGAGTGGTTTCAGACCTACAGACAAGAAGTTTTCAAGTTGAAACATGACACACCACTCCATGACCAGCAGAGGCTGTATTCTTCACACAACACAGACACACACTTGATGAATTTCTACATTCAGATCTTCTAACAGCTTCTCAAGTGCTCAGACCCCACAACTCTGGGTTAATGTAATGCCTCACCCCATTCTAGTGAAGAAAATTCAGTTATACCTAAAATCAGGATGACAAAAAAAAAAAACATCCCACCCCTTAGTGATTTTTTTATACTGGAAGGACTATTTTGAAATGCAGAGTTACACATCATATGATTCCACCCCAGGTGGTGGAATCAACATCTAGAGCATTACCAGTCAGGTATTTCCTTGTGTTCCTTATCTGTATTTTAGCAGCAGCAGGACAGAGTTTGCAAAGCTGTAGAAAAATGCTGCCCCTTTTCCCAGTGTCAGTTCCAAGTGGTGGTATCCTGAAGAAAGGCTGAACCTTTGGGAAATGGAAGCAGCATCCAAACCTGAAGTCACCCAGATCCAAACATGTCCTGCAGGCAGAAGGGAAGAAAAATGACAGAGCTTTTACCCACAAAGGCACTGGGCTCCAATCTTGTGCTGAATGTGTCCACTGGGCTGTTGGCATTTTCATGTGCAGACAAACTATTCAACTGAACTGCTTCATCAGACAAAGCCCAAAGATCAAATGCAGAACTGCAGAATACCAACTTGGGGAGAAACAATTCTTTAACTGATAGCAATCTATTGAAGACATTTATGTACTCAGAGGGGCCCAAACAATTTCACCTCAGTTATGCAGCTTCAGGAAGAAATGTCCAGGCATTTACAGACACAAAAAGGAATTGTTTAGCTGCACAGAGGTGTCCTCAAAATGTTTGGGATATGTTGGTTTGAGTCGAAAGTAAGAAACAGTACCAAGTATAACAGTAACAGATAACAGTAACAGTGGGTTTTGGTAACATTTTCAAAAATTAGGAAAAAAAAAATTAGGAAAAAAAACCTGTGCAAATGATGGCATTACACAGTTTTGCTATGCTGAATCAAATACATTGCATTTACAACAAAGACTGTGTTTTATTGGAAAATACTTTAAGTTAATGTTTGGGAAATTAATACAAGGGTACATTGTTTGGATGTAAACGCAGGCTGCAATAGAAAGTGTAAGACTGTGATTTTACATACAGCTTTTGATGTTCCACTCACTGGCTCCCTTTGCCTTCCTCATGTTCCACTCACTGGCTCTGACTGGCTTCTAGAAGAACAAAAAAGGTGATCAGAACTCCAAATAAAGCACTTGTGTCCAACCTTAAGTAGTGAAAGCAGAGTATAAACTAGTTTTCTGATGCACAGAGTAAAACATGTTGAAGACAAAATTCAGTCCCTAACCCCACCTTTTCTTCTTCAAGATGCTGCTGTCCCTGCTGCCCCCCAGCCTGTCACTGCCCAGTGTCCCATCACCCCCAGGCCTTCACTACCCACTGCCAACCCCCAGCAGCCCCCTGGCTCTGCCATGGCTCCCTCAGCAGCCCTGGGCCCATCACTGCCCAATGTCCTTTCACTCTCCCAGACCCTCACCACCCCATGTCCCCCCTGTCACTCCCAGCCTGCCACCTCCCCGTGTCCCCTCCTGTCAGCAACCAGCCATGGCAGAACAGCCTGGGGGAGATGCAGTGGGCTTGGTGGTCACAGGGCCAGTGAAGGGAGGGGATGGCTCAGGGTGTCTGAGTGTCTCTTAGTGCAAGAGGATATAGAAAGAAACATTCTTGGGAACAAGTCCCCAGTGATCACCTGGTTTTTCCTTTTTCCCTTCCAGGTGATGATGGGCAAGCCCCAGGCCCATGCAGCCATTCTCTGCGCACAAGTCCCCTGGGGCTGGGTATCTGACACACGTTTCATAAAAGAACACAGCCCCAGAGATTTGATTTGTTCATCTTCAGCTGGGGGAAGGTGTGTGTGTGTGTGTGTGTGTGTGTGTGTGTGAGAGAGGAAGAGCTGCTCTCCCATTTCATTTTTGCACCTTAGCAAAAACATTGCATGATTTACACTCAAGAAATCAAAGGTAAGCGACGCAGATGGCTCCAACCACAAATTTCCACTGACTCCCTAGAAATATGCAAGACCACACTATCAGTCACACTGCCCTCCCTGCTGTAGAGGTGTCAGACCAGAAATGATGGTTTCAAGACAGAAAACACAACACAATCCAGCACAACAACAACAAAAAAACAACCTGAAGAAACCAGGTAAACAAACCAAGAGTCCCTAATCAAACCCTAAAAATGAAAACAAGCTTTCATCTTTGAAAAGAAAGCCCAGGGTGCTGGGGCCTGGCCCAGCTGCTCATCACTGCTCTTCTGGGGCTCTGCCCAGCTCCCTGCCCCCAGCTCTTCATCCCTCCCTCTCTCTCGTTTGCCCACCACAAGTTTGGGCTTTCACTGGCTGTCTCCCTCTCAACGTTTCCCAATTCCTCCCTGCCTCTTCTCAGAGCTATTGCTGTTTCTCTCTCTCTTTGTCTCCACATCTTTCTCTCCCTCTCCTCTCCTGGCCTTATTGTCCCTCTCTCTCCTGCAGCCTCTCCCCTTTCCTGCCCCTCCCCTCACCCTTTCCCCTCTCTCCTGCTCCCTCTCCCACCCCTCTGTCACTCCCCTCTCCTGGGGCCTTTTCTGTCTCTCTCAGGCCCCTGGCCCGCCCCTGGCCCACTCTCTGTCCATCCCCCCTCTCTCCTCCTTCCCGCCCTTCTCCTCTCTCTCTCCCTCCCTCCCTCCCTCCCTCCCTCTCCCCCTCTTTGCCCCCTTCCCCTCCATCTCTTTCCCGCTCCTCACCACTCTTTTTCCTGCCTTCTCTCCCTGCCCAGATCCCCTTCCTCCTGCTCCCCCTCCCAGCTGGGCGGGGGCCGGGGCAGCCCCGGGGTCGGGCGGGCTCAGGCAGCAGGAGAGGAGGAGAGCCCCGGGGCATGCTGGGAGCTGTAGTCCCGGGGCATGCTGGGAGCTGTAGTCCCGGGGCATGCAGGGGGCTGCCCGGCGGCCATCTTGGTTCCCGGGCCATGCTGGCAGCTGGCATTTCCCCACTCTCCCCATCCCGCAGCCGGGGAAAAACTCCGGGAGGGCGGCATGGATGAGCCAGCAGCTCGTAAAAGCCCTCAAAATGAAGGAGGAAGCATGCAGAGGGGGGATGCAAGGGCAGGTACCCTAGGAGGAGTAGACAGGTGGTTGGAGCAGCTGGGGAGCAGGGCAGGAGAGCCACATCCATCCCAGGTAGAACTTAATCTTGCCAGGGGTGGAAAGAGGAATAAGAAAAGCTTTGAGAGGTACCTCTCTCAGGTGGGCTGAGAGAGTTGGGGCTGTTCAGCCTGGAGAAGAGAAGGCTCTGGGGGGGCCTTAGAGATCCTTCCAGTCCATGAAGGGGCTACAGGAAAGCTGGGGAGGGGCTTTTCACCAGAGAGAGTAGTGACAGGACAAGGATTAATGGTTTTAAACTGAAAGGGGATAGATTTAGGTTAGATATTAGGAAAACCTTCTTCCTCATGAGAGTGGCAGGATACTGGAAGAGGTTGCCTAGAGAAGTTGTTGATGCCCTTCCGAGGAAGTGTTCAAGGCCAGGTTGGACGAGGCTTTGTGACACCTGGTCTAGTGAGAGATGTCCCTGCCCATGCAGGGGGTTGGGTCTTGATGATCTTTAAGGTCCCTTCCAACCCAAGCCATTGTATGATTCTCTGCCTCCTTAGGAGCTGTGTCCTGACTTCTCTGCAGTACTTGAAAAAGCTTGGGTTTTGTTATGGGCAGCTCAGCAGACACCAGTGAGACTCAGTGCCTGAGGCAAGTTGCCTTTAAATTCTCTCCTGGCTGATGCCCAGCAATGGGGCTAATTACAGCCATTAGTGGCTCATTTCAGGCTGGCTGCTCAAAAGCTGGGCTGCCTGTGGAAGGTCAGGCTGGTGCTGGGGCCTGCAGAGGATGTGTTTGCAGCAGGGAACTTTTAAGATGATTTTCTGTCTAGCTTGGTGTGACACATGTGGCATGGTGACAGTTAACATTTGTGTTGACATTTTCCCCAGAGTGAGGGAAAAGATAGGTGTCCTGCCAGTAATTCCTGGTAGGCCAGGAGAATTCTAGATGTCCATTTCCCTCTAGTTATGGGTTAGACTTGTCTAGGGAAACACCCTGCACTTGTGCAATGGCAATGGAGCTTTTGCAGTGAGCTCTGTGCAGTCAGAGGAAGCTAGTTTGCCATTTGAAGATGACAAGTGAGAGAAAAGAACTGGGTTACACAAGAAGGGTTATTTTACCCTCTCTATCATAGAATCATAGAATTGGCTGGGTTGGAAGGGACCTCAGAGATCATCAAGTCCAACCCTTGATCCACTACCGCTACAGTTACTAGACCATGGCACTGAGTGCCACATCCAGTCTCTTTTTAAATATCTCCAGGGACGGAGAATCCACCACTTCCCTGGGCAGCCCATTCCAATGTCTGATCACCCTCTCAGTAAAGAAATTCTTTCTAATGTCCAACCTAAACCTCCCTCGGCACAACTTGAGACCGTGCCCTCTTGTCTTGCTGAGGGTTGCCTGGGAAAAGAGACCAACTCCTTTGAATTGGTTATGAAAAAGCCTCTCCAGGAGAAGAACTCTACCAGCTCTTTGTATGGCTCATAGAGGTGGGGGAGAGCTTCTCAGCTTCTCTCAGATACTTAAGGGACCATTGTCACCTGTAGTGGCAATGAATGAATGCTGAAGCTTAAACCAATGCAAGGTTTAAGGATTAAAGGAGGCTTTTCCTTTCCTTCAGCCCCCTTCCCCCTGTGAATTGGTTCGGCCCCTCCCCCCCCCCCACCCCCCCGCCCCCCCCCCCCCAACCCCCCCACAGGTGGTTCGGCCCCACCCACCGTTGCCCCTGGCAACTGCTGTTAGGGGCGACTCTGCCGTTGTGGCTCCTGTGCTGAGCTGTGCTGCGCTGTGTCTCTCCAGCTGCTCCTGGTTCAAGATCTGAACAGGTTGCACCTCGCTGCTGCCCACGGTCACCTGTCCTGGCTGAGGTTCTGGAACTCGTGGATCAAGATTTTGGGGCATCGACTGCCGTGACAGGGAGAATCGGTGAGGGGCTGCGGGCAGCATGCTCGGGTGGCCTGTGGGAGCATCCCCCCTGCAGGGTTTGTGTGGGATCCCCTTGGAGCTGATTGCTTGCAAAGCAAGATGTGCCCTGTCAGCTGGGAGGGGGAACTTGAGAGCTTTCCAGTGCCGGGAGCTGCTGGGTGGGCGCCAGTGCTCCTGGAGGTGCTGGGCTGCTGCTTGGCCCTGCTCTCCCTGCAGGGTTCTCTTGCAGCTGCTGAGGTCTCTCCTGCCCTGTGGGTGATGTGTGCGGGGTTGCAGCAGCAGCAGGAGCAGCAGGGTCCCCCGGGCTGGGTGGTGCCACAGCTTTGGTTCTTTCCTTGTCTGTCAGTGTTAAGCTCCCATATTTAATTCTCAGGACACCTCTCCATCTGGCATCTGCAAACGGCCACACAGAGGTCGTCACATTTCTAGTAAAGCACGGCAGCCAGTTGGATGCTGTTGATAATTTTGGGAGAACACCCCTGATGAAGGTGAGTGAGAGAAGTTCTGCTCTTGGAAGAGGGGCTTATTGAGTGTGCATGAAAGGAGAGGTGTCTGGCAGGACTCTTGTGCGCAGAGCTGTGCGGAAACACGCCTGTTGGATTTGGAGTGGAACAGGCACCTGTCAGGTCATCTTTGCAGGTGCTCTTCTTTGCCAGTGGTCAGAAGCTGGGCGAGCTGTGATGGAGTGAAATGTGAATTCTGGAAGTCCTTCATTTTTTTTTGTGTGTGTGTGTGTTGTTCCCAGGCAGTACAGCTCAGAGAACAAGACTGTGTGACTTTTCTGCTAGAGCAGGGTGCCGACCCAAATCTTGCAGACATCGATGGCAACACTGCCCTCCAGTTGGCCATCCTGGCTCGTAGTAAAAACCTCGTGGGGCAGTTAATCAAGCATGGTGCCAAACTGGGTGCCAAGAATAAGGTAAATATAAATATTTCTTCAAGAAGTCCTTTCAGAAAGTTGCATCGATACTTCTTTTACAGATTTTTTTTTTTTTTACTTTGATTATTAAGATGATGCATTTCTCTGACTTTTCAGAAGGGCAGTACCCCACTAACTCTTGCTATCACTGAAGAACACGAGGAGATATTAGAAGATCTCCTGAAAGCAGGAGCTGATGTGCATGCTCGAGATGAGCAGGAGAAGGAGGGGGTGCAGGAAGAAGGAGGGGGTCCAGGAGGAGGAGGTGGTCAAGGAAGAGGAAGGGATCCAGGAAGAGAAGGGGATTCAGAAGGAGGAGGGGGTCCAGGAATAAGAGGGTATCCAGGAATAGGAGAGGTTCCAGGAAGAAGGAGGGGGTCCAGAAGGAGGAGAGGGTCAAAGAATAAGAGGGGGTCCAAGAATAGGAGGGGATCCAGGATTAGGAGGGGGTCCAGGAACGCAAAGACTTTGGTTTGCTCCTTGAGTGTTTATCCAAATGTGTTCATTGTAAAGGAATGGGGAAAATACTTCTTCCGAGAGCAAGTTGGAATGAAAATAATGACTGTGTCTGTGTCAAATGATCCATGGCATTGCATGTTTTGAATCTTTCAGAACCCCACTCATGATTGCTGCTTCTGTTGGGGAGATGTATTTGGTCAAAGTTCTCCTTTCTCACGGAGCCAATTGTCGCAGCGAGGGAAGACTCGGACACTCAATATGAGTTATCAGCAAGCTTCATTTATTGATTATAGCACACTATATTTTTGCAGTCCTTAATAAGCTAATACATATTCTGTAATCTAACCACCCTATTGGATATTATTCTAAATGTCAACCCCACCTTAAGTTCCTTGGTTATCTACATCCTTCTGTTACATTCTTTAGCTAACCACAAGTCCCTTTTGTTGTATAATGGCTACAGTCAAGGACATAGTGCCCATACGAGGTGGTAGTTAGCAACATTCATGCAACATCGGCAGATCAGACTAGCTGAGTTTGATGTTTCCCAAGAACTTCTTCAGCCATCTGCAACATGTCTACATGGCCCTTGTCACATAACCAATCCTCCACAATTCCCCCGTTTTTATTTTGTGCAATCATAACTTGTGTAGTCAGACGACTGTCCTGGTTTGAGCCAGGATAAAGGTGATTTTCTTTTTTTTTTCTTTTGCTTTTAGCTAAGTCTCTTGTAAGCAGTTGCACTTGCTGAAATTAACAGCAAGTTTCTCAGACAGTGTGTCTTTCTAGGACTGATAACACTCGATGTTTATAGTTACTGCTAGAGACTGGTAGGTAGAGCCAAGGACACTGCTCAGGTCTGAGGAAAACATAAAGAGGTCCCTCCTGCAGCCCTCCTCTGGGGAGGAACGGACAAGACAGATGCCAGAATTGACCAAACAGAGTATTCCATCACATATACGTCATCCTCAGTATAAATTTGAGGGATCGCGAGGGCCAAGCCAGATTCCCTGCTTCCGGCTGCCTGCCCTTCCTGCCTTTCCTGCTTCCCTTCCTTCACCCGGCATCCTGGAGGGATCCAGTCCGTTCGTCTGCCTGTGGTCCTGATCCGTGCCAGCCCATATCTGTGTGTTCCTGCCTCCAGTTCCCAACTGCTGCCGACTCCAGGAGTCCAGCCTGGACTTTCCCAGAGCTGCCCTGCAGACTCGGTGGTGACGTGAGAGCTAGTGGGGGAAAGGGGGGAGGAATGTGGTATCCATTTTCTTGTATATTTGTATATATTTAGTAATTTTTTCCTATTTATCATTACTGTTTCATTAAAGTTGTGTAGTTTAGTTTCCAACCCATAAGTCTCTCTCCCTTATTCTCTCTCCTTTCTTATAAGGGAGGAGAGAGAGATTAATAGAGAGCGTCTGTTACTCGGTTTAATTGCCGGGCCAGTGTTAAACCGTGACAGGCGACTAAGACTTTTCCTTACACAGGACAATATGAGCTGAGAAACAACAATAATCAACAGTGTCCTGGTTTGGGCCAGGATAAAGGTGATTTTTCTGAGTTTCTTGTAGATGGTTGAACTTGCTGAGGTTGACAGCAAGTTTCTCAAATGGAGTATTCCATCCCATGTGCGTCATCCTCGGTATGGAGTTGGGGGATCGCGAGGACCGAGCCACACCCTTACCAGCTGATCGGCCTCACCTGGGATCACCAGCAGAAGTGCTGGGTACCACCCCCCTTAACAGCTAATTGGTCTCACCTGTAGTACTATAAAAGACCAGCAGAAGCTCCCTGGCTGCCTGCCTGTGGCCCTGCTTGCTGGCCTGCCTGCCTGGCTGCCTCCCTGGCTGGCTGCCTGCTGCCCTGCCTGCTGCCCGGTTGCTTGCCTGCCTGCCTGCCTGCCTTCACCCGGCATCTTGAAAGGATCCCATCCAGTCCGTTTGCCTGCCTGTGTTCCTGCCTCCTGTGTGTCCAGCCTGGACTTTCCCGGGGCTGCCCTGCAGCCTTGGTTTGCGTGGGAGTTGTTGGGGGAGAGGGGGGAGGGAGTCTGGTGTTCGTTCTCTTGTGTGTTTGTGTGTATATATATATATATGGCATTTTTTCTTTTCTTTTTTTCCCTGTTTACCATTGTTGTTTCATTAAAGTTGATTGGTTTAGCCTCCAACCCATAAGTCTCTCTCCTTTCTTATCAAGGAGGAGAGAGAGATTAATAGAGAGCATCTGTCACCCGGTTTAATCGCCAGGCCAGTGTTAAATCGTGACAAACATTATTATCCCAACAATTTTTAACCCAAGCAACAATAATGAGGAAAGCATAGGGGTCAGTCCCCAACCTTGAAACCAAGAAGTGATAATACCATCCAGAGGACTAACTTGTTGCTCTATTTGTTGTGTGTGTTGTTTCAAATATTGTATGCTGGCATGAATACTCTCATTGTGATCAGAAAGATTCATCTAGCACATGCCATCAAAGTCCTCACAACCATGACCTTGAGCAAGTAACAAAAAATCTATAGCAGCTTGGTTTTGCAACAGTGCATGTCGTAAGCTCTTTTGATCCATTAAAAGTTCTTCCAAAATCTTAGTAGTTGTATTAGCTTGCTTTTCAGCCCAGCATGCTAGTTTAGCAAGATTATTCAAGGCATTTCCAGCTGCTGCTCCTGGAGTAAATACAGCTAATGCTGTCCTAGCTGCTACACTTAATAATTCTACCTCATCATCACACGTTGGCGCTAGCCCAATGCTGCATTCTCTGCGAACCTTCTGTATGGGAATATTTCTCAACTCAGCAAAGCGAGAGGCAAAAATGGTTAGCGATCCTAGGTAGCAGGGTCTACCAACAATATTATGAGGAATTCCCTGCCATGCTCTATCACCGCAAATAAAAAATATTCCTGAAGGCAAAGCTTTAGCAGTATCATTAACCCAAATTAGTTCTATAGGGCTGGAACTATGAGTTTCCCCAATGTCTCCCATCCTGGTTACATTTTTACTAGAGTTATTATATCCACAGTAGCCTGATCCCAGGCTATACTCTGCCATAGTAGGGGAAATATCTTGCCAGCTTACTGGGTAGGGCTTACCGACATATTTCGGTCCAAATACAATACAAGTAAGGGTCCAATTTCCAGTGACATTGCCAATAGCCTCGGAACCCAACAAATTTAATTCTTGTGGGTCCCAAGGGAGAGTAACATTTAACCCTTGGATCAATGCTGCTGAACAATTACCTGATGACACACTGTTCTTGCACCAACTCGTGTGCATGAAGGAGACTTTCCCATTTTAAAGGCCACTGCTCAACCCAGACCGGCTCATCAATTTTCCACCGGAGAGGAATTGGGAAAGTCCATGCAATGGCCGTAGCTATAAAGGGAGGTCTGTAGTCAGCACCATTCCCATCTGAGCAAGCACATCCCGTCCAATTAATGCAGATACCCCATCTGGAAGAGGAATTATTGACGCTGAGCAAGACACAGTTCACCCTCCCATAATCAACTGTAGTGGCAGTGATCTTTAAGCCAGCGTCAGTCTTCCAACACCTGCAACCGTATCTGCAGAAACAACTGTGGGCCAGTGTGGTGGCCATTCTTGTGCTGCCACCACTGTGACATCTGCACCAGTATCTAGCAAAGCTGTTTTTCGGGGCTTTCACCTTATTTTCTACCCAAAATGATTCCTCCCATGGTGCCGATTTGGTTTTGGGAGTAGGAGATGAAGGAGAGGGAAGAGGGAACTATCTTGCCATCAATAGTAGTTGAGGGCAAGAAAACTGTATTAGTAGCTGGCGGCATTGGATAAGGGGAACTTGTTTCTGCTTTATTTACAGCCCCCGCAGCTCTAAGGCATGCTGCAGCAGCTTGTGCTGCTTTTTATTCCTCCTGGTTCTGTTTCAGTGCATTTATAACTGTTCTCCACGGTTTTCCCGGCTTTTTATTAACCTTATCATCCTCCAAACTAGCATTCCATAACTTACCACCAAATGTGCACCACTCCCCCACATCAAAAGCCGTATTAGGGTCAACAAAGCATCCCTGTGCAGCTCCATAAGCTAACAACCCTGCCAGTTCCTTGGCTAAATCCTTATCTAACACTCCCCGCTTTTCTAAAAAGTATTTAAGGAGATCATACGCCGCTTGCCTTTCCATTACGCGTAATGTTTACCTGACAACCGTTGCAGCCCTTGCAAGACGGTGGCGGCCCGTAGTCAGCCGAGATTCTTCTGTAAGAATCACTCTGGGCACGGAGCCTAGTCTTCTGCCTCCTGTACTGCTGCAGAACTAGCTGGCAAAACTGGAGGACACAGAAGAAGCTCCTGCAGGGGATGCACTTCGATCTCCTGAGCAGGCAGGAGCTGCTCCAATTTTTTGGGGTGCACCTGCTGTGGACAGAAGAGGTAGGATCCTTATCTATGGAGGAGCTCAAGAGGAAAATGATGTTACCTTTTCGTGAGGTGGTTTGTATTGTCAGCACTGACTGTGCTCCCTGGTGACTTCAGTGCAGGCATCAGGAGGAGCAGCACAAGAAGCTTTGTGAAGTTGCTGATTTGTTACTTTTTGGCCTTGTCAGGCTGTTGTGATTTGTGTGCTCCACGTCTACTGCCAGGATTCTGTCCCATAGAATTAATTTTTTAATATAAATGAACTCTAGATTGGAACCTGTTCTTCTTTTAGTTTTTTTAAGTGTGTTATATCAGAACTCTGTGGCAAATGGGCAGCAGAGAGTGTTCAGGGAGCATTTCTTGGCATTAACAGTGCAGTCTGGCTGGCACTGCAAAGCGCATCATGAGAGTCCCTTTGCTGTGCTGCAGTAACAGAGGGTTAGGGGGTAAGCTGGGGTGATCCTGAGAGACTTTCTGAGGTCCTCTGAAGTGTATGTTTTGGGGAGGAGTCCTTGTGCCACATCCATTCCATGTGCTTGTGGTCAAATCAAGAGAAGCAGCACTCCCTCCTGCTCTGAGGCAGGCCCTCTCCTACATCGTCCCGATCCTAGTCGCAGTAGCCTTCCTAACCCTGGTAGAACGAAAAGTACTAAGCTACACACAAGCCCGCAAAGGACCCAACACTGTAGGCCCATTCGGACTTCTCCAGCCAATAGCGGAGGGGGTAAAACTATTTATCAAAGAACCAATCCGCCTATCAACATCCTCCCCCCTCCTATTTATCACAACCCCAATGCTTGCCCTCCTGGGAGGGTTGTAAATGGAAATGTGGGGTAAATTGGAAATGTGGGTTTTTTTTCTATTCCATTCCATAAACCAGGTGTGCAGAAAATGAAAAAGTGTAAAGAGGAGCAGATGTGGCAGCAGCAAGAAGTAAGAGCCAGAGACTGATGAAAAATTCAAAGCCAAAATCCAGATGATTTTATTTACAGAAAGTACAAAAAAAAGAAGGGGAGGGGAGTAGGAAGTGAAAAGGAAAGGGGAGGGGGAGAGGATGGAAAGGGGAGGGGGAGAGGATGGAAAGGGGAGGGGGAGAGGGGGGAAAGGGGAGGGGGAGAGGGGGGAAAGGGGAGGGGGAGAGGGGGGAAAGGGGAGGGGGAGAGGGGGGAAAGGGGAGGGGGAGAGGGGGGAAAGGGGAGGGGGAGAGGGGGGAAAGGGGAGGGGGAGAGGGGGGAAAGGGGAGGGGGAGAGGGGGGAAAAGGGGAGGGGGAGAGGGGGGAAAGGGGAGGGGGGAGAGGGGGGAAAGGGGAGGGGGAGAGGGGGGAAAGGGGAGGGGGAGAGGGGGGAAAGGGGAGGGGGAGAGGGGGGAAAGGGGAGGGGGAGAGGGGGGAAAGGGGAGGGGGAGAGGGGGGAAAGGGGAGGGGGAGAGGGGGGAAAGGGGAGGGGGAGAGGGGGGAAAAGGGGAGGGGGAGAGGGGGGAAAGGGGAGGGGGAGAGGGGGGAAAGGGGAGGGGGAGAGGGGGGAAAGGGGAGGGGGAGAGGGGGGAAAGGGGAGGGGGAGAGGGGGGAAAGGGGAGGGGGAGAGGGGGGAAAGGGGAGGGGGAGAGGGGGGAAAGGGGAGGGGGAGAGGGGGGAAAGGGGAGGGGGAGAGGGGGGAAAGGGGAGGGGGAGAGGGGGGAAAGGGGAGGGGGAGAGGGGGGAAAGGGGAGGGGGAGAGGGGGGAAAGGGGAGGGGGAGAGGGGGGAAAGGGGAGGGGGAGAGGGGGGAAAGGGGAGGGGGAGAGGGGGGAAAGGGGAGGGGGAGAGGGGGGAAAGGGGAGGGGGAGAGGGGGGAAAGGGGAGGGGGAGAGGGGGGAAAGGGGAGGGGGAGAGGGGGGAAAGGGGAGGGGGAGAGGGGGGAAAGGGGAGGGGAGAGGGGGGAAAGGGGAGGGGGAGAGGGGGGAAAGGGGAGGGGGAGAGAGGGGGGAAAGGGGAGGGGGTAGGGCGGGAAAGGGGGGTAGGGCGGGAAAGGGGGTAGGGCGGGAAAGGGGGTAGGGCGGGAAAGGGGGTAGGGCGGGAAAGGGGGTAGGGCGGGAAAGGGGGTAGGGCGGGAAAGGGGGGGGGAAGGGGGGGGGGGTAAAGGGGAGGATGGCAAAGGGGAGGGGGACTACGCATCAAAAAAATACCAGGGAAGGGCAACAGGGCTGTCATCCATCCAACCAACTAAGAACATTTATTCAGACTGACAGAAACATCTTTTCATGTCTTCTAATCCATCACAAGATATGGAATCAGCTCCCAAGGATGTAATTTAAAGTTCATCAGTGTCTGGCAAGAAAAGAGATAAGATTCTTCGTGTTACTTTTACAGGAGAGAGGGGCAAAGAGGTCACTGTCAGAACATTATGGCTACGAAGCCAGAGCTGAACACTCTCTGTGGTTAAAAGCAGACAGCAACAGAAGGAAATTGGCTCAGGGGCTTCCTGCTTTCAAACAGCACCGGTCACTCCAAAGCTGTGACTCTGGAGTAATCATCACAAAATAGGTGCAACTCCTCCTGGGACATCAGGCCTCACATCACAGAACAGGTTTGATGCCACGGATGACAAACATTCAACTCCCCTGACGATTGCTCTGAACACTACTGAGTGAGCTTTCCCTAAAGAAAGGATAACTTTTGATTAGCCTCTTCTTGCCTATTCAAATAAAAAGACTGCAACAGAGGAGCTACAAACACAAGCAATGAGCAAGGGACAGCAAAGACCAAAAACTGACAGCAGAGGGTGTGTGTTATGGGTCAGTGCTGAAGGCAGCCACTGGACAAGGGAGGAGAAGTGATGGCTGAAGTCTGAAACTCTGTGTAAGGGCTCCTTTTATGTTTGTGATTGAGGATTAACTCCAGTGAAAGGTGACTTCAGATTAAGCCAAGTGTATCTGTGTGGAGGAAATAGGTAAGATTCCTTTCTGATGGGTTTTGTGTTTTGGGTTTTTTTTTTTTTCAGGCAGCTGTTTAAAGCTCTACAAAGCATTTTGTAAGCAGAAAGTTTCCACGTTCAAGTAAGTGTAAAGCTAGCGGAAAAAAACCCTGTGCTTAGCACAGGAACTAAACAGATTTCAAGATGTTGTTTTCAAGAGGTAGGAGCAGTCATCTTTTTACTTTTACATAACACATTACCATGTCCAGGTTCTTCAGAGGCAAATTCATCCAGTTCCCACCTGTACTAGAATTATACAGAAAACACACCATTAAGCATTGTGCAATATTAAACTTCTAAAACATTCTTCAAATCCACACAAAAACAGGCAGTAACTCCAAGGGCCAAAGAAGTGAGGCCATAAACCAGCAGAGTGGAGGGAAGGGCCCCCTCTGCAGGACTAAAGGGAGAGCAGTGACCAAATTCACAGCTCCTCCAGGAGAACCCCTCTACAAACCCAAATGCCTCCTACACACAGTGGATCTCCCACACTGAAGTATGAAGTGAGATTTGTTGCAGATTTATTTATTGTAGTCAGACATCCTAGGTAAGAAAATTTTTATTTAAAGCTTAGCTGGGAACATCCTATGGCATCATCTTTGGTTTCTTGGGCACTCTTGGAAAACAGCACTCAAAACCCAAACTTTTCACCCCTAGCACCTAGATGTTGTGTTGGGATGAGGAGGAGTTACACCATGAGTAATCCCTGCAAATGAGTTGTAAGTGAGGATGGGATTTCAAAATGTCTACCTTGGCTGCAGAAGAGGAAATCCTGTTCATCCATAATTCTGCTCCTATGGGTGAACTGGGATGCCTCCTACTGGACTTGGACTTCTGTTCAGAACCAGGATGTCCCAGGTGAGTTGAGTGGTAAACTGGATTTGCAGCCACTGATGGGAAGTGTGTTCTTCCACCTTCCATGAAGCTTTCTGTAGGCTTTTCCTATTTTTTTTTTTTTTTTTTTTTTTTTTTTCCCCCCATCAGTTCTGAAACATTCAGACACAAAGAATTATCTCTGGTAGGAATAGATTAGGAATGACCAAACCCATTTGACCTGAAGGGTTCTGGGGAGCCTATATCATAGGAGCCAAACCTGCAAGAGTTACCAAGACTTGGGATTGCTCAGCACTAAAGCTTCAAAGCAATCTGTGAACGGAGTTTGCTCTGGAATTTTGGGACAACTTCATCTACCTTGGTTTTAGCCTCTCCCAATTCCTTTTCCAAGCCAGGTTGGCTTCCTCCAGGTTCCTGCAGCGCCTCGTAGCAACTTCCAGTGAAGCTTCTGCCACAGACAGCTTTTTAATGTCACCTCTCTGACATTAAATGAAATGGTTAGATGAGCATGAAAAAAGTCATAAGGACATGAATTCTGTCTTTAACTTATTTGATTATTCAGTTACAACTGTCTTGAATTCAAAAAGTAGGAAACTTTTGCCTGCCACCAGCAGTCAGCCCCTCCAAACTCACGGAGCAGCTAATGGAGGTTTCTGTTTTCTAATACATAAAAAAATATTATAGTATAGATAATATTATACTTTTTGAACAATACACCAGCATACACTGAATCATGTTATTTTTTTTAACCAAACCCAAAGCAACCTGTTTGATGCAAGAGCCACAGGTTGACTGCAGATACTACTCTGGTGACTAAAGGCATGACTTTGTATGAGATGGTTCTTGGGTCTCTTTCTGCATTCTACAAAGAATTAAATTAATACATTAAATTAATAATTAAATTAAGACATTAAATTAATACCAAGTTAATTTTAGAGTAACAACTTTCATAAATCTGGACAGTCCCTCCTTTCCTCCAGCCACCCACCCAACTACCATCTCCCAAAGGAACCTGGTGTTTTGGCACTAGGAATACAAAGTTTTTCCCAGGGTAAAACCATTGACAGCACTCCTGGAGTTCTTCCCCCTCTTCCCTTTTACAGAAACTGAAAAAATGAAGAATAAGGTGGTTATATCTGACACATGCAGGTATTCACCTCACTCAAACACCCCAGGGTTGAGAGGAAGAAAGAAATGGAATTTTAAAGCACTGTGCACATCACTATTCACAGACAAACAGCGTCTAACAGGACTAGTTCCTGTTTTCCAGAAAATAAAAATTAACAAAATGGGTACAGCAACTTTTAAAACTTTGCTGTGCCTGGGACTGGTGGAATTTGCAGAAAAAAACTTTAACATTCTAATCAGTCTTCTGACAAGTTAATTAGCCTAACACAGCCACACAGAAGAAATTTAAATATTGCTGCACATCACAAAATAGAGAAGAGAAAGCTTAGTGGCTGAAATTGACTTTTTTGAGGAACAGGCAGGTCCCAAAAGACAGAATGCAGAAATGAACAGCAAAACACTGCTTAGAGACTTCAAATATGCAAAAAGTGTGTCCTTTACCTCCCTTTTTTTTTAGTTTTTCAGCCTCATAGTTTAAGACTTCTTCTCTTAAACCAGCACACTTGGCCTTTAATTCCTTGTTCATCTTTTCCAGCATGGAAACTTGCTTTTCAGCAGAGTTTGTGGAAAGTGTCATTAAAGCACCCCTGTGCAGCAGCTGATGGAATAAATGGCTTTCCCTCTGGAGCTGGGCCAGTGCCTCCTGTGTGGACAGGATCACAGAATCATTAATGCTGGAAAAAAACCTCTAGGATCCTCCAGTCCAGCTGGGAAACCAACACCACTAAACCATGTCCCCAAAGTCAGAATAATGTGCTCCCCTCTCCCCTGAGGTGTTACACAGGACTCCAGACCCCTCTGCCCAGCCCTGCCCCAGATAATCCAACAGGATGCCTGCCCTATTCCCCTCATAAATACCCTAAGAAAAAAGTCTTTTCAAACACTTCTTAGCATGGCCCAACACACATGTTTTGCAGATGCAGGGAAAGCATCAAAGGTCACCAAATTCCAAGGTTTCTTGCATGAGCTTTCTCTTACAAAGAGGAAGACCAAGTATGTTTAATCACACACATCAGCCTTTTACAGACAAATCTTCTTTACTTCAAGATGTATTTTGTATGGGGGGAAAAAAAATGCATTTGACTGCATTGTTTGCAGGAACAACACAGCCCAGCTGGAAATAAAGCAGCAGAACAGGAAATACCCAGCATTGTGGAAACGATTTTTCCCCACCCTAAGAAAACTGTACCCAACTTCAGACAGCAACACCACCTTCCTCTGCACGACTCTGCCATCACCAGTAGTCACTTTCTGCTCATTTTCTTTACCTTATTGTAAAATTTACTCTATAATTACTCTCAATTTACTCTATAATTTTACTTAGCAGTCCGGACTCTAATTCAAAACATTTGGCTTCACATACCTGCACCCCAGAGTTGTCAGTGGCTTCCTTTAGGCTTTTTTTTTTTTTTTTTTTTTTTTTGCTGGTGATGACACACGGAAAGTTCACCTCCAGGGAAAACCGCAGTCTTCTTCCAAGGATTTTTCCAGCAATGGAGAGCAGAGTTATAGCTCAGTAGTGTGAGCAGTTTGACTTTTCTCCTTTCTTCTTCTACAGGGTGATGACTGCAGCGTGGTGTTTTCACCAAAGCTGTTTCTCACTGGATCTTTTGGAAGACAGTGAAATTTTAGAGGTTCTCTTCTCTTTGTCAACAATTCTTGGAACTCTCAGGTGTTTTCCTCAAAGCAATCTTTGGTTTTCTTTGAGGAGCACCCTGGGGATTCTTCAGAGATTGCAGAATGCTCTTTTTAATGTGCTTCCAGAGCACCTCAGGAGAGAGAGCTATGGGATGATCTAAAAGCCCCAGCTTGAAGGTTTACCGGGAAGCTGTTTCTCACTGTACCTTTTGGAAGACAGTGAAATTTGAGAGCTTCTTTTCTTTGTCAACACTTCTGGGATCTCTTGGGTGAGATCCCAATCTTTGATTTTCTTTGAGGAGAACCCTGGGGATTCTTCAGAGGACTGCAGGATGCTCTTGTTAATGTGCTGCCAAAGCACTTCAGGAGAGGGATCTATGGGATGATCTAAAAGCCCAGCTTGAAGGTTTACCGGGAAGCTGTTTCTCACTGTACCTTTTGGAAGATGGTTCACTTTGAGCCTCCTCCCTGGGATGCCACCCCTCTTAGGTTTGGGCTTCAAGCAGAGGGGTAAGTCTGCATAGCACAAGGCAGTGGTCTGTAGGACATTCTGCACCAGGCACCGCTCGGCTAGGCGCACTAATAGCACAGGTCCGTGTGAGGTGTCAGGTGCTTGAGCCAGGAATGCTTCAGAAGGATTGTGCTTCATGCTGTCGTTCTCTGCTGAAGAGAAAGTGTTGGTGATGCTGAGCTGCTACTCAGCACAGAAACTCCGAGTCAGGGAGAGCATCTATTGTCATACAGTTTCCAAAGACAGAGCCGAAGCTTCCCAGGTACACCTTTCCAGGGGCTTCATAGTTCTTTCCTACTGCGGTGTTGAAGTCACCAAGGATTATGATCTTAGCATCTGCAGGAACCCTTTGGGTGAGGCAGTGCAGGTGGGTGTAGAATTTGATTTTTTTTCTGCATGGTCAGCCTGGAGGGTTGGGGCACACATACTGAGGAGAACAACATGGTGCTTGTTGTGGAGTGGGAGGCGTAAGGAAATGATGAGACCCCCAATGAGCGGTCGGCAGATTTTCAAGTTTGGAGGCCTGGAATATCCATGAATAAAAAGCATAATCCTCAGCTGTCAGCCCAGCAGTGTCTTCATGGGAAACATCAGCACTGTAATGAAGGAGAACTTTGATCAAATGAAGATTCCTACCAGCAGCAGCAATCATGGGTGGGGTTCTGAAGGATTCAAAACATTCTATGAAAGGGATCATTTTACACAGACTCTGTCATGATTTTCATTCCTGCTTGCTCTCAGAAAAAAGGTCCACAGGACCACACCCCATTAACTTGTGCAAAGGAATAAAGAGAAAAAAAGAATCTTGTTTCCCACTAATTCGTTCCATTCATATCTCTGTGGTTCTCATCCATGCCTGAGGAAAGAGAAAAGGGTGGAAATAAAGCCAGCACACTGATTTCTGGAAAAGAGAATGAAGGGCCAGGCAAAATACAGACCCTTTGGGGAATAGAACTTGCCTGCACTGTTCTCCTTCCCCCCCACCTCCCTGGAAAAGATATCCCAACAAGCTATCCCAAACCTCCCCCTGAGCAGGTACTTCTCATCTCACTGCACATCTCTTCATACTGGGCTCCCTGGCAGCACTCACCTTCCCAAGAACTCTTTTTCAGAAAGCAATGTTGACTGACTGCCTCCCCACCCAGGGTGCTTGAGCACAGAGTGAGCTGCACCCTGTGAGACTCTGGGAGATGATACTCAGAGGCTGGGAGATCAACTCCACAACAGCACTGGCACTCCTGACACAGCCACTCTCACAACCAAGAACTTTCTGAAGATCACAACTGGCAAGGAGGGGTAAACCAGCCTACTCCTAGAGTTTCAACAAGTTCCACTCTAACAGGTGAAATCCATGCACTCTCACCCCACAGAGCCTTCACTGCCACAGAAGCCACACCAGACAAATACATCAGGGCTGAAAGTAATCTGCAGCAGTCATTCTTTCCATTGGACCAAATAGCAACTGCAACATTCTTGCAGCCTTAGGGTTTCTATCACGAAGTTGGAACCAAAACCCAAAAGCATCAAGAGACAGAACATTGCCAGTATAAGATTCCACCCAACATTAAACAGTACTTGGCTACAAACCTTGTACCTGGCTGCAGGGAAGAAGGGACTATTGATTATTAAGGAGACGAATAAGAAAGAAAAATGGCCTTCAGTTCCAAGGTCTTCTTCAGGGAGAAAGAAAAACATGTAAATGAAGCAAGTTAAAACATCAACAGTGCCAAGACTCCTGTGACACAAGAGTGCAGATGGAAAACAAAATCAGAAAAGGAACAGAAACAGACCATATGGTTTGGAACTACAAACGAACTGGAACAGCCCTGCTCATGGATTCTCTTCAGCAGAAGTAAAGAACAGGATTTCAAAATGCTTACCCATGCCTCATAGGCTGCAACCCTGTTTCTTCTTCTTCTAATGCACTTCTCATGGAGTGCAGTATTGGCTTTCTGTAGTTCATTAAGACAGAGGGAGGGCTAAAGGAACCTTCCTCACAAATACGCCATCTCAGGTTTACAGATATAATGCTGACCAGATGCAGAAGAGGAAGTTTTGGAGGAAAACACACAAGAAAAAAAAGTCATCCCTTAAAACACTGCAAAAAGCACGTACCCACCTTTTCAGTGTTTTGTAGGCATCTTCTCTTTTTCACTTCCTCCAGATACAGCTTTTCATATTTTTGCTTTAGAACAATGCTCTCCCTCAGGGTCCTTTCACTGTCCAACTCCTGTTCAAGGTCTCCAATTCTGCAGAGCAGTAGCTTTCTCTCTGAATTCATCGTTGTCATGGGCTCTGCTCTGTTCCACTCTGTCCTGGGAAGCTGCCTGCTCCTGAAGCAAGTAACACACTTTTACCCACCACAAAGAAAAAGGGAACTCTCCCACCCCTCAGCTGAACCTGCCCAGTGTCAAGGGCACCGATTTCCTCCCTGAGGCACCTGAGCCTCCTCACTCCCCTCAGCAACCCAGGCAGAACCCCGGAGCTACCACAGGCAAGAATTCTTCTCCCTCAGAAAGAATCCCTCCCTCTCAGCACTGTTATTCATCAAAGCTTCTAAAGAAGGAACACTGTCTCTGTAGGAGAGAGCAGAGAGAAAAGGGTTCCTCAAGGAAGGAGTCGTCCCCACCACCACCACTTTGGTGGCTTCTGTTCTCAGAACTGATGGGTGATGTTTCTCACCTCTGCATGCAGCTGCTGTTTGGGCTTCTCCAGTTGTTCCTGGTTCCTCCCCAGGATGGACATCTCTGCTCACTGAGCCTGAGTTTGGTTTTCTCCCTGCACGCCTGCCTCAGGCTTTGCCTCCAGCTTCCAAAAAAGTTCATCAAGCTCTAGACAGAGACAAAAAACAAACAGAAAAGAAAAGGAACTCAGCAGGATATAAGAGAAGTCAATCTATGAAAAATTGGTAAAGGGCTGGGCACCAGGACTGTATTTGACAATTTGACAAACATCTGCTGACTCAGTACCAAAATCAGAGTGAAACCAAGGGCTTCCTTTTAAAAAAAGAACAGCTGTCACATCATTTCTGATAGGATTCCTCAGGTTCCCAGCCCTTCTCAGTTCTCCTGCAGCAGGTCACACACCAAGAGGCACCAAACTGATAGCATTTCACCCACAGGCCTACCTGGAAAAGCACTGGGACTATTCTGCTGGGAGATGCTCGTGTGCCCATGGGAAGTCGAACACACCCATACCTGCCCACCCACCTTCTGGTTTCAGCACAAACACCACATCTCATGCTTTAGAGGAATTTTTACACACTGTCAGCACAGTCAAGCTTCATTATGGAACTGACAAACACACAATCTATTTTTTCTCTACACTGAGAAATTTTTAAATAGTGGTTCAGAACATGGCCTTTACTGAAGGAGGAAGATGTATTCTCCACTGTAGGTGAAAGCTGCAGTTTATTTTAAAAATGTGCAGGAAATATCAGCCTTTCTTTAGGCCCCCATGCTCAACTACAGCTCTGTCCTTCTCTTCCCCCCCTCCAGAAGCAGACTTTTTCTGTATCCATTGAACATCAGACTTGATATCCTGTCAGTCATTAAAAGGGGAGGAAACTGGCACGGTGGAAACTTGAAAGAGGCTCTAACAGAAGGAAGAAGCTTCACTTATTTGAGAGGACAGGAGACAACGGATATATGCTTGAGCATAGGAGGTTCCATATAAATACGAGGAGAATTTTTTTCCCTGTGAGGGTGACAGAGCACTGGCACAGGCTGCCCAGGGAGGCTGTGGAGTCTCCTTCCCTGGAGACATTCAAACCCCACCTGGATCTGTTCCTATGTGACCTCCTGCAGGTGACCCTGCTCTGGCAGGGGGTTGGACTCCATCATCTTTTGAGGTCCCATCCAACCCTAAACTTTCTCTGATTCTATTTAAATCTGCCTCAATGTAATGACCTTCCCTGTCATTCAAAATAACTCTTCCAAGAGCAACACAAAAACTTGACAAACTTTTGCACTAATCATGAGCCCCAGCAAAGGCAGGTGACTTTTCTTTCATGCTACTCAGCAGCAATAACCGCCTCAAAAGCACTTTTGGGAACTCTGCTTCTGGGTCCCCAGGACAAGGGAAAGGTGGGCTGAGACAGCCACTAGTGAGCAACAAGTTCAACAACATTTTCTGCATCACCTCACTGCACCGTGCCCAGGGAAGCAATGACACCATTTACAAAAGCAAAACCTGAACTTTCTCCAGCTCAAGTCATGCCTAAGATGGGGATTGAGGGTGGCCTTGGGCAAAGCCAGCTTCATACAGTTCTTCTGAGTGATGGTGGCATTCCATATGGTGGCCTGGACTGGGTCTCACTGCTCTCAGCCCTGACACTCACCCATGGACACCATATCCTGGCAGGAATGCAGATCTGCCTGTCCCCAGGGGCTGCCCTGGGGATCTGCACCTTTGGCTCATCCCCATGGCTCTCTGCTACCAGAGCTCTGCTGCTCTTCTTGGGGAGGGCGTGTGGGACTGCTCCTGCCCCTGGAGCTCATGGACCCTGACAGCCTTGTGGGGACTCTTCCCATCTCCCTGCCTCTACACAACAGCAGCCCTTCAGGTGCCTTGCAGAGACTGCTTTGCACATCACCTTTTCATCTTGACCCATCAGGAGAACTGCTTTGCTATTGGGCACACAACAGGATCTACAGGCAGGACCTGCACCTCATGTTCTCCCCACGGCAGCTGCACTACACCTCCATCTGTCAGCCAACTTCCACAGAGAGCCAAGGGACACAATTCCTGAGAATATTTCATCAGATTTCCCACCCAACAGGCCAGTATCTAACAATGGAAACAGATGCCCCCACTGAACCAAAGGCAAAGAGGTGATTTTGATTCACATCTTCTTCTCCTTCTTGCTGTTCTCTAAGCCAAACCAGCCAAGAGCTGGCAGCTGCTCTGAATTTCTACTTACATTTTTTTCCTCTGCAGAAAAGAAGAAAAGGGAAATACTGCTCCTTGGAACCTGGCAGCTGTTTCTTGTTTCCCAGGCACTAGCTCATTTGCCCCCCATTCCTTCAGTATGTTTTTCTGCAAGGTTTTTAAGCTCCCACTACCCTCAAAACATGCAGCAGCTCTTCCAGACACTGAACTGGAAGCACGAAACATTTTACCCTGCCCAGAAACACAGGGGTCAGAAGATGACCAGAAGAAATCCAGGGAAAAATGGGCAACTGCATCCTTACTCGATGTGGTAAGCTGATAGCAAACCCCACCAGCAGCTCTGCCTGATACAACCACTCCAAAATTTTGACACAGGGACCCAGCTAGCTTTTATCTGCTTCCTGGAGGATCCCTAAAGGATCACAAGAGAGTCTGAGCCTGAAGAGCAGGAATAAGAGAAACACCTGAATAGAGAAGTACTCAACAAAATGTGAACAAGGTGGTGCTGGGTATTGGCTGGTCCTCTGGAGGGTTTCCTGGGCTCACCTGTTTCAAGAATTCATTCTTTCTTTCTCCCTTCCAAGTGGAGAACCATGGTCTCCAGGCTGCAATCTTGGCTTCAGCCTCTTTTTCCTCACGCTGTGTAAGTCCTTTGATGGCAGAGATGGCACAACCTGCTTTTGCAGCTGTGAGAGCAACAGTGACAAAAGGAAAAACTTTTCAGATCAGCAGTGCTATTTATGCTGCTACCCAAAGGGACCAAGATTTGCCTAGCAGATCCAGCACCAAAGTGGAACAGAACCTGCTGATCCAGCTCAACTATCTAGAACACAAGTTTACTGGATGCTTTAGCAGCACTCTGTAAGAAAAAGAAAAGCAGAAAACACACGAGCCTCTCATGTACCTGCTGCTGGTGCTGCTCCTCTGCAGCTGCCCGTGATGCTCCTAAGCTGGTCATCAAGTCTTCCAGGTGGTCATGAATCTACAAAAGCAGGAAAAGAAGCAAGAAGACACACTCTGACTTTCCAGCCTGAAAGTTGTAGATTCCTCCTTACCGAAAATGAATACTACATCCACCTCTTCACCTCTTTATTCCTATTATACCCAACACCAATGATCAAAATGGCCATAGTTTGAGGTCACTGTAAAACTGGTTGCAGTCATCTCCTCTGCTCTTTTCTTCAAGGAGAGGGAGAACACCATGCGGGACACAAAGAAACTTCAGTGAAAACCATCAGGAGGAGCATCTGAAAACCATGCCCTGTGAACCAAAGGGGAAGGACCAGCACCCTGACTACCGTCCCTCTCCTCAGCAGCAGTACAGCAAAGTCACACTTGCACAAGCAGTCTTCACAAGAGCCCTCATGCACCAGTTCAATACAAAAATGAACAAAGGCACACCGAGTGGCCAAAGGAAAAGCAGTTCTGCACAACAAAAGCTCTGGGGAGTCTGTTTTTGTTCCAGCCTGGGGATGCCAGTCAGGCCTCTGGCACAAGCTGCTTGCCATCAATATCCCCTGAGGACAGCAAGTGTCTGAAGTGGCATCTGAGGCCAGGAGGGGCCTAAGGCAGACAACAGTCACACCACTGGATTTGGGACAAATCCTGCACTTTTAAAGCATTAAGGAGCGTTTCCTGAGTTACCATGGAAAACTCTTAAAACCAGAAAGCTGGGGATGGGCCAGAATGCTGTCCCAGCACCCTGTATGCAGGAGAAAGCAGGAACTGAGCTCCCCTCAGCTCTCCAGGAAAACCTCATCTTAGCATTTCCCCACAGCAATCGGTAAGAAGCTCAGGAGCTCAAAACAAGGCAAGTTGAGGACCAGCTTACTGAGGCAGAGGCTTGCAGGGTTCCCTCAAGGGCTTCAATCATACGTCTTTGCTGCTGGACTCTGCCTTCCAGTCTGGCGTTTTCCATGGAAAGGCTTAAAAAGAAATACAGGCCTTATTAGAGAAATCCACCAGAGCAGCAATTCTTAAAGAGCAGCAGGGGAAAAAACAAACAAAAGTGTCTTCAAAACCATCTGTTAACTTGCTGTGATGCAACGAGGCTGTGCTGTGGTTTTCACACAACCCCAGACAGTGACAGACACCTTGGTTCTCTGTGTCAGTCTCTTACCACTGCACACGCTCTTCCAGCTCTTTTACTCTAGCCCTGGTCTCAGAAGATGATGACAGGAGGTCTTTAAGTTTTTGGGACTTCTCTCTTAGTTTTCTTTTCCTATCCTTGTAGTGATGAATCTGATGCTCATATTGAAGCTGCTGCTCTTCCAGTTCCCGACACTGTCAAAACACAGCAAGAATCCATATCAGCTGGGAGAACTCTTCTAGAGAAAAAAACACTGCTGCTGAAGAACTCAAGCATGACTGCCCATGTCTGCACACACCTGCTACCCAAAGAACTGTCATCAGTTGAAATACATTTAAACTTTCACTTCTACTAGCAAATGAACACAAACCCTTTTACTTTGCCATCCTCTAGACTGCTCTCTCCCATCCCTCTCCTGATCCCCTAAAGCATGGTTCCAAGCACCAACACTCACCCTCCAACTCTTTAAGGGACTCATGGCACCCACTGCTTTCCTCCTCCATTGAAAACTGAAATGAAACTTGATCCCTCTCCTAAACTGCCTTCAGTCACTTCATCCCCTCTCATAAGGAGATAAAGATGATTTCTGTTTCAGAATATATACATATGGAGAATAAGGTACAAAACCATTCTGAACATGATTTTATGGTGGTCTTGGCAGTGCTGGGTTAACACCTGGACTTGATGCCTAAAGGTCTTTTCCAACCAAAAAGATTCTGTCATCCTCTGTTACCAGAGGGGGGGGGGGGTGAGGGGAAGCACCGTGAGCATAAAGAAGTCCAGAATTTCTACTGCCCTTCAGAAATCAGACAAACTGCTGGGCCAAACCACATGCAATGAGCAACAAACACGTCAGTCACTAACCTCAGACCAAGTAAGGACACCGTGTCCTCATGCCACGGACATGGACATCAAGTTTATTAGTGTGATTCCTCCACACATCATCCCATCTCTGGGATGTGCTGGAGTTTGTTCTGGAATTCTGGGACAAATTCATGTACCTTGGATTTAGCCTCTCCCAGTTCCTTTTCCAAGCCCAGGCTGGCTTCCTCCAGGTTCCTGCAGCGCTTCGTAGCAACTTCCAGCGAAGCTTCTGCCACAGACAGCTTTTTAAGAGCTTCACCAAGCTCCTGCTGCAGCTTTCTGACATTGCCCTGATGAAATGGTTAGATGAGCACAAAAAAGGTTATAAGAACATGAACTATGCCTTTACTTTAACTTATATGATTATACACTTAGACCTGTCTTGGGACTCAATCCCAAAGGGAGGAAAATTTTGCCTGCCACCAGCAGTCAAAAGCTGAGCACCTCTAAATTATCACCAGCTGCTCATGAGGATTTCTGTTTTCTAATACCTACGAAAGGCTCAAGTATTAATCATCCTGCACACTACACCGGCATACCTGAATCAGGTATTTTTTTAACAAAACTCAAAGCAATCTCTTGTCACAGTTTGACTGCAGATATTACTCTGGTGACTAAAGGCAGGACTTTGTATTAGATGGTTCTTGGGTCTGTTTCTCCATTCTACAAAGAGAATTAAATGAATACTTGGATCTGAAAGCTCTTCTGACAAACACTTGAGGTTTATATTGAAACACATCTCTGTCTGTTTCCTTACCAAGTTCATTTCAGAGTAACAACTGCCTCCCTGCTGACACATTTGCCTTCACAAATCTGGACAGGCCCTCCATTCATCCAGCCACCCACCCAACTACCATCTCCCAAAGGAACCTGGTATTTTGGCACTAGGAATACAAAGTGATTCACAGGGGAAAACCATTGACAGCACTGCTGGAGTTCTTCTCCTTCTTCCCTCAAAGAACCCAAAAAATGAAGAATAAGGTGGTTATCTGACACATGGCAGGTATTCACCTAGCTCAAACGCTCCGGGGTTGAGAGGAAGAAAGAAATGGAATTTTAAAGCACTGTTCACATCACTAAGGCAGGCAAACAGCACACCAGTGTCTAATTACTCAACAGGACTAGCTCCTGTTTTCCAGAAAGTAAAGATTAACAAAATGGGTATGGCAACTTTTAAACCTTTACTCTGCCTGGGACTGGTAGAATTTGCAGAACAACAGTTTAAATGACATCCTAACAAGTCTTCTGACCAGCTAATTAGTTAACACAGACACAAAGAACAAATTTAAATATTGCTACACATCACAAAATACACAATAGAAAGCTTAGGTCAGTGGCTGAAATTGACCTCTTGAGCAACAGGAAGGTCGCTCAGAAGGGGGCTCAAAACACAAACAGAAATTAACACCAAAAAAGTTGCCTTCAACACTGCAAACAGTGTATACTTTACCTCTCTTTTTACTTTGTCAGCCTCATATTTAGAGATTTGTTCTCTTAAATCAGTGCAATCGGCCTTTAATGCCTTGTTCCTCTTTTCCAGCATGTACACTTGTTTCTCAGCAGCAGCACTGACTTGTTGGAAAACTTCATTAAACCGTTCCTGGGCAACAGTCACTGCCCTTCCTTGGATGAGCTGCTGCTCCTGCAGGTTTTCCAGCAGCTGATGGAATAAATGCCTTTCCCTCTGGAGCTGGGCCAATGCCGCCTGCATGGACAGAGTCATAGCATAGAACCACAGAATCATTAAGCCTGGAAAAGACCTCTGGATCCTCCAGTCCAACTGGGAAACCAACACCACCATGCCCACTAAACCGTGTCCCGGAAGTGGAAATAATGTGCTCCGCTCTCCCCTGAGGTGTTACACAGCACTCCAGACCCCTCTGCCCAGCCCTGCCCCAGATGCCCAACACCAACAGGATGCCTGCCCGATTCCCCTCATGAATGCCCTCAGAAAAAATCCTTTTCAAACACTTCCTCGTAGTGAAATGAGGCAACCAGGTGCCACTAATTGCCAGGTAGTGGATCTTCTTACCCGACTCCTTGGGTTTTCTGCTAATGCTAGTTTGCGCCGGACTAGCTCCCTTTCTTCTGATTCATCTGAGCATGGGCTAGATCAAGGTCTCTGCCGCATTCTCTATCAGATGTAGCAAGATGAACCTCTTTTAGGGCACGGCGCTCCAAGGTCCAGCCAGGTGTTCCAGCAGAAACTCATGAATAATGCTCTGAGCCTATTGCCCTCAGGGCTGACTAGCCTGGATCAGTGCTACTGCTCCAAGAAGCAGCTAACCTCCTCCTCCCAGCTTTCCTCAGCAGGGAGCTTTATTGGCCCCCTAATCCTGCTCATGCGCAGTAGGGGCCTGCCCTAATCAGGCACAGGTGGGCTTAACACAAGCTTATGCCCACTACCTCGCAATTAGTGGCACCTGGTTGCCTCACTTCACTACACTTCCTGACATGGCCAAACACACACATGTTTTGCAGAGGCAGGGAAAGCTTCAAAGGTCACCAAAGTTCAAGGTTTCTTGCATGAGCTTTCTCTCACAAAGAGGAAGGAAGACCAGGCATGTTTAATCACACAGATCAGCCTGTTACTGAAAAATCTCCCTCTTCCCTTCAATATGCATTTTGCATTGGGAAAAAAAAAAAAAAGCATTTGACTGCATTGTTTGTCTGCACAGCACAGCAGGAACAACACTGGGCAAAACTGAAGGAAACCAGCTGGAAACAAAGCAGCAGTACAGCAAATATCCTGCATCTGGCAAGGATTTTTCCTCATCCTAAGAGGACTGTACCAACTTCAGACAGCAACACCACCTTCCTCTGCACGACTCTGCCATCACCATTAGTCACTTTCTGGTTACTTTTCTTTACCTTACTGTATAGTGCAATTTACTCTCTAATGCCACTTACCAGTCCAGACTCTTAATTAAAAATATTTGGCTTCACATACCTGCACCCCAGAGTTGTCAGTGGCTTCCTTTAGGCTTCTTTTTTTTGCTGGTGATGACACATGGGAAGTAGATCCTGAGTGCTCACCTACAATGAAAACAACAGATTTTTACAACCAGCATGACCTAATGCTACCTATTTACTCCGAGAGTGCATCTTGATTAATGGTGAGAACAATCTTTACAGAAAACATCACATCCCCTCACATTTGAGAGCTGCTAGAGACAAAATGATCAGAATAGAGTTTTTAATGTGCTAAATATGTGTTAAATATTTTCTTTGGTGGCATTTAACTTTCTTCTGTAAAAAAGAAAGCTTATGAATATCAGTATGGCCACAAATAATTCACTCCAGTGTCTTCAAGGTGCAGGATCTCTCTCTCAGATAAACTGTGGTCCATGCAGTAACGAGCAAGATGCTTTCAACAACGCAAAGGGTGCCTCCTCCTCCTGCTCTGAGGCCTGAGCTGAGGAACAAAAGTGCTCCCCTCTGACCCAGCTGGCAATGCTTTCCAGCGCACACACACACGGGTGGCACTGCAGACACCTCCTACATTTCAAAACCAGAGCAGCTGAGGCACTGGAACAGAAGGGCTCTCCCTCAGCTCCACTCAAAGCTTTCCCTGGCTTCAGCCAAAAGCAAGCACAGCTTTTCAATCCAACAGCACCCGCCAGGAAAGAGAATGCTACTGGCACACCCAAGACACTCCAGTCCTCCTCCTCCTCTCCATCTGCACGTTTTGGTCAGATTGCTTCAAGGAGAACACAGCAACAGAAGCAAGAAGAGCACTTGCTGCATAGAGCACCATCTGCAATCCAACACCATCTAGTCAGGTTCCAGAAAAAGAAAAAAAAAGGCACAAAAGCTGCTTTGCTACTCTGCCAGTGGCCACCAGGATTTACAGGCCAGGATAAAATTTGCAACCTCAGAAGTCAACCACTGTTTTAGTCCATTTACTCTAGGTGGATCTATATTCACAGAGGAAGTATCTGGATCTAGATCATTTCTCTCACCACTGATTTCTCTGCAGCTTGTGCTGGGCTCATCAGGGCTGCCATTTAATAAGTACTTCTCTGTACATCCAGCAATGGCAGTGTTTAGCTCTACAGCAAGCTCTTTCTTCTCTTCTTTTCCATGTTGTTCATCTGTTTTTTCCTGAAAGAGATGAAACAAAAAAGCTGGTAAGAGCAGAAACAAGCATCTGCTTTGCTACCCACTGACAGCTTGAAGAACATTTTTTGTGGAAGAGAAAAGGGAAACTTTGCTTTCTTTTACAAGGCCTTCTGTGTTTCCAGGGAAATAAATCTTTAGCAGAATTCTGAGGTCCTGAGTCTCGGCCCTGCTTCTGCACAGCCCCTGAGAAGCACTTCCCCACTTCAGCCCAGCTTCATTTCAGTTACTGCAAGCTTTCGGGTGCTCCTGGATCTCCCTCCTACCCTCCCTGTCCTTCGCACAAAGTACCTCAGAATTCCAGGGAGAAGCCCAGAGAAAATCCTCAGCTTTCTCCACTTCTTCCATGGGTGGCAGGGAACCTACACACCAGGGAGGAAAGGAGACACTCAGTGGTTTTATATCACCCTGCTACTCCACTGTTTTATGTTGGAGGCTTTTCTTTAGTAACTTTTGATTCTAGAACCGTGGCTATCATCTAAAAGCACAAGGAATTAAAAAAAAAAAAAATCTATGTGAACAAAAGGAGTTATTTATTTAATTGCAATTGGCAAATTTCCAGACTAACACACTTCAGAGGAGTCACCTGGCAATGTCTGGAAAAGGAGGTAGGGAAGGGATGGGCAGGGCAGAGGAAGGGCTTGGCCAGGGACAAAGGCTTAGCAGGGGATTCATAGCTTAATCTTAAGGATATGGCTTATTTGGTTCTGAAATTACAAAGTGCCGTGTCTTCACAAGTTAATTTTCTTGCCTACTAGAGAAGAAAAAAATACAAAACTCTACTTAGCAAGCCTACTTTTACAGATCAGTCTATCATGCAATCTTTCCCAGATAGCTTACTGCTTTTCCTGCCCTGCTGGAAAGCCTTCATGCGCCGTGTCACCTTTGGCTTCTGCTGCTTCTGTAAAGAAAGATGTATTTCTGCAAAACTTTTTTTTCAATAGAAACAAACACAAAGAACTGTTTACATCCCTAGACTTGATGCCTAAATGAGCCTCTGCAAGTACACTAACCAAAATACCCCTCAATTTTAGTATCATGCCAGAAAAATGCATCGCTTCCATTTACATCAAGGCAAGAAAATTAAATCATGTTAAAACTAAACATGCTGGCATCTCCAACTGCCACACTCCTGCTCCTCACCCCTCCAGAACCCCACTGCAACACAACAGATGCTCCCGACATCGCTGCACAAATTGCTCATTCTTCAGCACACCAGTAAGAACAGCAGGCACCAGAGCTTGGAGCTGACAAAGAGAACACTGCCTGAGCATTCCAAAAAAGAGGGGAAATGTGCAGTGTGAGATGACACACAAGCACAGAATGCCATCTCATAGAAAAGAACCTGTTTGAGTAACTCAGCCATTGAGTGCTGGTGGGGGAACCTGATGGGGAGGGAAGGAGCAGCAGCAGATGGAGGATTTCAGGAGGTCCTCACAAAGAAATGCCCTGTTCCTCTATCTGTTTGGACTGAAACACCAAATTTACAGAAAACAAGAATCACCTCACAGGAGAAGAACAGAACAGATTATAAAAGTAACTGAGAAACTTTTAGGGTCTGCAAACCTGACCCAAATGAGCACCAAGAAATGAAGCAATGTGGTTTTTATGTCGTTACCTATTGCTCCTTTGTGCCAAACCGTAACTCTGCTGCACGCTCTGCCACACCCACGGTCTGTTAGGAAAAACTGACAGCAGAAGAAAGGCTGGCAGGCCAGAGACTGCTTCTATCACAGAATGGTACAGGTTGGAAGAGCCCTCCAAGACCATCCAGTCCAACCTTTGACCAACACCATCATCTAACTACTAAACCATGTCCTTAAGGACCAGCTCCAAATGCCTTTTCAATGCCTCCAGGGATGGTGCCTCCACCACTGTCCTGGGCCATTCCAATGCCTGACAGCCCTCTCAGTGAAAAAACGTTTCCGAACACCCATCCTAAACGTCCCCTGGTGCAGCTTCCATCCATTTCCTCTGCTCCCATCCCAGTTCACTAAGGAGAAGAGGCTGTTTCCCTCCTTACTCCAACCTCCCTTGAGGTACTTGAAGAGAGCTCTAAGGTTCTAAGGAGGAAACAGTGCTGGCTGGAACTGCAGTTGCTTTCAATCCCAGTTACTTGCCTTCAAATAACTCCTTTTCACAGGACAATTTCCCTGGAAATGCACCATACCTTGGGAGTAAAATCCAGTTGTTCTGCAGAAGCACTCCAACCATCACCAATCCCCTTTTTCTCAGATCTGCTTAAAAAGCAAAGCAAAGTGATGACACCTGTGCCTCCCAGATCACCCCTCAAGGAAGTGGTAGGTATTTGTAAAGTCTCACCTTTTCAAGCCTCCTTTGGAAAAGTCTTCCACTCCTGCTCAAACACGAAACGACATGGTGAAATTAGATTTGGCATGCTAAAAATTCAACAGTACATATGAACAAGGTACTCCTTGCACACATGAGTACACAGCAGAGGGAAAAGTTTTACTAGTTCATGTAGTATGATGTGTAATATTATGCTAGAGACAATACTAGCTGCTGCTCTAGCCAGTTACAAACTATTCTGAAAAGGGAAAGAAAATCAAACAGCATAACCCAACCAAAAGCTTAACCTCACACTCAGCCTGTTACTGCAGCACAGCAAAGAGACTCTCATGATGCAGGACACGTGCTTCATGGTGCCAGCCAGAGACTGCAGTAATAATGCCAAGAAATGTCCCCTGGACACTATCTGCTGTCCATTTGCCACACAGTTCTGATAAAACACCCTTAAGAACCCAGAGAGAATAAAACCTCCACTGTAGGGTCTGAGAGGCAAAGCACAAGACTAAATTCCATTGCATAAAAATATTAATTTCCTAAGATTCTTTTAGGGTTATGTGGCCTCGTAAGGACAGACTGGATTTTAAAACCTCAGAGAAGGAGGTAGGCGTTTGATCCCAGGACAATTTAATGTCACCTGCACGAGCTGCTTCTGCCTTCTTTGGAGCTGCACTTTCTGACAGCTGCTCACTAAGACTAAAGAAAGAGAGAGAGAGAGGAAACAGAGTTGTTAAAAACAACCACTTCCTGGCAGGTAACATTTAGCAGAAGAGTTAACAGCCATTTTTTATTCATCCTACACAGTTCACATGAATTCAGGGACTCCTAAGTACTTCTGAAGGGCAAGACACAGAACTTTCTGCAGGGCTGGTACACACTTCAGTGTTCCCTGCAGTCACCTTCATCCTACAGATGCACATTCCAAGTTATTAACTCCTGCTTGGTACACTCTTTCAGCCTAGCTTTTAACAAAGCGCACCTAACCACATCAGAGAAGGAACAACAAAATTATTCAACAGCCACACTTATAAGCACACCTAACCACATCAGAGAAGGAACAACAAAATTATTCAACAGCCACACTTATAACCGACCACTTCATTGAACCAAAAAGTTAAACGTTTACCTGGGATACCCATAAATACAAGCATAATCATCAGCTGTCCGCCCATCAGCATCTTTATGGGAAATGTCAGCACCGTAATGCAGGAGAACTTGGATCAATTTCATCTTCCCGACAGAAGCAGCCATCATGAGTGGGGTTCTGAAAGATCCAGATGTGCTATGAAGTTATCATTTTACACAGACAGTCAATATTTTCATTCCTGCGTGCTCTCAGCTTGCTCTCCCATTACTTGACAATGAACAAAAGAAAAAGCAGGTTCCATTAAAAGCAACAAGAACATGGGAGAGGGAGTCAACACAACTGCATGGTCACACCAAGCTGCCACACGCACACCACTTCAGTGCACATGGAGGCTGCTGTGCCTCTCAGCAATCCCACCGAAAGAATACTCAAGGGACCCATGTGGATAAACCCCTTACCTTTGTTGCTGGTCTCGAGCATGCACATCAGCTCCCATTCTCAGGAGAAACTCAGCTGTCTCTACCTGACCTTTGGAGACAGCAAGACTGAGTGGGGTAAAGCCCTCCTGAAAGGACAGACAAATACACCAAGTTAATCATCCAAGTCAAAAATAGTCTTCAACAGAAATATTGCTGCCACTTTCTGAAACAACTTCCTTTAGAAACAGAAACATGTACCTTATTCTTGGCATCAAGATTGGCATTATGATCAAGTAACAGCTCCACAACTTTAGGACTGCAAGACAGGACTGCCAGGTGGAGGGCGGTGTTGCCAACAACGTCTCTGAGGTTTGGGTCTGCACCACACTTCAGCAGAAAACCAGCACAGGCTTGGTGCTGGAACTGCACTGCCTGAGAACACACGAAAAAAGGGAAGACTTCCAAAACTCACATTTCACTCCATCACAGCTCGCCCAGCTTCTGACCACTGGCAAAGAAGAGCACCTGCAAAGATGACCTGACAGGTGCCTGTTCCACTCCAAATCCAACAGGCGTGTTTCCGCACAGCTCTGCGCACAAGAGTCCTGCCAGACACCTCTCCTTTCATGCACACTCAATAAGCCCCTCTTCCAAGAGCAGAACTTCTCTCACTCACCATCATCAGGGGTGTTGTCCCAAAATTATCAACAGCATCCAACTGGCAGCGGTGCCTTACTAGAAACGTGACGACCTCTGTGTGGCCGTTTGCAGACGCCAGATGGAGAGGTGTCCTGAGAATTAAACATGGGAGCTTAACACTGACAGACAAGGAAAGAACCAAAGCTGTGGCACCACCCAGCCCGGGGGACCCTGCTGCTCCTGCTGCTGCTGCAACCCCGCACACATCACCCACAGGGCAGGAGAGACCTGGGGAGGCCTCAGCAGCTGCAAGAGAACCCTGCAGGGAGAGAAGGGCCAAGCGGCAGCCCAGCAGCCCAGCACCTCCAGGAGCACTGGCGCCCACCCAGCAGCTCCCGGCACTGGAAAGCTCTCAAGTTCCCCCTCCCAGCTGACAGGGCACATCTTGCTTTGCAAGCAATCAGCTCCAAGGGGATCCCACACAAACCCTGCAGGGGGGATGCTCCCGCACGCCACCCGAGGTGT
Organism: Heliangelus exortis; assembly: GCF_036169615.1. NCBI lineage: Eukaryota > Metazoa > Chordata > Aves > Apodiformes > Trochilidae > Heliangelus > Heliangelus exortis. The sequence continues at coordinate 130,783 of NC_092438.1, read as the reverse complement.
CCCAGCAGCGGCCACAGCCCCTCACCGATTCTTCCTGTCGCGGCGGTCGATGCCCCAAATCTTGATCCACCAGCGCCAGCGCCTCAGCCAGGCCAGGTGGCCGCGGGCAGCCGCACCGTGCAGACTGCCCAGACCTTGCTGCTGAGGCTTAGGGGCGCCGGTGCCGGCAGCAGCAGCAGCGCGGGGCTGCCCAGGAGCGCTGCCAGAGCAGGGAAGCTTCTGCTTCTTGTTGAAAAGCCCCATCCCAGGAGCTCTGCGAGCTGCGGCACGGGCACAGCCCTGCGGGAGCAGTGGGAGGCAGCCGGCCGAGCCGGGGGGGTATAAAAGGGAGAGTCAGGAGAAGGGAAGGGCAAAGGCAGGGACAGGGGATGTAGGAGAAAGGCAGGGATGAGGCGGGAGCAAGGAGCAAACCAACGGCGAGGAGCACGAGCAGCCAGAGAGGCAGAGACCAGCACAGCTCAGCACAGGAGCCACAACCGTAGAGTCACCACCAACGGCACTCGCCAGGGGCAACGGTGGGCGGGGCCGAACCACCCTGTGGGGGGGGGGAGGGGGTAGAAGGGGCCGAACCAATTCACGGGGGGGGGGGAAACGAAGGAAAGAAAAAGGCATCTGAGAGAAGCTGAGAAACTCTCCCCCATCGGAATGAGTCCTACTGGCAGGACAACTATCTTTTCCCTAACTCTTGGGAAAATGTTAACACAAATGTTAACTGTCACCATGCTCCGTGTGCCACACCCAGCTACACAGAAAATCTTCTTAAAAGTTCCCTGCTGCAAACACATCCTCTGCAGGCCCCGGCACCAGCCTGACCTTCCACAGGCAGCCCAGCTTTTGAGCAGCCAGCCTGAAATGAGCCACTAATGGCTGTAATTAGCCCCATTGCTGGGCATCAGCCAGGGGAGAATTTAAAAGCAGCAACTTGCCTCAGGCTCTGAGTCTCACTGTTACAACTTTGTTATCTCCTGTTTCTGCTCTCAGAACATCAGATGTGATTGTTTTGAATTAACAAAAAAACCTGCACGGAACACTTGCATTCCTCACAATAACTGATCCCACAGCAGGGAATAAAAGCTGCATCAGTCAGTAGGGCTTTGCAAAGAGCACACAAGAACTCATCAGGTATGGGACCATCAGAGGAGGAGGGCTCTTTGGATAAAGAGAAAGGCTTTTTCTTCTTTCCTCTGGCATATGCTTCCCTGGAGGCAGGGTGGGGAAGGAAAAACACAAAAGTTAAACACGGCTACATGGAAAAAGTTAAAGACAGGCACACGGAAAAATTTTCCAAGCTTTGGATTTTATCAAAGGAAGCAAGAAATGGAATTCTGCTCACCTCATGTAAGCCGTCTTAAATACATTTATATTAAACTACTTTTTTTTGGTTGCTTTGGCACTCCAATGCTTCCCCATGATTTCTCTTGTTCCCTTTTTGGGAACTTATGCATTAATACTTATGCATTAAGAGTTGGTATTGCATATTTCCCCATTCTTGTCAGCAGAGCTTCCTTTGTATTGGGATCTTTCACCTCCAGCATGAAACTCCTTGGAATTCCTGTGCTCTTTCTAACTCTGGGATCAGGCTCGACAGTTTAGGCTCAACACTCCTCATTTAACTGTTGCAGACCCACTGAAATGTCCATAACTTACAGCCAACTAAATTACTCTGCCAACACTGGGTTTCTAACGTAAAATTAACAAAATGTCTCAGAAATGGTGAACAGCTTCTGAAGGGCTTCCTTGTGTCTTGAAGCTGAATAATACTGCAGGATTACACTGAGGCTGATCAGGTACTCCCCTCCTGTCTTCCCAGCCTGGGATCAACCCTCTATAGAATAGTATCCAAATAGAAACATTTTGTAAACTTAAACCAATGACTTCAAATTATTAAAAATCAAAGTTTTGTTCACATCTCTTTTTATCCAGCTACAGATCATAACATAAGATTTAAAATAACAAAGCAAAGACTCTTGGGGTTTTTTTAAGTATTTGACAAGAAATTCCATATACCTCAATAAGCTGGGCCAGAGAAACAAGTGCAGAGGAGTCACTGATCTCTTCACAAAAAAATAATGAAAGGGTTTTTACATACCTGTTTTCAAGAAATAAAACCCCATCTGAATTAGAGTAAATACTATGAATGCGGTTTGGATAAATGCACTGTGGGAATTACCAGGGTCCCTGGGCCAGCTACACTCACGCTCACAGAGAGAGACATTCATGTGCAGCAAGGAATTCAAACTGATCAGTGACAGCATCACTGATGTCAGATTCAGACTGAGTGGTTTCAGACCTACAGACAAGAAGTTTTCAAGTTGAAACATGACACACCACTCCATGACCAGCAGAGGCTGTATTCTTCACACAACACAGACACACACTTGATGAATTTCTACATTCAGATCTCCTAACAGCTTCTCAAGTGCTCAGACCCCACAACTCTGGGTTAATGTAATGCCTCACCCCATTCTAGTGAAGAAAATTCAGTTATACCTAAAATCAGGATGACAAAAAAAAAAAACATCCCACCCCTTAGTGATTTTTTTATACTGGAAGGACTATTTTGAAATGCAGAGTTACACATCATATGATTCCACCCCAGGTGGTGGAATCAACATCTAGAGCATTACCAGTCAGGTATTTCCTTGTGTTCCTTATCTGTATTTTAGCAGCAGCAGGACAGAGTTTGCAAAGCTGTAGAAAAATGCTGCCCCTTTTCCCAGTGTCAGTTCCAAGTGGTGGTATCTTGAAGAAAGGCTGAACCTTTGGGAAATGGAAGCAGCATCCAAACCTGAAGTCACCCAGATCCAAACATGTCCTGCAGGCAGAAGGGAAGAAAAATGACAGAGCTTTTACCCACAAAGGCACTGGGCTCCAATCTTGTGCTGAATGTGTCCACTGGGCTGTTGGCATTTTCATGTGCAGACAAACTATTCAACTGAACTGCTTCATCAGACAAAGCCCAAAGATCAAATGCAGAACTGCAGAATACCAACTTGGGGAGAAACAATTCTTTAACTGATAGCAATCTATTGAAGACATTTATGTACTCAGAGGGGCCCAAACAATTTCACCTCAGTTATGCAGCTTCAGGAAGAAATGTCCAGGCATTTACAGACACAAAAAGGAATTGTTTAGCTGTACAGAGGTGTCCTCAAAATGTTTGGGATATGTTGGTTTGAGTCGAAAGTAAGAAACAGTACCAAGTATAACAGTAACAGATAACAGTAACAGTGGGTTTTGGTAACATTTTCAAAAATTAGGAAAAAAAAAATTAGGAAAAAAAACCTGTGCAAATGATGGCATTACACAGTTTTGCTATGCTGAATCAAATACATTGCATTTACAACAAAGACTGTGTTTTATTGGAAAATACTTTAAGTTAATGTTTGGGAAATTAATACAAGGGTACATTGTTTGGATGTAAACGCAGGCTGCAATAGAAAGTGTAAGACTGTGATTTTACATACAGCTTTTGATGTTCCACTCGCTGGCTCCCTTTGCCTTCCTCATGTTCCACTCACTGGCTCTGACTGGCTTCTAGAAGAACAAAAAAGGTGATCAGAACTCCAAATAAAGCACTTGTGTCCAACCTTAAGTAGTGAAAGCAGAGTATAAACTAGTTTTCTGATGCACAGAGTAAAACATGTTGAAGACAAAATTCAGTCCCTAACCCCACCTTTTCTTCTTCAAGATGCTGCTGTCCCTGCTGCCCCCCAGCCTGTCACTGCCCAGTGTCCCATCACCCCCAGGCCTTCACTACCCACTGCCAACCCCCAGCAGCCCCCTGGCTCTGCCATGGCTCCCTCAGCAGCCCTGGGCCCATCACTGCCCAATGTCCTTTCACTCTCCCAGACCCTCACCACCCCATGTCCCCCCTGTCACTCCCAGCCTGCCACCTCCCCGTGTCCCCTCCTGTCAGCAACCAGCCATGGCAGAACAGCCTGGGGGAGATGCAGTGGGCTTGGTGGTCACAGGGCCAGTGAAGGGAGGGGATGGCTCAGGGTGTCTGAGTGTCTCTTAGTGCAAGAGGATATAGAAAGAAACATTCTTGGGAACAAGTCCCCAGTGATCACCTGGTTTTTCCTTTTTCCCTTCCAGGTGATGATGGGCAAGCCCCAGGCCCATGCAGCCATTCTCTGCGCACAAGTCCCCTGGGGCTGGGTATCTGACACACGTTTCATAAAAGAACACAGCCCCAGAGATTTGATTTGTTCATCCTCAGCTGGGGAAGGTGTGTGTGTGTGTGTGTGTGAGAGAGGAAGAGCTGCTCTCCCATTTCATTTTTGCACCTTAGCAAAAACATTGCATGATTTACACTCAAGAAATCAAAGGTAAGCGACGCAGATGGCTCCAACCACAAATTTCCACTGACTCCCCAGAAATATGCAAGACCACACTATCAGTCACACTGCCCTCCCTGCTGTAGAGGTGTCAGACCAGAAATGATGATTTCAAGACAGAAAACACAACACAATCCAGCACAACAACAACAAAAAAACAACCTGAAGAAACCAGGTAAACAAACCAAGAGTCCCTAATCAAACCCTAAAAATGAAAACAAGCTTTCATCTTTGAAAAGAAAGCCCAGGGTGCTGGGGCCTGGCCCAGCTGCTCATCACTGCTCTTCTGGGGCTCTGCCCAGCTCCCTGCCCCCAGTTCTTCATCCCTCCCTCTCTCTCGTTTGCCCACCACAAGTTTGGGCTTTCACTGGCTGTCTCCCTCTCAACGTTTCCCAATTCCTCCCTGCCTCTTCTCAGAGCTATTGCTGTTTCTCTCTCTCTTTGTCTCCACATCTTTCCCTCCCTCTCCTCTCCTGGCCTTATTGTCCCTCTCTCTCCTGCAGCCTCTCCCCTTTCCTGCCCCTCCCCTCACCCTTTCCCCTCTCTCCTGCTCCCTCTCCCACCCCTCTGTCACTCCCCTCTCCTGGGGCCTTTTCTGTCTCTCTCAGGCCCCTGGCCCACCCCTGGCCCACTCTCTGTCCATCCCCCCTCTCTCCTCCTTCCCGCCCTTCTCCTCTCTCTCTCCCTCCCTCCCTCCCTCCCTCCCTCTCCCCCTCTTTGCCCCCTTCCCCTCCATCTCTTTCCCGCTCCTCACCACTCTTTTTCCTGCCTTCTCTCCCTGCCCAGATCCCCTTCCTCCTGCTCCCCCTCCCAGCTGGGCGGGGGCCGGGGCAGCCCCGGGGTCGGGCGGGCTCAGGCAGCAGGAGAGGAGGAGAGCCCCGGGGCATGCTGGGAGCTGTAGTCCCGGGGCATGCTGGGAGCTGTAGTCCCGGGGCATGCAGGGGGCTGCCCGGCGGCCATCTTGGTTCCCGGGCCATGCTGGCAGCTGGCATTTCCCCACTCTCCCCATCCCGCAGCCGGGGAAAAACTCCGGGAGGGCGGCATGGATGAGCCAGCAGCTCGTAAAAGCCCTCAAAATGAAGGAGGAAGCATGCAGAGGGGGGATGCAAGGGCAGGTACCCTAGGAGGAGTAGACAGGTGGTTGGAGCAGCTGGGGAGCAGGGCAGGAGAGCCACATCCATCCCAGGTAGAACTTAATCTTGCCAGGGGTGGAAAGAGGAATAAGAAAAGCTTTGAGAGGTACCTCTCTCAGGTGGGCTGAGAGAGTTGGGGCTGTTCAGCCTGGAGAAGAGAAGGCTCTGGGGGGGCCTTAGAGATCCTTCCAGTCCATGAAGGGGCTACAGGAAAGCTGGGGAGGGGCTTTTCACCAGAGAGAGTAGTGACAGGACAAGGATTAATGGTTTTAAACTGAAAGGGGATAGATTTAGGTTAGATATTAGGAAAACCTTCTTCCTCATGAGAGTGGCAGGATACTGGAAGAGGTTGCCTAGAGAAGTTGTTGATGCCCTTCCGAGGAAGTGTTCAAGGCCAGGTTGGACGAGGCTTTGTGACACCTGGTCTAGTGAGAGATGTCCCTGCCCATGCAGGGGGTTGGGTCTTGATGATCTTTAAGGTCCCTTCCAACCCAAGCCATTGTATGATTCTCTGCCTCCTTAGGAGCTGTGTCCTGACTTCTCTGCAGTACTTGAAAAAGCTTGGGTTTTGTTATGGGCAGCTCAGCAGACACCAGTGAGACTCAGTGCCTGAGGCAAGTTGCCTTTAAATTCTCTCCTGGCTGATGCCCAGCAATGGGGCTAATTACAGCCATTAGTGGCTCATTTCAGGCTGGCTGCTCAAAAGCTGGGCTGCCTGTGGAAGGTCAGGCTGGTGCTGGGGCCTGCAGAGGATGTGTTTGCAGCAGGGAACTTTTAAGATGATTTTCTGTCTAGCTTGGTGTGACACATGTGGCATGGTGACAGTTAACATTTGTGTTGACATTTTCCCCAGAGTGAGGGAAAAGATAGGTGTCCTGCCAGTAATTCCTGGTAGGCCAGGAGAATTCTAGATGTCCATTTCCCTCTAGTTATGGGTTAGACTTGTCTAGGGAAACACCCTGCACTTGTGCAATGGCAATGGAGCTTTTGCAGTGAGCTCTGTGCAGTCAGAGGAAGCTAGTTTGCCATTTGAAGATGACAAGTGAGAGAAAAGAACTGGGTTACACAAGAAGGGTTATTTTACCCTCTCTATCATAGAATCATAGAATTGGCTGGGTTGGAAGGGACCTCAGAGATCATCAAGTCCAACCCTTGATCCACTACCGCTACAGTTACTAGACCATGGCACTGAGTGCCACATCCAGTCTCTTTTTAAATATCTCCAGGGACGGAGAATCCACCACTTCCCTGGGCAGCCCATTCCAATGTCTGATCACCCTCTCAGTAAAGAAATTCTTTCTAATGTCCAACCTAAACCTCCCTCGGCACAACTTGAGACCGTGCCCTCTTGTCTTGCTGAGGGTTGCCTGGGAAAAGAGACCAACTCCTTTGAATTGGTTATGAAAAAGCCTCTCCAGGAGAAGAACTCTACCAGCTCTTTGTATGGCTCATAGAGGTGGGGGAGAGCTTCTCAGCTTCTCTCAGATACTTAAGGGACCATTGTCACCTGTAGTGGCAATGAATGAATGCTGAAGCTTAAACCAATGCAAGGTTTAAGGATTAAAGGAGGCTTTTCCTTTCCTTCAGCCCCCTTCCCCCTGTGAATTGGTTCGGCCCCTCCCCCCCCCCACCCCCCCGCCCCCCCCCCCCAACCCCCCCACAGGTGGTTCGGCCCCACCCACCGTTGCCCCTGGCAACTGCTGTTAGGGGCGACTCTGCCGTTGTGGCTCCTGTGCTGAGCTGTGCTGCGCTGTGTCTCTCCAGCTGCTCCTGGTTCAAGATCTGAACAGGTTGCACCTCGCTGCTGCCCACGGTCACCTGTCCTGGCTGAGGTTCTGGAACTCGTGGATCAAGATTTTGGGGCATCGACTGCCGTGACAGGGAGAATCGGTGAGGGGCTGCGGGCAGCATGCTCGGGTGGCCTGTGGGAGCATCCCCCCTGCAGAGTTTGTGTGGGATCCCCTTGGAGCTGATTGCTTGCAAAGCAAGATGTGCCCTGTCAGCTGGGAGGGGGAACTTGAGAGCTTTCCAGTGCCGGGAGCTGCTGGGTGGGCGCCAGTGCTCCTGGAGGTGCTGGGCTGCTGCTTGGCCCTGCTCTCCCTGCAGGGTTCTCTTGCAGCTGCTGAGGTCTCTCCTGCCCTGTGGGTGATGTGTGCGGGGTTGGAGCAGCAGGAGCAGCAGGGTCCCCTGGGCTGGGTGGTGCCACAGCTTTGGTTCTTTCCTTGTCTGTCAGTGTTAAGCTCCCATATTTAATTCTCAGGACACCTCTCCATCTGGCATCTGCAAACGGCCACACAGAGGTCGTCACATTTCTAGTAAAGCACGGCAGCCAGTTGGATGCTGTTGATAATTTTGGGAGAACACCCCTGATGAAGGTGAGTGAGAGAAGTTCTGCTCTTGGAAGAGGGGCTTATTGAGTGTGCATGAAAGGAGAGGTGTCTGGCAGGACTCTTGTGCGCAGAGCTGTGCGGAAACACGCCTGTTGGATTTGGAGTGGAACAGGCACCTGTCAGGTCATCTTTGCAGGTGCTCTTCTTTGCCAGTGGTCAGAAGCTGGGCGAGCTGTGATGGAGTGAAATGTGAATTCTGGAAGTCCTTCATTTTTTTTTGTGTGTGTGTGTGTTGTTCCCAGGCAGTACAGCTCAGAGAACAAGACTGTGTGACTTTTGTGCTAGAGCAGGGTGCCGACCCAAATCTTGCAGACATCGATGGCAACACTGCCCTCCAGTTGGCCATCCTGGCTCGTAGTAAAAACCTCGTGGGGCAGTTAATCAAGCATGGTGCCAAACTGGGTGCCAAGAATAAGGTAAATATAAATATTTCTTCAAGAAGTCCTTTCAGAAAGTTGCATCGATACTTCTTTTACAGATTTTTTTTTTTTTTACTTTGATTATTAAGATGATGCATTTCTCTGACTTTTCAGAAGGGCAGTACCCCACTAACTCTTGCTATCACTGAAGAACACGAGGAGATATTAGAAGATCTCCTGAAAGCAGGAGCTGATGTGCATGCTCGAGATGAGCAGGAGAAGGAGGGGGTGCAGGAAGAAGGAGGGGGTCCAGGAGGAGGAGGTGGTCAAGGAAGAGGAAGGGATCCAGGAAGAGAAGGGGATTCAGAAGGAGGAGGGGGTCCAGGAATAAGAGGGTATCCAGGAATAGGAGAGGTTCCAGGAAGAAGGAGGGGGTCCAGAAGGAGGAGAGGGTCAAAGAATAAGAGGGGGTCCAAGAATAGGAGGGGATCCAGGATTAGGAGGGGGTCCAGGAACGCAAAGACTTTGGTTTGCTCCTTGAGTGTTTATCCAAATGTGTTCATTGTAAAGGAATGGGGAAAATACTTCTTCCGAGAGCAAGTTGGAATGAAAATAATGACTGTGTCTGTGTCAAATGATCCATGGCATTGCATGTTTTGAATCTTTCAGAACCCCACTCATGATTGCTGCTTCTGTTGGGGAGATGTATTTGGTCAAAGTTCTCCTTTCTCACGGAGCCAATTGTCGCAGCGAGGGAAGACTCGGACACTCAATATGAGTTATCAGCAAGCTTCATTTATTGATTATAGCACACTATATTTTTGCAGTCCTTAATAAGCTAATACATATTCTGTAATCTAACCACCCTATTGGATATTATTCTAAATGTCAACCCCACCTTAAGTTCCTTGGTTATCTACATCCTTCTGTTACATTCTTTAGCTAACCACAAGTCCCTTTTGTTGTATAATGGCTACAGTCAAGGACATAGTGCCCATACGAGGTGGTAGTTAGCAACATTCATGCAACATCGGCAGATCAGACTAGCTGAGTTTGATGTTTCCCAAGAACTTCTTCAGCCATCTGCAACATGTCTACATGGCCCTTGTCACATAACCAATCCTCCACAATTCCCCCGTTTTTATTTTGTGCAATCATAACTTGTGTAGTCAGACGACTGTCCTGGTTTGAGCCAGGATAAAGGTGATTTTCTTTTTTTTTTCTTTTGCTTTTAGCTAAGTCTCTTGTAAGCAGTTGCACTTGCTGAAATTAACAGCAAGTTTCTCAGACAGTGTGTCTTTCTAGGACTGATAACACTCGATGTTTATAGTTACTGCTAGAGACTGGTAGGTAGAGCCAAGGACACTGCTCAGGTCTGAGGAAAACATAAAGAGGTCCCTCCTGCAGCCCTCCTCTGGGGAGGAACGGACAAGACAGATGCCAGAATTGACCAAACAGAGTATTCCATCACATATACGTCATCCTCAGTATAAATTTGAGGGATCGCGAGGGCCAAGCCAGATTCCCTGCTTCCGGCTGCCTGCCCTTCCTGCCTTTCCTGCTTCCCTTCCTTCACCCGGCATCCTGGAGGGATCCAGTCCGTTCGTCTGCCTGTGGTCCTGATCCGTGCCAGCCCATATCTGTGTGTTCCTGCCTCCAGTTCCCAACTGCTGCCGACTCCAGGAGTCCAGCCTGGACTTTCCCAGAGCTGCCCTGCAGACTCGGTGGTGACGTGAGAGCTAGTGGGGGAAAGGGGGGAGGAATGTGGTATCCATTTTCTTGTATATTTGTATATATTTAGTAATTTTTTCCTATTTATCATTACTGTTTCATTAAAGTTGTGTAGTTTAGTTTCCAACCCATAAGTCTCTCTCCCTTATTCTCTCTCCTTTCTTATAAGGGAGGAGAGAGAGATTAATAGAGAGCGTCTGTTACTCGGTTTAATTGCCGGGCCAGTGTTAAACCGTGACAGGCGACTAAGACTTTTCCTTACACAGGACAATATGAGCTGAGAAACAACAATAATCAACAGTGTCCTGGTTTGGGCCAGGATAAAGGTGATTTTTCTGAGTTTCTTGTAGATGGTTGAACTTGCTGAGGTTGACAGCAAGTTTCTCAAATGGAGTATTCCATCCCATGTGCGTCATCCTCGGTATGGAGTTGGGGGATCGCGAGGACCGAGCCACACCCTTACCAGCTGATCGGCCTCACCTGGGATCACCAGCAGAAGTGCTGGGTACCACCCCCCTTAACAGCTAATTGGTCTCACCTGTAGTACTATAAAAGACCAGCAGAAGCTCCCTGGCTGCCTGCCTGTGGCCCTGCTTGCTGGCCTGCCTGCCTGGCTGCCTCCCTGGCTGGCTGCCTGCTGCCCTGCCTGCTGCCCGGTTGCTTGCCTGCCTGCCTGCCTGCCTTCACCCGGCATCTTGAAAGGATCCCATCCAGTCCGTTTGCCTGCCTGTGTTCCTGCCTCCTGTGTGTCCAGCCTGGACTTTCCCGGGGCTGCCCTGCAGCCTTGGTTTGCGTGGGAGTTGTTGGGGGAGAGGGGGGAGGGAGTCTGGTGTTCGTTCTCTTGTGTGTTTGTGTGTATATATATATATATGGCATTTTTTCTTTTCTTTTTTTCCCTGTTTACCATTGTTGTTTCATTAAAGTTGATTGGTTTAGCCTCCAACCCATAAGTCTCTCTCCTTTCTTATCAAGGAGGAGAGAGAGATTAATAGAGAGCATCTGTCACCCGGTTTAATCGCCAGGCCAGTGTTAAATCGTGACAAACATTATTATCCCAACAATTTTTAACCCAAGCAACAATAATGAGGAAAGCATAGGGGTCAGTCCCCAACCTTGAAACCAAGAAGTGATAATACCATCCAGAGGACTAACTTGTTGCTCTATTTGTTGTGTGTGTTGTTTCAAATATTGTATGCTGGCATGAATACTCTCATTGTGATCAGAAAGATTCATCTAGCACATGCCATCAAAGTCCTCACAACCATGACCTTGAGCAAGTAACAAAAAATCTATAGCAGCTTGGTTTTGCAACAGTGCATGTCGTAAGCTCTTTTGATCCATTAAAAGTTCTTCCAAAATCTTAGTAGTTGTATTAGCTTGCTTTTCAGCCCAGCATGCTAGTTTAGCAAGATTATTCAAGGCATTTCCAGCTGCTGCTCCTGGAGTAAATATAGCTAATGCTGTCCTAGCTGCTACACTTAATAATTCTACCTCATCATCACACGTTGGCGCTAGCCCAATGCTGCATTCTCTGCGAACCTTCTGTATGGGAATATTTCTCAACTCAGCAAAGCGAGAGGCAAAAATGGTTAGCGATCCTAGGTAGCAGGGTCTACCAACAATATTATGAGGAATTCCCTGCCATGCTCTATCACCGCAAATAAAAAATATTCCTGAAGGCAAAGCTTTAGCAGTATCATTAACCCAAATTAGTTCTATAGGGCCGGAACTATGAGTTTCCCCAATGTCTCCCATCCTGGTTACATTTTTACTAGAGTTATTATATCCACAGTAGCCTGATCCCAGGCTATACTCTGCCATAGTAGGGGAAATATCTTGCCAGCTTACTGGGTAGGGCTTACCGACATATTTCGGTCCAAATACAATACAAGTAAGGGTCCAATTTCCAGTGACATTGCCAATAGCCTCGGAACCCAACAAATTTAATTCTTGTGGGTCCCAAGGGAGAGTAACATTTAACCCTTGGATCAATGCTGCTGAACAATTACCTGATGACACACTGTTCTTGCACCAACTCGTGTGCATGAAGGAGACTTTCCCATTTTAAAGGCCACTGCTCAACCCAGACCGGCTCATCAATTTTCCACCGGAGAGGAATTGGGAAAGTCCATGCAATGGCCGTAGCTATAAAGGGAGGTCTGTAGTCAGCACCATTCCCATCTGAGCAAGCACATCCCGTCCAATTAATGCAGATACCCCATCTGGAAGAGGAATTATTGACGCTGAGCAAGACACAGTTCACCCTCCCATAATCAACTGTAGTGGCAGTGATCTTTAAGCCAGCGTCAGTCTTCCAACACCTGCAACCGTATCTGCAGAAACAACTGTGGGCCAGTGTGGTGGCCATTCTTGTGCTGCCACCACTGTGACATCTGCACCAGTATCTAGCAAAGCTGTTTTTCGGGGCTTTCACCTTATTTTCTACCCAAAATGATTCCTCCCATGGTGCCGATTTGGTTTTGGGAGTAGGAGATGAAGGAGAGGGAAGAGGGAACTATCTTGCCATCAATAGTAGTTGAGGGCAAGAAAACTGTATTAGTAGCTGGCGGCATTGGATAAGGGGAACTTGTTTCTGCTTTATTTACAGCCCCCGCAGCTCTAAGGCATGCTGCAGCAGCTTGTGCTGCTTTTTATTCCTCCTGGTTCTGTTTCAGTGCATTTATAACTGTTCTCCACGGTTTTCCCGGCTTTTTATTAACCTTATCATCCTCCAAACTAGCATTCCATAACTTACCACCAAATGTGCACCACTCCCCCACATCAAAAGCCGTATTAGGGTCAACAAAGCATCCCTGTGCAGCTCCATAAGCTAACAACCCTGCCAGTTCCTTGGCTAAATCCTTATCTAACACTCCCCGCTTTTCTAAAAAGTATTTAAGGAGATCATACGCCGCTTGCCTTTCCATTACGCGTAATGTTTACCTGACAACCGTTGCAGCCCTTGCAAGACAGTGGCGGCCCGTAGTCAGCCAAGATTCTTCTGTAAGAATCACTCTGGGCACGGAGCCTAGTCTTCTGCCTCCTGTACTGCTGCAGAACTAGCTGGCAAAACTGGAGGACACAGAAGAAGCTCCTGCAGGGGATGCACTTCGATCTCCTGAGCAGGCAGGAGCTGCTCCAATTTTTTGGGGTGCACCTGCTGTGGACGGAAGAGGTAGGATCCTTATCTATGGAGGAGCTCAAGAGGAAAATGATGTTACCTTTTCGTGAGGTGGTTTGTATTGTCAGCACTGACTGTGCTCCCTGGTGACTTCAGTGCAGGCATCAGGAGGAGCAGCACAAGAAGCTTTGTGAAGTTGCTGATTTGTTACTTTTTGGCCTTGTCAGGCTGTTGTGATTTGTGTGCTCCACGTCTACTGCCAGGATTCTGTCCCATAGAATTAATTTTTTAATATAAATGAACTCTAGATTGGAACCTGTTCTTCTTTTAGTTTTTTTAAGTGTGTTATATCAGAACTCTGTGGCAAATGGGCAGCAGAGAGTGTTCAGGGAGCATTTCTTGGCATTAACAGTGCAGTCTGGCTGGCACTGCAAAGCGCATCATGAGAGTCCCTTTGCTGTGCTGCAGTAACAGAGGGTTAGGGGGTAAGCTGGGGTGATCCTGAGAGACTTTCTGAGGTCCTCTGAAGTGTATGTTTTGGGGAGGAGTCCTTGTGCCACATCCATTCCATGTGCTTGTGGTCAAATCAAGAGAAGCAGCACTCCCTCCTGCTCTGAGGCAGGCCCTCTCCTACATCGTCCCGATCCTAGTCGCAGTAGCCTTCCTAACCCTGGTAGAACGAAAAGTACTAAGCTACACACAAGCCCGCAAAGGACCCAACACTGTAGGCCCATTCGGACTTCTCCAGCCAATAGCGGAGGGGGTAAAACTATTTATCAAAGAACCAATCCGCCTATCAACATCCTCCCCCCTCCTATTTATCACAACCCCAATGCTTGCCCTCCTGGGAGGGTTGTAAATGGAAATGTGGGGTAAATTGGAAATGTGGGTTTTTTTTCTATTCCATTCCATAAACCAGGTGTGCAGAAAATGAAAAAGTGTAAAGAGGAGCAGATGTGGCAGCAGCAAGAAGTAAGAGCCAGAGACTGATGAAAAATTCAAAGCCAAAATCCAGATGATTTTATTTACAGAAAGTACAAAAAAAAGAAGGGGAGGGGAGTAGGAAGTGAAAAGGAAAGGGGAGGGGGAGAGGATGGAAAGGGGAGGGGGAGAGGATGGAAAGGGGAGGGGGAGAGGGGGAAAGGGGAGGGGGAGAGGGGGGAAAGGGGAGGGGGAGAGGGGGGAAAGGGGAGGGGGAGAGGGGGGAAAGGGGAGGGGGAGAGGGGGGAAAGGGGAGGGGGAGAGGATGGAAAGGGGAGGGGGAGAGGATGGAAAGGGGAGGGGGAGAGGATGGAAAGGGGAGGGGGAGAGGATGGAAAGGGGAGGGGGAGAGGATGGAAAGGGGAGGGGGAGAGGATGGAAAGGGGAGGGGGAGAGGATGGAAAGGGGAGGGGGAGAGGATGGAAAGGGGAGGGGGAGAGGATGGAAAGGGGAGGGGGAGAGGGGGAAAGGGGAGGGGGAGAGGGGGAAAGGGGAGGGGGAGAGGGGGGAAAGGGGAGGGGGAGAGGGGGGAAAGGGGAGGGGGAGAGGGGGGAAAGGGGAGGGGGAGAGGGGGGAAAGGGGAGGGGGAGAGGGGGGAAAGGGGAGGGGGAGAGGGGGGAAAGGGGAGAGGGAGAGGGGGGAAAGGGGAGAGGGAGAGGGGGGAAAGGGGAGGGGGAGAGGGGGGAAAGGGGAGAGGGGGAAAGGGGGTAGGGCGGGAAAGGGGGTAGGGCGGGAAAGGGGGTAGGGCGGGAAAGGGGGGGGGGGGGGGGAAGGGGGGGGGGGGTAAAGGGGAGGATGGCAAAGGGGAGGGGGACTACGCATCAAAAAAATACCAGGGAAGGGCAACAGGGCTGTCATCCATCCAACCAACTAAGAACATTTATTCAGACTGACAGAAACATCTTTTCATGTCTTCTAATCCATCACAAGATATGGAATCAGCTCCCAAGGATGTAATTTAAAGTTCATCAGTGTCTGGCAAGAAAAGAGATAAGATTCTTCGTGTTACTTTTACAGGAGAGAGGGGCAAAGAGGTCACTGTCAGAACATTATGGCTACGAAGCCAGAGCTGAACACTCTCTGTGGTTAAAAGCAGACAGCAACAGAAGGAAATTGGCTCAGGGGCTTCCTGCTTTCAAACAGCACCGGTCACTCCAAAGCTGTGACTCTGGAGTAATCATCACAAAATAGGTGCAACTCCTCCTGGGACATCAGGCCTCACATCACAGAACAGGTTTGATGCCACGGATGACAAACATTCAACTCCCCTGACGATTGCCTGAACACTACTGAGTGAGCTTTCCCTAAAGAAAGGATAACTTTTGATTAGCCTCTTCTTGCCTATTCAAATAAAAAGACTGCAACAGAGGAGCTACAAACACAAGCAATGAGCAAGGGACAGCAAAGACCAAAAACTGACAGCAGAGGGTGTGTGTTATGGGTCAGTGCTGAAGGCAGCCACTGGACAAGGGAGGAGAAGTGATGGCTGAAGTCTGAAACTCTGTGTAAGGGCTCCTTTTATGTTTGTGATTGAGGATTAACTCCAGTGAAAGGTGACTTCAGATTAAGCCAAGTGTATCTGTGTGGAGGAAATAGGTAAGATTCCTTTCTGATGGGTTTTGTTTTGGGTTTTTTTTTTTCAGGCAGCTGTTTAAAGCTCTACAAAGCATTTTGTAAGCAGAAAGTTTCCACGTTCAAGTAAGTGTAAAGCTAGCGGAAAAAAACCCTGTGCTTAGCACAGGAACTAAACAGATTTCAAGATGTTGTTTTCAAGAGGTAGGAGCAGTCATCTTTTTACTTTTACATAACACATTACCATGTCCAGGTTCTTCAGAGGCAAATTCATCCAGTTCCCACCTGTACTAGAATTATACAGAAAACACACCATTAACATTGTGCAATATTAAACTTCTAAAACATTCTTCAAATCCACACAAAAACAGGCAGTAACTCCAAGGGCCAAAGAAGTGAGGCCATAAACCAGCAGAGTGGAGGGAAGGGCCCCCTCTGCAGGACTAAAGGGAGAGCAGTGACCAAATTCACAGCTCCTCCAGGAGAACCCCTCTACAAACCCAAATGCCTCCTACACACAGTGGATCTCCCACACTGAAGTATGAAGTGAGATTTGTTGCAGATTTATTTATTGTAGTCAGACATCCTAGGTAAGAAAATTTTATTTAAAGCTTAGCTGGGAACATCCTATGGCATCATCTTTGGTTTCTGGGCACTCTTGGAAAACAGCACTCAAAACCCAAACTTTTCACCCCTAGCACACCTAGATGTTGTGTTGGGATGAGGAGGAGTTACACCATGAGTAATCCCTGCAAATGAGTTGTGAGGATGGGATTTCAAAATGTCTACCTTGGCTGCAGAAGAGGAAATCCTGTTCATCAATAATTCTGCTCCTATGGGTGAACTGGGATGCCTCCTACTGGACTTGGACTTCTGTTCAGAACCAGGATGTCCCAGGTGAGTTGAGTGGTAAACTGGATTTGCAGCCACTGATGGGAAGTGTGTTCTTCCACCTTCCATGAAGCTTTCTGTAGGCTTTTCCTATTTTTTTTTTTTTTTTTTTTTTTTCCCCCATCAGTTCTGAAACATTCAGACACAAAGAATTATCTCTGGTAGGAATAGATTAGGAATGACCAAACCCATTTGACCTGAAGGGTTCTGGGGAGCCTACATCATAGGAGCCAAACCTGCAAGAGTTACCAAGACTTGGGATTGCTCAGCACTAAAGCTTCAAAGCAATCTGTGAACGGAGTTTGCTCTGGAATTTTGGGACAACTTCATCTACCTTGGTTTTAGCCTCTCCCAATTCCTTTTCCAAGCCAGGTTGGCTTCCTCCAGGTTCCTGCAGCGCCTCGTAGCAACTTCCAGTGAAGCTTCTGCCACAGACAGCTTTTTAATGTCACCTCTCTGACATTAAATGAAATGGTTAGATGAGCATGAAAAAAGTCATAAGGACATGAATTCTGTCTTTAACTTATTTGATTATTCAGTTACAACTGTCTTGAATTCAAAAAGTAGGAAACTTTTGCCTGCCACCAGCAGTCAGCCCCTCCAAACTCACGGAGCAGCTAATGGAGGTTTCTGTTTTCTAATACATAAAAAAATATTATAGTATAGATAATATTATACTTTTTGAACAATACACCAGCATACACTGAATCATGTTATTTTTTTTAACCAAACCCAAAGCAACCTGTTTGATGCAAGAGCCACAGGTTGACTGCAGATACTACTCTGGTGACTAAAGGCATGACTTTGTATGAGATGGTTCTTGGGTCTCTTTCTGCATTCTACAAAGAATTAAATTAATACATTAAATTAATAATTAAATTAAGACATTAAATTAATACCAAGTTAATTTTAGAGTAACAACTTTCATAAATCTGGACAGTCCCTCCTTTCCTCCAGCCACCCACCCAACTACCATCTCCCAAAGGAACCTGGTGTTTTGGCACTAGGAATACAAAGTTTTTCCCAGGGTAAAACCATTGACAGCACTCCTGGAGTTCTTCCCCCTCTTCCCTTTTACAGAAACTGAAAAAATGAAGAATAAGGTGGTTATATCTGACACATGCAGGTATTCACCTCACTCAAACACCCCAGGGTTGAGAGGAAGAAAGAAATGGAATTTTAAAGCACTGTGCACATCACTATTCACAGACAAACAGCGTCTAACAGGACTAGTTCCTGTTTTCCAGAAAATAAAAATTAACAAAATGGGTACAGCAACTTTTAAAACTTTGCTGTGCCTGGGACTGGTGGAATTTGCAGAAAAAAACTTTAACATTCTAATCAGTCTTCTGACAAGTTAATTAGCCTAACACAGCCACACAGAAGAAATTTAAATATTGCTGCACATCACAAAATAGAGAAGAGAAAGCTTAGTGGCTGAAATTGACTTTTTTGAGGAACAGGCAGGTCCCAAAAGACAGAATGCAGAAATGAACAGCAAAACACTGCTTAGAGCCTTCAAATATGCAAAAAGTGTGTCCTTTACCTCCCTTTTTTTTTTAGTTTTTCAGCCTCATAGTTTAAGACTTCTTCTCTTAAACCAGCACACTTGGCCTTTAATTCCTTGTTCATCTTTTCCAGCATGGAAACTTGCTTTTCAGCAGAGTTTGTGGAAAGTGTCATTAAAGCACCCCTGTGCAGCAGCTGATGGAATAAATGGCTTTCCCTCTGGAGCTGGGCCAGTGCCTCCTGTGTGGACAGGATCACAGAATCATTAATGCTGGAAAAAAACCTCTAGGATCCTCCAGTCCAGCTGGGAAACCAACACCACTAAACCATGTCCCCAAAGTCAGAATAATGTGCTCCCCTCTCCCCTGAGGTGTTACACAGGACTCCAGACCCCTCTGCCCAGCCCTGCCCCAGATAATCCAACAGGATGCCTGCCCTATTCCCCTCATAAATACCCTAAGAAAAAAGTCTTTTCAAACACTTCTTAGCATGGCCCAACACACATGTTTTGCAGATGCAGGGAAAGCATCAAAGGTCACCAAATTCCAAGGTTTCTTGCATGAGCTTTCTCTTACAAAGAGGAAGACCAAGTATGTTTAATCACACACATCAGCCTTTTACAGACAAATCTTCTTTACTTCAAGATGTATTTTGTATGGGGGAAAAAAATGCATTTGACTGCATTGTTTGCAGGAACAACACAGCCCAGCTGGAAATAAAGCACAGAACAGGAAATACCCAGCATTGTGGAAACGATTTTTCCCCACCCTAAGAAAACTGTACCCAACTTCAGACAGCAACACCACCTTCCTCTGCACGACTCTGCCATCACCAGTAGTCACTTTCTGCTCATTTTCTTTACCTTATTGTAAAATTTACTCTATAATTACTCTCAATTTACTCTATAATTTTACTTAGCAGTCCGGACTCTAATTCAAAACATTTGGCTTCACATACCTGCACCCCAGAGTTGTCAGTGGCTTCCTTTAGGCTTTTTTTTTTTTTTTTTTTTTTTGCTGGTGATGACACATGGAAAGTTCACCTCCAGGGAAAACCACAGTCTTCTTCCAAGGATTTTTCCAGCAATGGAGAGCAGAGTTATAGCTCAGTAGTGTGAGCAGTTTGACTTTTCTCCTTTCTTCTTCTACAGGGTGATGACTGCAGCATGGTGTTTTCACCAAAGCTGTTTCTCACTGGATCTTTTGGAAGACAGTGAAATTTTAGAGGTTCTCTTCTCTTTGTCAACAATTCTTGGAACTCTCAGGTGTTTTCCTCAAAGCAATCTTTGGTTTTCTTTGAGGAGCACCCTGGGGATTCTTCAGAGATTGCAGAATGCTCTTTTTAATGTGCTTCCAGAGCACTTCAGGAGAGAGAGCTATGGGATGATCTAAAAGCCCAGCTTGAAGGTTTACCGGGAAGCTGTTTCTCACTGTACCTTTTGGAAGACAGTGAAATTTGAGAGCTTCTTTTCTTTGTCAACACTTCTGGGATCTCTTGGGTGAGATCCCAATCTTTGATTTTCTTTGAGGAGAACCCTGGGGATTCTTCAGAGGACTGCAGGATGCTCTTGTTAATGTGCTGCCAAAGCACTTCAGGAGAGGGATCTATGGGATGATCTAAAAGCCCAGCTTGAAGGTTTACCGGGAAGCTGTTTCTCACTGTACCTTTTGGAAGATGGTTCACTTTGAGCCTCCTCCCTGGGATGCCACCCCTCTTAGGTTTGGGCTTCAAGCAGAGGGGTAAGTCTGCATAGCACAAGGCAGTGGTCTGTAGGACATTCTGCACCAGGCACCGCTCGGCTAGGACGGACACGGCCAACATTTCTCTGGCGCACTAAGACACAGTCAGTGAGGTGTCAGTGCTTGGATCCAGGATGCTTCCAGGTTGTCTTCAGGCTGTCTTTCTGCTGGAAGAGAGTGTTGGTGATGGTGAGCTGCTACTCAGCACAAAACTCCAGCAGGAGACATCTATTGTCATTACAGTTTCCAACACCGTGCTTGCCCAGGACTCCTTTCCAGGCTTCATAGTTCTTTCCTACTGCGGTGTTGAAGTCACCAAGGATTATGATCTTAGCATCTGCAGGAACCTTTTGGGTGAGGCAGTGCAGGTGGGTGTAGAATTTGATTTTTTTCTGCATGGTCAGCCTGGAGGGTTGGGGCACACATACTGAGGAGAACAACATGGTGCTTGTTGTGGAGTGGGAGGCGTAAGGAAAAGATGAGACCCCCAATGAGCGGTCGGCAGATTTTCAAGTTTGGAGGCCTGGAATATCCATGAATAAAAAGCATAATCCTCAGCTGTCAGCCCAGCAGTGTCTTCATGGGAAACATCAGCACTGTAATGAAGGAGAACTTTGATCAAATGAAGATTCCTACCAGCAGCAGCAATCATGGGTGGGGTTCTGAAGGATTCAAAACATTCTATGAAATGGATCATTTTACACAGACTCTGTCATGATTTTCATTCCTGCTTGCTCTCAGAAAAAAGGTCCACAGGACCACACCCCATTAACTTGTGCAAAGGAATAAAGAGAAAAAAAGAATCTTGTTTCCCACTAATTCGTTCCATTCATATCTCTGTGGTTCTCATCCATGCCTGAGGAAAGAGAAAAGGGTGGAAATAAAGCCAGCACACTGATTTCTGGAAAAGAGAATGAAGGGCCAGGCAAAATACAGACCCTTTGGGGAATAGAACTTGCCTGCACTGTTCTCCTTCCCCCCACCTCCCTGGAAAAGATATCCCAACAAGCTATCCCAAACCTCCCCCTGAGCAGGTACTTCTCATCTCACTGCACATCTCTTCATACTGGGCTCCCTGGCAGCACTCACCTTCCCAAGAACTCTTTTTCAGAAAGCAATGTTGACTGACTGCCTCCCCACCCAGGGTGCTTGAGCACAGAGTGAGCTGCACCCTGTGAGACTCTGGGAGATGATACTCAGAGGCTGGGAGCTCAACTCCACAACAGCACTGGCACTCCTGACACAGCCACTCTCACAACCAAGAACTTTCTGAAGATCACAACTGGCAAGGAGGGGTAAACCAGCCTACTCCTAGAGTTTCAACAAGTTCCACTCTAACAGGTGAAATCCATGCACTCTCACCCCACAGAGCCTTCACTGCCACAGAAGCCACACCAGACAAATACATCAGGGCTGAAAGTAATCTGCAGCAGTCATTCTTTCCATTGGACCAAATAGCAACTGCAACATTCTTG
This sequence comes from Heliangelus exortis, assembly GCF_036169615.1. Classification (NCBI taxonomy): domain Eukaryota; kingdom Metazoa; phylum Chordata; class Aves; order Apodiformes; family Trochilidae; genus Heliangelus; species Heliangelus exortis. The sequence goes on along the minus strand of NC_092438.1, from coordinate 109,542 downwards.
CAGCCTTAGGGTTTCTATCACGAAGTTGGAACCAAAACCCAAAAGCATCAAGAGACAGAACATTGCCAGTATAAGATTCCACCCAACATTAAACAGTACTTGGCTACAAACCTTGTACCTGGCTGCAGGGAAAAGGGACTATTGATTATTAAGGAGACGAATAAGAAAGAAAAATGGCCTTCAGTTCCAAGGTCTTCTTCAGGGAGAAAGAAAAACATGTAAATGAAGCAAGTTAAAACATCAACAGTGCCAAGACTCCTGTGACACAAGAGTGCAGATGGAAAACAAAATCAGAAAAGGAACAGAAACAGACCATATGGTTTGGAACTACAAACGAACTGGAACAGCCCTGCTCATGGATTCTCTTCAGCAGAAGTAAAGAACAGGATTTCAAAATGCTTACCCATGCCTCATAGGCTGCAACCCTGTTTCTTCTTCTTCTAATGCACTTCTCATGGAGTGCAGTATTGGCTTTCTGTAGTTCATTAAGACAGAGGGAGGGCTAAAGGAACCTTCCTCACAAATACGCCATCTCAGGTTTACAGATATAATGCTGACCAGATGCAGAAGAGGAAGTTTTGGAGGAAAACACACAAGAAAAAAAGTCATCCCTTAAAACACTGCAAAAAGCACGTACCCACCTTTTCAGTGTTTTGTAGGCATCTTCTCTTTTTCACTTCCTCCAGATACAGCTTTTCATATTTTTGCTTTAGAACAATGCTCTCCCTCAGGGTCCTTTCACTGTCCAACTCCTGTTCAAGGTCTCCAATTCTGCAGAGCAGTAGCTTTCTCTCTGAATTCATCGTTGTCATGGGCTCTGCTCTGTTCCACTCTGTCCTGGGAAGCTGCCTGCTCCTGAAGCAAGTAACACACTTTTACCCACCACAAAGAAAAAGGGAACTCTCCCACCCCTCAGCTGAACCTGCCCAGTGTCAAGGGCACCGATTTCCTCCCTGAGGCACCTGAGCCTCCTCACTCCCCTCAGCAACCCAGGCAGAACCCCGGAGCTACCACAGGCAAGAATTCTTCTCCCTCAGAAAGAATCCCTCCCTCTCAGCACTGTTATTCATCAAAGCTTCTAAAGAAGGAACACTGTCTCTGTAGGAGAGAGCAGAGAGAAAAGGGTTCCTCAAGGAAGGAGTCGTCCCCCCACCACCACTTTGGTGGCTTCTGTTCTCAGAACTGATGGGTGATGTTTCTCACCTCTGCATGCAGCTGCTGTTTGGGCTTCTCCAGTTGTTCCTGGTTCCTCCCCAGGATGGACATCTCTGCTCACTGAGCCTGAGTTTGGTTTTCTCCCTGCACGCCTGCCTCAGGCTTTGCCTCCAGCTTCCAAAAAAGTTCATCAAGCTCTAGACAGAGACAAAAAACAAACAGAAAAGAAAAGGAACTCAGCAGGATATAAGAGAAGTCAATCTATGAAAAATTGGTAAAGGGCTGGGCACCAGGACTGTATTTGACAATTTGACAAACATCTGCTGACTCAGTACCAAAATCAGAGTGAAACCAAGGGCTTCCTTTTAAAAAAAGAACAGCTGTCACATCATTTCTGATAGGATTCCTCAGGTTCCCAGCCCTTCTCAGTTCTCCTGCAGCAGGTCACACACCAAGAGGCACCAAACTGATAGCATTTCACCCACAGGCCTACCTGGAAAAGCACTGGGACTATTCTGCTGGGAGATGCTCGTGTGCCCATGGGAAGTCGAACACACCCATACCTGCCCACCCACCTTCTGGTTTCAGCACAAACACCACATCTCATGCTTTAGAGGAATTTTTACACACTGTCAGCACAGTCAAGCTTCATTATGGAACTGACAAACACACAATCTATTTTTTCTCTACACTGAGAAATTTTTAAATAGTGGTTCAGAACATGGCCTTTACTGAAGGAGGAAGATGTATTCTCCACTGTAGGTGAAAGCTGCAGTTTATTTTAAAAATGTGCAGGAAATATCAGCCTTTCTTTAGGCCCCCATGCTCAACTACAGCTCTGTCCTTCTCTTCCCCCCCTCCAGAAGCAGACTTTTTCTGTATCCATTGAACATCAGACTTGATATCCTGTCAGTCATTAAAAGGGGAGGAAACTGGCACGGTGGAAACTTGAAAGAGGCTCTAACAGAAGGAAGAAGCTTCACTTATTTGAGAGGACAGGAGACAGCGGATATATGCTTGAGCATAGGAGGTTCCATATAAATACGAGGAGAATTTTTTTCCCTGTGAGGGTGACAGAGCACTGGCACAGGCTGCCCAGGGAGGCTGTGGAGTCTCCTTCCCTGGAGACATTCAAACCCCACCTGGATCTGTTCCTATGTGACCTCCTGCAGGTGACCCTGCTCTGGCAGGGGGTTGGACTCCATCATCTTTTGAGGTCCCATCCAACCCTAAACTTTCTCTGATTCTATTTAAATCTGCCTCAATGTAATGACCTTCCCTGTCATTCAAAATAACTCTTCCAAGAGCAACACAAAAACTTGACAAACTTTTGCACTAATCATGAGCCCCAGCAAAGGCAGGTGACTTTTCTTTCATGCTACTCAGCAGCAATAACCGCCTCAAAAGCACTTTTGGGAACTCTGCTTCTGGGTCCCCAGGACAAGGGAAAGGTGGGCTGAGACAGCCACTAGTGAGCAACAAGTTCAACAACATTTTCTGCATCACCTCACTGCACCGTGCCCAGGGAAGCAATGACACCATTTACAAAAGCAAAACCTGAACTTTCTCCAGCTCAAGTCATGCCTAAGATGGGGATTGAGGGTGGCCTTGGGCAAAGCCAGCTTCATACAGTTCTTCTGAGTGATGGTGGCATTCCATATGGTGGCCTGGACTGGGTCTCACTGCTCTCAGCCCTGACACTCACCCATGGACACCATATCCTGGCAGGAATGCAGATCTGCCTGTCCCCAGGGGCTGCCCTGGGGATCTGCACCTTTGGCTCATCCCCATGGCTCTCTGCTACCAGAGCTCTGCTGCTCTTCTTGGGGAGGGCGTGTGGGACTGCTCCTGCCCCTGGAGCTCATGGACCCTGACAGCCTTGTGGGGACTCTTCCCATCTCCCTGCCTCTACACAACAGCAGCCCTTCAGGTGCCTTGCAGAGACTGCTTTGCACATCACCTTTTCATCTTGACCCATCAGGAGAACTGCTTTGCTATTGGGCACACAACAGGATCTACAGGCAGGACCTGCACCTCATGTTCTCCCCACGGCAGCTGCACTACACCTCCATCTGTCAGCCAACTTCCACAGAGAGCCAAGGGACACAATTCCTGAGAATATTTCATCAGATTTCCCACCCAACAGGCCAGTATCTAACAATGGAAACAGATGCCCCCACTGAACCAAAGGCAAAGAGGTGATTTTGATTCACATCTTCTTCTCCTTCTTGCTGTTCTCTAAGCCAAACCAGCCAAGAGCTGGCAGCTGCTCTGAATTTCTACTTACATTTTTTTCCTCTGCAGAAAAGAAGAAAAGGGAAATACTGCTCCTTGGAACCTGGCAGCTGTTTCTTGTTTCCCAGGCACTAGCTCATTTGCCCCCCATTCCTTCAGTATGTTTTTCTGCAAGGTTTTTAAGCTCCCACTACCCTCAAAACATGCAGCAGCTCTTCCAGACACTGAACTGGAAGCACGAAACATTTTACCCTGCCCAGAAACACAGGGGTCAGAAGATGACCAGAAGAAATCCAGGGAAAAATGGGCAACTGCATCCTTACTCGATGTGGTAAGCTGATAGCAAACCCCACCAGCAGCTCTGCCTGATACAACCACTCCAAAATTTTGACACAGGGACCCAGCTAGCTTTTATCTGCTTCCTGGAGGATCCCTAAAGGATCACAAGAGAGTCTGAGCCTGAAGAGCAGGAATAAGAGAAACACCTGAATAGAGAAGTACTCAACAAAATGTGAACAAGGTGGTGCTGGGTATTGGCTGGTCCTCTGGAGGGTTTCCTGGGCTCACCTGTTTCAAGAATTCATTCTTTCTTTCTGCCTTCCAAGTGGAGAACCATGGTCTCCAGGCTGCAATCTTGGCTTCAGCCTCTTTTTCCTCACGCTGTGTAAGTCCTTTGATGGCAGAGATGGCACAACCTGCTTTTGCAGCTGTGAGAGCAACAGTGACAAAAGGAAAAACTTTTCAGATCAGCAGTGCTATTTATGCTGCTACCCAAAGGGACCAAGATTTGCCTAGCAGATCCAGCACCAAAGTGGAACAGAACCTGCTGATCCAGCTCAACTATCTAGAACACAAGTTTACTGGATGCTTTAGCAGCACTCTGTAAGAAAAAGAAAAGCAGAAAACACACGAGCCTCTCATGTACCTGCTGCTGGTGCTGCTCCTCTGCAGCTGCCCGTGATGCTCCTAAGCTGGTCATCAAGTCTTCCAGGTGGTCATGAATCTACAAAAGCAGGAAAAGAAGCAAGAAGACACACTCTGACTTTCCAGCCTGAAAGTTGTAGATTCCTCCTTACCGAAAATGAATACTACATCCACCTCTTCACCTCTTTATTCCTATTATACCCAACACCAATGATCAAAATGGCCATAGTTTGAGGTCACTGTAAAACTGGTTGCAGTCATCTCCTCTGCTCTTTTCTTCAAGGAGAGGGAGAACACCATGCGGGACACAAAGAAACTTCAGTGAAAACCATCAGGAGGAGCATCTGAAAACCATGCCCTGTGAACCAAAGGGGAAGGACCAGCACCCTGACTACCGTCCCTCTCCTCAGCAGCAGTACAGCAAAGTCACACTTGCACAAGCAGTCTTCACAAGAGCCCTCATGCACCAGTTCAATACAAAAATGAACAAAGGCACACCGAGTGGCCAAAGGAAAAGCAGTTCTGCACAACAAAAGCTCTGGGGAGTCTGTTTTTGTTCCAGCCTGGGGATGCCAGTCAGGCCTCTGGCACAAGCTGCTTGCCATCAATATCCCCTGAGGACAGCAAGTGTCTGAAGTGGCATCTGAGGCCAGGAGGGGCCTAAGGCAGACAACAGTCACACCACTGGATTTGGGACAAATCCTGCACTTTTAAAGCATTAAGGAGCGTTTCCTGAGTTACCATGGAAAACTCTTAAAACCAGAAAGCTGGGGATGGGCCAGAATGCTGTCCCAGCACCCTGTATGCAGGAGAAAGCAGGAACTGAGCTCCCCTCAGCTCTCCAGGAAAACCTCATCTTAGCATTTCCCCACAGCAATCGGTAAGAAGCTCAGGAGCTCAAAACAAGGCAAGTTGAGGACCAGCTTACTGAGGCAGAGGCTTGCAGGGTTCCCTCAAGGGCTTCAATCATACGTCTTTGCTGCTGGACTCTGCCTTCCAGTCTGGCGTTTTCCATGGAAAGGCTTAAAAAGAAATACAGGCCTTATTAGAGAAATCCACCAGAGCAGCAATTCTTAAAGAGCAGCAGGGGAAAAAACAAACAAAAGCGTCTTCAAAACCATCTGTTAACTTGCTGTGATGCAACGAGGCTGTGCTGTGGTTTTCACACAACCCCAGACAGCGACAGACACCTTGGTTCTCTGTGTCAGTCTCTTACCACTGCACACGCTCTTCCAGCTCTTTTACTCTAGCCCTGGTCTCAGAAGATGATGACAGGAGGTCTTTAAGTTTTTGGGACTTCTCTCTTAGTTTTCTTTTCCTATCCTTGTAGTGATGAATCTGATGCTCATATTGAAGCTGCTGCTCTTCCAGTTCCCGACACTGTCAAAACACAGCAAGAATCCATATCAGCTGGGAGAACTCTTCTAGAGAAAAAAACACTGCTGCTGAAGAACTCAAGCATGACTGCCCATGTCTGCACACACCTGCTACCCAAAGAACTGTCATCAGTTGAAATACATTTAAACTTTCACTTCTACTAGCAAATGAACACAAACCCTTTTACTTTGCCATCCTCTAGACTGCTCTCTCCCATCCCTCTCCTGATCCCCTAAAGCATGGTTCCAAGCACCAACACTCACCCTCCAACTCTTTAAGGGACTCATGGCACCCACTGCTTTCCTCCTCCATTGAAAACTGAAATGAAACTTGATCCCTCTCCTAAACTGCCTTCAGTCACTTCATCCCCTCTCATAAGGAGATAAAGATGATTTCTGTTTCAGAATATATACATATGGAGAATAAGGTACAAAACCATTCTGAACATGATTTTATGGTGGTCTTGGCAGTGCTGGGTTAACACCTGGACTTGATGCCTAAAGGTCTTTTCCAACCAAAAAGATTCTGTCATCCTCTGTTACCAGAGGGGGGGGGGGGGTGAGGGGAAGCACCGTGAGCATAAAGAAGTCCAGAATTTCTACTGCCCTTCAGAAATCAGACAAACTGCTGGGCCAAACCACATGCAATGAGCAACAAACACGTCAGTCACTAACCTCAGACCAAGTAAGGACACCGTGTCCTCATGCCACGGACATGGACATCAAGTTTATTAGTGTGATTCCTCCACACATCATCCCATCTCTGGGATGTGCTGGAGTTTGTTCTGGAATTCTGGGACAAATTCATGTACCTTGGATTTAGCCTCTCCCAGTTCCTTTTCCAAGCCCAGGCTGGCTTCCTCCAGGTTCCTGCAGCGCTTCGTAGCAACTTCCAGCGAAGCTTCTGCCACAGACAGCTTTTTAAGAGCTTCACCAAGCTCCTGCTGCAGCTTTCTGACATTGCCCTGATGAAATGGTTAGATGAGCACAAAAAAGGTTACAAGAACATGAACTATGCCTTTACTTTAACTTATATGATTATACACTTAGACCTGTCTTGGGACTCAATCCCAAAGGGAGGAAAATTTTGCCTGCCACCAGCAGTCAAAAGCTGAGCACCTCTAAATTATCACCAGCTGCTCATGAGGATTTCTGTTTTCTAATACCTACAAAAGGCTCAAGTATTAATCATCTTGCACACTACACCGGCATACCTGAATCAGGTATTTTTTTAACAAAACTCAAAGCAATCTCTTGTCACAGTTTGACTGCAGATATTACTCTGGTGACTAAAGGCAGGACTTTGTATTAGATGGTTCTTGGGTCTGTTTCTCCATTCTACAAAGAGAATTAAATGAATACTTGGATCTGAAAGCTCTTCTGACAAACACTTGAGGTTTATATTGAAACACATCTCTGTCTGTTTCCTTACCAAGTTCATTTCGGAGTAACAACTGCCTCCCTGCTGACACATTTGCCTTCACAAATCTGGACAGGCCCTCCATTCATCCAGCCACCCACCCAACTACCATCTCCCAAAGGAACCTGGTATTTTGGCACTAGGAATACAAAGTGATTCACAGGGGGAAACCATTGACAGCACTGCTGGAGTTCTTCTCCTTCTTCCCTCAAAGAACCCAAAAAAATGAAGAATAAGGTGGTTATCTGACACATGGCAGGTATTCACCTAGCTCAAACGCTCCGGGGTTGAGAGGAAGAAAGAAATGGAATTTTAAAGCACTGTTCACATCACTAAGGCAGGCAAACAGCACACCAGTGTCTAATTACTCAACAGGACTAGCTCCTGTTTTCCAGAAAGTAAAGATTAACAAAATGGGTATGGCAACTTTTAAACCTTTACTCTGCCTGGGACTGGTAGAATTTGCAGAACAACAGTTTAAATGACATCCTAACAAGTCTTCTGACCAGCTAATTAGTTAACACAGACACAAAGAACAAATTTAAATATTGCTACACATCACAAAATACACAATAGAAAGCTTAGGTCAGTGGCTGAAATTGACCTCTTGAGCAACAGGAAGGTCGCTCAGAAGGGGGCTCAAAACACAAACAGAAATTAACACCAAAAAAGTTGCCTTCAACACTGCAAACAGTGTATACTTTACCTCTCTTTTTACTTTGTCAGCCTCATATTTAGAGATTTGTTCTCTTAAATCAGTGCAATCGGCCTTTAATGCCTTGTTCCTCTTTTCCAGCATGTACACTTGTTTCTCAGCAGCAGCACTGACTTGTTGGAAAACTTCATTAAACCGTTCCTGGGCAACAGTCACTGCCCTTCCTTGGATGAGCTGCTGCTCCTGCAGGTTTTCCAGCAGCTGATGGAATAAATGCCTTTCCCTCTGGAGCTGGGCCAATGCCGCCTGCATGGACAGAGTCATAGCATAGAACCACAGAATCATTAAGCCTGGAAAAGACCTCTGGATCCTCCAGTCCAACTGGGAAACCAACACCACCATGCCCACTAAACCGTGTCCCGGAAGTGGAAATAATGTGCTCCGCTCTCCCCTGAGGTGTTACACAGCACTCCAGACCCCTCTGCCCAGCCCTGCCCCAGATGCCCAACACCAACAGGATGCCTGCCCGATTCCCCTCATGAATGCCCTCAGAAAAAATCCTTTTCAAACACTTCCTCGTAGTGAAATGAGGCAACCAGGTGCCACTAATTGCCAGGTAGTGGATCTTCTTACCCGACTCCTTGGGTTTTCTGCTAATGCTAGTTTGCGCCGGACTAGCTCCCTTTCTTCTGATTCATCTGAGCATGGGCTAGATCAAGGTCTCTGCCGCATTCTCTATCAGATGTAGCAAGATGAACCTCTTTTAGGGCACGGCGCTCCAAGGTCCAGCCAGGTGTTCCAGCAGAAACTCATGAATAATGCTCTGAGCCTATTGCCCTCAGGGCTGACTAGCCTGGATCAGTGCTACTGCTCCAAGAAGCAGCTAACCTCCTCCTCCCAGCTTTCCTCAGCAGGGAGCTTTATTGGCCCCCTAATCCTGCTCATGCGCAGTAGGGGCCTGCCCTAATCAGGCACAGGTGGGCTTAACACAAGCTTATGCCCACTACCTCGCAATTAGTGGCACCTGGTTGCCTCACTTCACTACACTTCCTGACATGGCCAAACACACACATGTTTTGCAGAGGCAGGGAAAGCTTCAAAGGTCACCAAAGTTCAAGGTTTCTTGCATGAGCTTTCTCTCACAAAGAGGAAGGAAGACCAGGCATGTTTAATCACACAGATCAGCCTGTTACTGAAAAATCTCCCTCTTCCCTTCAATATGCATTTTGCATTGGGAAAAAAAAAAAAAAGCATTTGACTGCATTGTTTGTCTGCACAGCACAGCAGGAACAACACTGGGCAAAACTGAAGGAAACCAGCTGGAAACAAAGCAGCAGTACAGCAAATATCCTGCATCTGGCAAGGATTTTTCCTCATCCTAAGAGGACTGTACCAACTTCAGACAGCAACACCACCTTCCTCTGCACGACTCTGCCATCACCATTAGTCACTTTCTGGTTACTTTTCTTTACCTTACTGTATAGTGCAATTTACTCTCTAATGCCACTTACCAGTCCAGACTCTTAATTAAAAATATTTGGCTTCACATACCTGCACCCCAGAGTTGTCAGTGGCTTCCTTTAGGCTTCTTTTTTTTGCTGGTGATGACACATGGGAAGTAGATCCTGAGTGCTCACCTACAATGAAAACAACAGATTTTTACAACCAGCATGACCTAATGCTACCTATTTACTCCGAGAGTGCATCTTGATTAATGGTGAGAACAATCTTTACAGAAAACATCACATCCCCTCACATTTGAGAGCTGCTAGAGACAAAATGATCAGAATAGAGTTTTTAATGTGCTAAATATGTGTTAAATATTTTCTTTGGTGGCATTTAACTTTCTTCTGTAAAAAAGAAAGCTTATGAATATCAGTATGGCCACAAATAATTCACTCCAGTGTCTTCAAGGTGCAGGATCTCTCTCTCAGATAAACTGTGGTCCATGCAGTAACGAGCAAGATGCTTTCAACAACGCAAAGGGTGCCTCCTCCTCCTGCTCTGAGGCCTGAGCTGAGGAACAAAAGTGCTCCCCTCTGACCCAGCTGGCAATGCTTTCCAGCGCACACACACACGGGTGGCACTGCAGACACCTCCTACATTTCAAAACCAGAGCAGCTGAGGCACTGGAACAGAAGGGCTCTCCCTCAGCTCCACTCAAAGCTTTCCCTGGCTTCAGCCAAAAGCAAGCACAGCTTTTCAATCCAACAGCACCCGCCAGGAAAGAGAATGCTACTGGCACACCCAAGACACTCCAGTCCTCCTCCTCCTCTCCATCTGCACGTTTTGGTCAGATTGCTTCAAGGAGAACACAGCAACAGAAGCAAGAAGAGCACTTGCTGCATAGAGCACCATCTGCAATCCAACACCATCTAGTCAGGTTCCAGAAAAAGAAAAAAAAAGGCACAAAAGCTGCTTTGCTACTCTGCCAGTGGCCACCAGGATTTACAGGCCAGGATAAAATTTGCAACCTCAGAAGTCAACCACTGTTTTAGTCCATTTACTCTAGGTGGATCTATATTCACAGAGGAAGTATCTGGATCTAGATCATTTCTCTCACCACTGATTTCTCTGCAGCTTGTGCTGGGCTCATCAGGGCTGCCATTTAATAAGTACTTCTCTGTACATCCAGCAATGGCAGTGTTTAGCTCTACAGCAAGCTCTTTCTTCTCTTCTTTTCCATGTTGTTCATCTGTTTTTTCCTGAAAGAGATGAAACAAAAAAGCTGGTAAGAGCAGAAACAAGCATCTGCTTTGCTACCCACTGACAGCTTGAAGAACATTTTTTGTGGAAGAGAAAAGGGAAACTTTGCTTTCTTTTACAAGGCCTTCTGTGTTTCCAGGGAAATAAATCTTTAGCAGAATTCTGAGGTCCTGAGTCTCGGCCCTGCTTCTGCACAGCCCCTGAGAAGCACTTCCCCACTTCAGCCCAGCTTCATTTCAGTTACTGCAAGCTTTCGGGTGCTCCTGGATCTCCCTCCTACCCTCCCTGTCCTTCGCACAAAGTACCTCAGAATTCCAGGGAGAAGCCCAGAGAAAATCCTCAGCTTTCTCCACTTCTTCCATGGGTGGCAGGGAACCTACACACCAGGGAGGAAAGGAGACACTCAGTGGTTTTATATCACCCTGCTACTCCACTGTTTTATGTTGGAGGCTTTTCTTTAGTAACTTTTGATTCTAGAACCGTGGCTATCATCTAAAAGCACAAGGAATTAAAAAAAAAAAAAATCTATGTGAACAAAAGGAGTTATTTATTTAATTGCAATTGGCAAATTTCCAGACTAACACACTTCAGAGGAGTCACCTGGCAATGTCTGGAAAAGGAGGTAGGGAAGGGATGGGCAGGGCAGAGGAAGGGCTTGGCCAGGGACAAAGGCTTAGCAGGGGATTCATAGCTTAATCTTAAGGATATGGCTTATTTGGTTCTGAAATTACAAAGTGCCGTGTCTTCACAAGTTAATTTTCTTGCCTACTAGAGAAGAAAAAAATACAAAACTCTACTTAGCAAGCCTACTTTTACAGATCAGTCTATCATGCAATCTTTCCCAGATAGCTTACTGCTTTTCCTGCCCTGCTGGAAAGCCTTCATGCGCCGTGTCACCTTTGGCTTCTGCTGCTTCTGTAAAGAAAGATGTATTTCTGCAAAACTTTTTTTTCAATAGAAACAAACTCAAAGAACTGTTTACATCCCTAGACTTGATGCCTAAATGAGCCTCTGCAAGTACACTAACCAAAATACCCCTCAATTTTAGTATCATGCCAGAAAAATGCATCGCTTCCATTTACATCAAGGCAAGAAAATTAAATCATGTTAAAACTAAACATGCTGGCATCTCCAACTGCCACACTCCTGCTCCTCACCCCTCCAGAACCCCACTGCAACACAACAGATGCTCCCGACATCGCTGCACAAATTGCTCATTCTTCAGCACACCAGTAAGAACAGCAGGCACCAGAGCTTGGAGCTGACAAAGAGAACACTGCCTGAGCATTCCAAAAAAGAGGGGAAATGTGCAGTGTGAGATGACACACAAGCACAGAATGCCATCTCATAGAAAAGAACCTGTTTGAGTAACTCAGCCATTGAGTGCTGGTGGGGGAACCTGATGGGGAGGGAAGGAGCAGCAGCAGATGGAGGATTTCAGGAGGTCCTCACAAAGAAATGCCCTGTTCCTCTATCTGTTTGGACTGAAACACCAAATTTACAGAAAACAAGAATCACCTCACAGGAGAAGAACAGAACAGATTATAAAAGTAACTGAGAAACTTTTAGGGTCTGCAAACCTGACCCAAATGAGCACCAAGAAATGAAGCAATGTGGTTTTTATGTCGTTACCTATTGCTCCTTTGTGCCAAACCGTAACTCTGCTGCACGCTCTGCCACACCCACGGTCTGTTAGGAAAAACTGACAGCAGAAGAAAGGCTGGCAGGCCAGAGACTGCTTCTATCACAGAATGGTACAGGTTGGAAGAGCCCTCCAAGACCATCCAGTCCAACCTTTGACCAACACCATCATCTAACTACTAAACCATGTCCTTAAGGACCAGCTCCAAATGCCTTTTCAATGCCTCCAGGGATGGTGCCTCCACCACTGTCCTGGGCCATTCCAATGCCTGACAGCCCTCTCAGTGAAAAAACGTTTCCGAACACCCATCCTAAACGTCCCCTGGTGCAGCTTCCATCCATTTCCTCTGCTCCCATCCCAGTTCACTAAGGAGAAGAGGCTGTTTCCCTCCTTACTCCAACCTCCCTTGAGGTACTTGAAGAGAGCTCTAAGGTTCTAAGGAGGAAACAGTGCTGGCTGGAACTGCAGTTGCTTTCAATCCCAGTTACTTGCCTTCAAATAACTCCTTTTCACAGGACAATTTCCCTGGAAATGCACCATACCTTGGGAGTAAAATCCAGTTGTTCTGCAGAAGCACTCCAACCATCACCAATCCCCTTTTTCTCAGATCTGCTTAAAAAGCAAAGCAAAGTGATGACACCTGTGCCTCCCAGATCACCCCTCAAGGAAGTGGTAGGTATTTGTAAAGTCTCACCTTTTCAAGCCTCCTTTGGAAAAGTCTTCCACTCCTGCTCAAACACGAAACGACATGGTGAAATTAGATTTGGCATGCTAAAAATTCAACAGTACATATGAACAAGGTACTCCTTGCACACATGAGTACACAGCAGAGGGAAAAGTTTTACTAGTTCATGTAGTATGATGTGTAATATTATGCTAGAGACAATACTAGCTGCTGCTCTAGCCAGTTACAAACTATTCTGAAAAGGGAAAGAAAATCAAACAGCATAACCCAACCAAAAGCTTAACCTCACACTCAGCCTGTTACTGCAGCACAGCAAAGAGACTCTCATGATGCAGGACACGTGCTTCATGGTGCCAGCCAGAGACTGCAGTAATAATGCCAAGAAATGTCCCCTGGACACTATCTGCTGTCCATTTGCCACACAGTTCTGATAAAACACCCTTAAGAACCCAGAGAGAATAAAACCTCCACTGTAGGGTCTGAGAGGCAAAGCACAAGACTAAATTCCATTGCATAAAAATATTAATTTCCTAAGATTCTTTTAGGGTTATGTGGCCTCGTAAGGACAGACTGGATTTTAAAACCTCAGAGAAGGAGGTAGGCGTTTGATCCCAGGACAATTTAATGTCACCTGCACGAGCTGCTTCTGCCTTCTTTGGAGCTGCACTTTCTGACAGCTGCTCACTAAGACTAAAGAAAGAGAGAGAGAGAGGAAACAGAGTTGTTAAAAACAACCACTTCCTGGCAGGTAACATTTAGCAGAAGAGTTAACAGCCATTTTTTATTCATCCTACACAGTTCACATGAATTCAGGGACTCCTAAGTACTTCTGAAGGGCAAGACACAGAACTTTCTGCAGGGCTGGTACACACTTCAGTGTTCCCTGCAGTCACCTTCATCCTATAGATGCACATTCCAAGTTATTAACTCCTGCTTGGTACACTCTTTCAGCCTAGCTTTTAACAAAGCGCACCTAACCACATCAGAGAAGGAACAACAAAATTATTCAACAGCCACACTTATAAGCACACCTAACCACATCAGAGAAGGAACAACAAAATTATTCAACAGCCACACTTATAACCGACCACTTCATTGAACCAAAAAGTTAAACGTTTACCTGGGATACCCATAAATACAAGCATAATCATCAGCTGTCCGCCCATCAGCATCTTTATGGGAAATGTCAGCACCGTAATGCAGGAGAACTTGGATCAATTTCATCTTCCCGACAGAAGCAGCCATCATGAGTGGGGTTCTGAAAGATCCAGATGTGCTATGAAGTTATCATTTTACACAGACAGTCAATATTTTCATTCCTGCGTGCTCTCAGCTTGCTCTCCCATTACTTGACAATGAACAAAAGAAAAAGCAGGTTCCATTAAAAGCAACAAGAACATGGGAGAGGGAGTCAACACAACTGCATGGTCACACCAAGCTGCCACACGCACACCACTTCAGTGCACATGGAGGCTGCTGTGCCTCTCAGCAATCCCACCGAAAGAATACTCAAGGGACCCATGTGGATAAACCCCTTACCTTTGTTGCTGGTCTCGAGCATGCACATCAGCTCCCATTCTCAGGAGAAACTCAGCTGTCTCTACCTGACCTTTGGAGACAGCAAGACTGAGTGGGGTAAAGCCCTCCTGAAAGGACAGACAAATACACCAAGTTAATCATCCAAGTCAAAAATAGTCTTCAACAGAAATATTGCTGCCACTTTCTGAAACAACTTCCTTTAGAAACAGAAACATGTACCTTATTCTTGGCATCAAGATTGGCATTATGATCAAGTAACAGCTCCACAACTTTAGGACTGCAAGACAGGACTGCCAGGTGGAGGGCGGTGTTGCCAACAACGTCTCTGAGGTTTGGGTCTGCACCACACTTCAGCAGAAAACCAGCACAGGCTTGGTGCTGGAACTGCACTGCCTGAGAACACACGAAAAAAGGGAAGACTTCCAAAACTCACATTTCACTCCATCACAGCTCGCCCAGCTTCTGACCACTGGCAAAGAAGAGCACCTGCAAAGATGACCTGACAGGTGCCTGTTCCACTCCAAATCCAACAGGCGTGTTTCCGCACAGCTCTGCGCACAAGAGTCCTGCCAGACACCTCTCCTTTCATGCACACTCAATAAGCCCCTCTTCCAAGAGCAGAACTTCTCTCACTCACCATCATCAGGGGTGTTGTCCCAAAATTATCAACAGCATCCAACTGGCAGCGGTGCCTTACTAGAAACGTGACGACCTCTGTGTGGCCGTTTGCAGACGCCAGATGGAGAGGTGTCCTGAGAATTAAACATGGGAGCTTAACACTGACAGACAAGGAAAGAACCAAAGCTGTGGCACCACCCAGCCCGGGGGACCCTGCTGCTCCTGCTGCTGCTGCAACCCCGCACACATCACCCACAGGGCAGGAGAGACCTGGGGAGGCCTCAGCAGCTGCAAGAGAACCCTGCAGGGAGAGAAGGGCCAAGCGGCAGCCCAGCAGCCCAGCACCTCCAGGAGCACTGGCGCCCACCCAGCAGCTCCCGGCACTGGAAAGCTCTCAAGTTCCCCCTCCCAGCTGACAGGGCACATCTTGCTTTGCAAGCAATCAGCTCCAAGGGGATCCCACACAAACCCTGCAGGGGGGATGCTCCCGCACGCCACCCGAGGTGTCCCAGCAGCGGCCACAGCCCCTCACCGATTCTTCCTGTCGCGGCGGTCGATGCCCCAAATCTTGATCCACCAGCGCCAGCGCCTCAGCCAGGCCAGGTGGCCGCGGGCAGCCGCACCGTGCAGACTGCCCAGACCTTGCTGCTGAGGCTTAGGGGCGCCGGTGCCGGCAGCAGCAGCAGCGCGGGGCTGCCCAGGAGCGCTGCCAGAGCAGGGAAGCTTCTGCTTCTTGTTGAAAAGCCCCATCCCAGGAGCTCTGCGAGCTGCGGCACGGGCACAGCCCTGCGGGAGCAGTGGGAGGCAGCCGGCCGAGCCGGGGGGGTATAAAAGGGAGAGTCAGGAGAAGGGAAGGGCAAAGGCAGGGACAGGGGATGTAGGAGAAAGGCAGGGATGAGGCGGGAGCAAGGAGCAAACCAACGGCGAGGAGCACGAGCAGCCAGAGAGGCAGAGACCAGCACAGCTCAGCACAGGAGCCACAACCGTAGAGTCACCACCAACGGCACTCGCCAGGGGCAACGGTGGGCGGGGCCGAACCACCCTGTGGGGGGGGGGAGGGGGTAGAAGGGGCCGAACCAATTCACGGGGGGGGGGGGAAACGAAGGAAAGAAAAAGGCATCTGAGAGAAGCTGAGAAACTCTCCCCCATCGGAATGAGTCCTACTGGCAGGACAACTATCTTTTCCCTAACTCTTG
Source organism: Heliangelus exortis (assembly GCF_036169615.1). NCBI lineage: Eukaryota > Metazoa > Chordata > Aves > Apodiformes > Trochilidae > Heliangelus > Heliangelus exortis. The sequence continues at coordinate 93,391 of NC_092438.1, read as the reverse complement.
GGAAAATGTTAACACAAATGTTAACTGTCACCATGCTCCGTGTGCCACACCCAGCTACACAGAAAATCTTCTTAAAAGTTCCCTGCTGCAAACACATCCTCTGCAGGCCCCGGCACCAGCCTGACCTTCCACAGGCAGCCCAGCTTTTGAGCAGCCAGCCTGAAATGAGCCATAATGGCTGTAATTAGCCCCATTGCTGGGCATCAGCCAGGGGAGAATTTAAAAGCAGCAACTTGCCTCAGGCTCTGAGTCTCACTGTTACAACTTTGTTATCTCCTGTTTCTGCTCTCAGAACATCAGATGTGATTGTTTTGAATTAACAAAAAAACCTGCACGGAACACTTGCATTCCTCACAATAACTGATCCCACAGCAGGGAATAAAAGCTGCATCAGTCAGTAGGGCTTTGCAAAGAGCACACAAGAACTCATCAGGTATGGGACCATCAGAGGAGGAGGGCTCTTTGGATAAAGAGAAAGGCTTTTTCTTCTTTCCTCTGGCATATGCTTCCCTGGAGGCAGGGTGGGGAAGGAAAAACACAAAAGTTAAACACGGCTACATGGAAAAAGTTAAAGACAGGCACACGGAAAAATTTTCCAAGCTTTGGATTTTATCAAAGGAAGCAAGAAATGGAATTCTGCTCACCTCATGTAAGCCGTCTTAAATACATTTATATTAAACTACTTTTTTTTGGTTGCTTTGGCACTCCAATGCTTCCCCATGATTTCTCTTGTTCCCTTTTTGGGAACTTATGCATTAATACTTATGCATTAAGAGTTGGTATTGCATATTTCCCCATTCTTGTCAGCAGAGCTTCCTTTGTATTGGGATCTTTCACCTCCAGCATGAAACTCCTTGGAATTCCTGTGCTCTTTCTAACTCTGGGATCAGGCTCGACAGTTTAGGCTCAACACTCCTCATTTAACTGTTGCAGACCCACTGAAATGTCCATAACTTACAGCCAACTAAATTACTCTGCCAACACTGGGTTTCTAACGTAAAATTAACAAAATGTCTCAGAAATGGTGAACAGCTTCTGAAGGGCTTCCTTGTGTCTTGAAGCTGAATAATACTGCAGGATTACACTGAGGCTGATCAGGTACTCCCCTCCTGTCTTCCCAGCCTGGGATCAACCCTCTATAGAATAGTATCCAAATAGAAACATTTTGTAAACTTAAACCAATGACTTCAAATTATTAAAAATCAAAGTTTTGTTCACATCTCTTTTTATCCAGCTACAGATCATAACATAAGATTTAAAATAACAAAGCAAAGACTCTTGGGGTTTTTTTAAGTATTTGACAAGAAATTCCATATACCTCAATAAGCTGGGCCAGAGAAACAAGTGCAGAGGAGTCACTGATCTCTTCACAAAAAAATAATGAAAGGGTTTTTACATACCTGTTTTCAAGAAATAAAACCCCATCTGAATTAGAGTAAATACTATGAATGCGGTTTGGATAAATGCACTGTGGGAATTACCAGGGTCCCTGGGCCAGCTACACTCACGCTCACAGAGAGAGACATTCATGTGCAGCAAGGAATTCAAACTGATCAGTGACAGCATCACTGATGTCAGATTCAGACTGAGTGGTTTCAGACCTACAGACAAGAAGTTTTCAAGTTGAAACATGACACACCACTCCATGACCAGCAGAGGCTGTATTCTTCACACAACACAGACACACACTTGATGAATTTCTACATTCAGATCTCCTAACAGCTTCTCAAGTGCTCAGACCCCACAACTCTGGGTTAATGTAATGCCTCACCCCATTCTAGTGAAGAAAATTCAGTTATACCTAAAATCAGGATGACAAAAAAAAAAAACATCCCACCCCTTAGTGATTTTTTTATACTGGAAGGACTATTTTGAAATGCAGAGTTACACATCATATGATTCCACCCCAGGTGGTGGAATCAACATCTAGAGCATTACCAGTCAGGTATTTCCTTGTGTTCCTTATCTGTATTTTAGCAGCAGCAGGACAGAGTTTGCAAAGCTGTAGAAAAATGCTGCCCCTTTTCCCAGTGTCAGTTCCAAGTGGTGGTATCTTGAAGAAAGGCTGAACCTTTGGGAAATGGAAGCAGCATCCAAACCTGAAGTCACCCAGATCCAAACATGTCCTGCAGGCAGAAGGGAAGAAAAATGACAGAGCTTTTACCCACAAAGGCACTGGGCTCCAATCTTGTGCTGAATGTGTCCACTGGGCTGTTGGCATTTTCATGTGCAGACAAACTATTCAACTGAACTGCTTCATCAGACAAAGCCCAAAGATCAAATGCAGAACTGCAGAATACCAACTTGGGGAGAAACAATTCTTTAACTGATAGCAATCTATTGAAGACATTTATGTACTCAGAGGGGCCCAAACAATTTCACCTCAGTTATGCAGCTTCAGGAAGAAATGTCCAGGCATTTACAGACACAAAAAGGAATTGTTTAGCTGTACAGAGGTGTCCTCAAAATGTTTGGGATATGTTGGTTTGAGTCGAAAGTAAGAAACAGTACCAAGTATAACAGTAACAGATAACAGTAACAGTGGGTTTTGGTAACATTTTCAAAAATTAGGAAAAAAAAAATTAGGAAAAAAAACCTGTGCAAATGATGGCATTACACAGTTTTGCTATGCTGAATCAAATACATTGCATTTACAACAAAGACTGTGTTTTATTGGAAAATACTTTAAGTTAATGTTTGGGAAATTAATACAAGGGTACATTGTTTGGATGTAAACGCAGGCTGCAATAGAAAGTGTAAGACTGTGATTTTACATACAGCTTTTGATGTTCCACTCGCTGGCTCCCTTTGCCTTCCTCATGTTCCACTCACTGGCTCTGACTGGCTTCTAGAAGAACAAAAAAGGTGATCAGAACTCCAAATAAAGCACTTGTGTCCAACCTTAAGTAGTGAAAGCAGAGTATAAACTAGTTTTCTGATGCACAGAGTAAAACATGTTGAAGACAAAATTCAGTCCCTAACCCCACCTTTTCTTCTTCAAGATGCTGCTGTCCCTGCTGCCCCCCAGCCTGTCACTGCCCAGTGTCCCATCACCCCCAGGCCTTCACTACCCACTGCCAACCCCCAGCAGCCCCCTGGCTCTGCCATGGCTCCCTCAGCAGCCCTGGGCCCATCACTGCCCAATGTCCTTTCACTCTCCCAGACCCTCACCACCCCATGTCCCCCCTGTCACTCCCAGCCTGCCACCTCCCCGTGTCCCCTCCTGTCAGCAACCAGCCATGGCAGAACAGCCTGGGGGAGATGCAGTGGGCTTGGTGGTCACAGGGCCAGTGAAGGGAGGGGATGGCTCAGGGTGTCTGAGTGTCTCTTAGTGCAAGAGGATATAGAAAGAAACATTCTTGGGAACAAGTCCCCAGTGATCACCTGGTTTTTCCTTTTTCCCTTCCAGGTGATGATGGGCAAGCCCCAGGCCCATGCAGCCATTCTCTGCGCACAAGTCCCCTGGGGCTGGGTATCTGACACACGTTTCATAAAAGAACACAGCCCCAGAGATTTGATTTGTTCATCCTCAGCTGGGGAAGGTGTGTGTGTGTGTGTGTGTGAGAGAGGAAGAGCTGCTCTCCCATTTCATTTTTGCACCTTAGCAAAAACATTGCATGATTTACACTCAAGAAATCAAAGGTAAGCGACGCAGATGGCTCCAACCACAAATTTCCACTGACTCCCCAGAAATATGCAAGACCACACTATCAGTCACACTGCCCTCCCTGCTGTAGAGGTGTCAGACCAGAAATGATGATTTCAAGACAGAAAACACAACACAATCCAGCACAACAACAACAAAAAAACAACCTGAAGAAACCAGGTAAACAAACCAAGAGTCCCTAATCAAACCCTAAAAATGAAAACAAGCTTTCATCTTTGAAAAGAAAGCCCAGGGTGCTGGGGCCTGGCCCAGCTGCTCATCACTGCTCTTCTGGGGCTCTGCCCAGCTCCCTGCCCCCAGTTCTTCATCCCTCCCTCTCTCTCGTTTGCCCACCACAAGTTTGGGCTTTCACTGGCTGTCTCCCTCTCAACGTTTCCCAATTCCTCCCTGCCTCTTCTCAGAGCTATTGCTGTTTCTCTCTCTCTTTGTCTCCACATCTTTCCCTCCCTCTCCTCTCCTGGCCTTATTGTCCCTCTCTCTCCTGCAGCCTCTCCCCTTTCCTGCCCCTCCCCTCACCCTTTCCCCTCTCTCCTGCTCCCTCTCCCACCCCTCTGTCACTCCCCTCTCCTGGGGCCTTTTCTGTCTCTCTCAGGCCCCTGGCCCACCCCTGGCCCACTCTCTGTCCATCCCCCCTCTCTCCTCCTTCCCGCCCTTCTCCTCTCTCTCTCCCTCCCTCCCTCCCTCCCTCCCTCTCCCCCTCTTTGCCCCCTTCCCCTCCATCTCTTTCCCGCTCCTCACCACTCTTTTTCCTGCCTTCTCTCCCTGCCCAGATCCCCTTCCTCCTGCTCCCCCTCCCAGCTGGGCGGGGGCCGGGGCAGCCCCGGGGTCGGGCGGGCTCAGGCAGCAGGAGAGGAGGAGAGCCCCGGGGCATGCTGGGAGCTGTAGTCCCGGGGCATGCTGGGAGCTGTAGTCCCGGGGCATGCAGGGGGCTGCCCGGCGGCCATCTTGGTTCCCGGGCCATGCTGGCAGCTGGCATTTCCCCACTCTCCCCATCCCGCAGCCGGGGAAAAACTCCGGGAGGGCGGCATGGATGAGCCAGCAGCTCGTAAAAGCCCTCAAAATGAAGGAGGAAGCATGCAGAGGGGGGATGCAAGGGCAGGTACCCTAGGAGGAGTAGACAGGTGGTTGGAGCAGCTGGGGAGCAGGGCAGGAGAGCCACATCCATCCCAGGTAGAACTTAATCTTGCCAGGGGTGGAAAGAGGAATAAGAAAAGCTTTGAGAGGTACCTCTCTCAGGTGGGCTGAGAGAGTTGGGGCTGTTCAGCCTGGAGAAGAGAAGGCTCTGGGGGGGCCTTAGAGATCCTTCCAGTCCATGAAGGGGCTACAGGAAAGCTGGGGAGGGGCTTTTCACCAGAGAGAGTAGTGACAGGACAAGGATTAATGGTTTTAAACTGAAAGGGGATAGATTTAGGTTAGATATTAGGAAAACCTTCTTCCTCATGAGAGTGGCAGGATACTGGAAGAGGTTGCCTAGAGAAGTTGTTGATGCCCTTCCGAGGAAGTGTTCAAGGCCAGGTTGGACGAGGCTTTGTGACACCTGGTCTAGTGAGAGATGTCCCTGCCCATGCAGGGGGTTGGGTCTTGATGATCTTTAAGGTCCCTTCCAACCCAAGCCATTGTATGATTCTCTGCCTCCTTAGGAGCTGTGTCCTGACTTCTCTGCAGTACTTGAAAAAGCTTGGGTTTTGTTATGGGCAGCTCAGCAGACACCAGTGAGACTCAGTGCCTGAGGCAAGTTGCCTTTAAATTCTCTCCTGGCTGATGCCCAGCAATGGGGCTAATTACAGCCATTAGTGGCTCATTTCAGGCTGGCTGCTCAAAAGCTGGGCTGCCTGTGGAAGGTCAGGCTGGTGCTGGGGCCTGCAGAGGATGTGTTTGCAGCAGGGAACTTTTAAGATGATTTTCTGTCTAGCTTGGTGTGACACATGTGGCATGGTGACAGTTAACATTTGTGTTGACATTTTCCCCAGAGTGAGGGAAAAGATAGGTGTCCTGCCAGTAATTCCTGGTAGGCCAGGAGAATTCTAGATGTCCATTTCCCTCTAGTTATGGGTTAGACTTGTCTAGGGAAACACCCTGCACTTGTGCAATGGCAATGGAGCTTTTGCAGTGAGCTCTGTGCAGTCAGAGGAAGCTAGTTTGCCATTTGAAGATGACAAGTGAGAGAAAAGAACTGGGTTACACAAGAAGGGTTATTTTACCCTCTCTATCATAGAATCATAGAATTGGCTGGGTTGGAAGGGACCTCAGAGATCATCAAGTCCAACCCTTGATCCACTACCGCTACAGTTACTAGACCATGGCACTGAGTGCCACATCCAGTCTCTTTTTAAATATCTCCAGGGACGGAGAATCCACCACTTCCCTGGGCAGCCCATTCCAATGTCTGATCACCCTCTCAGTAAAGAAATTCTTTCTAATGTCCAACCTAAACCTCCCTCGGCACAACTTGAGACCGTGCCCTCTTGTCTTGCTGAGGGTTGCCTGGGAAAAGAGACCAACTCCTTTGAATTGGTTATGAAAAAGCCTCTCCAGGAGAAGAACTCTACCAGCTCTTTGTATGGCTCATAGAGGTGGGGGAGAGCTTCTCAGCTTCTCTCAGATACTTAAGGGACCATTGTCACCTGTAGTGGCAATGAATGAATGCTGAAGCTTAAACCAATGCAAGGTTTAAGGATTAAAGGAGGCTTTTCCTTTCCTTCAGCCCCCTTCCCCCTGTGAATTGGTTCGGCCCCTCCCCCCCCCCACCCCCCCGCCCCCCCCCCCCAACCCCCCCACAGGTGGTTCGGCCCCACCCACCGTTGCCCCTGGCAACTGCTGTTAGGGGCGACTCTGCCGTTGTGGCTCCTGTGCTGAGCTGTGCTGCGCTGTGTCTCTCCAGCTGCTCCTGGTTCAAGATCTGAACAGGTTGCACCTCGCTGCTGCCCACGGTCACCTGTCCTGGCTGAGGTTCTGGAACTCGTGGATCAAGATTTTGGGGCATCGACTGCCGTGACAGGGAGAATCGGTGAGGGGCTGCGGGCAGCATGCTCGGGTGGCCTGTGGGAGCATCCCCCCTGCAGAGTTTGTGTGGGATCCCCTTGGAGCTGATTGCTTGCAAAGCAAGATGTGCCCTGTCAGCTGGGAGGGGGAACTTGAGAGCTTTCCAGTGCCGGGAGCTGCTGGGTGGGCGCCAGTGCTCCTGGAGGTGCTGGGCTGCTGCTTGGCCCTGCTCTCCCTGCAGGGTTCTCTTGCAGCTGCTGAGGTCTCTCCTGCCCTGTGGGTGATGTGTGCGGGGTTGGAGCAGCAGGAGCAGCAGGGTCCCCTGGGCTGGGTGGTGCCACAGCTTTGGTTCTTTCCTTGTCTGTCAGTGTTAAGCTCCCATATTTAATTCTCAGGACACCTCTCCATCTGGCATCTGCAAACGGCCACACAGAGGTCGTCACATTTCTAGTAAAGCACGGCAGCCAGTTGGATGCTGTTGATAATTTTGGGAGAACACCCCTGATGAAGGTGAGTGAGAGAAGTTCTGCTCTTGGAAGAGGGGCTTATTGAGTGTGCATGAAAGGAGAGGTGTCTGGCAGGACTCTTGTGCGCAGAGCTGTGCGGAAACACGCCTGTTGGATTTGGAGTGGAACAGGCACCTGTCAGGTCATCTTTGCAGGTGCTCTTCTTTGCCAGTGGTCAGAAGCTGGGCGAGCTGTGATGGAGTGAAATGTGAATTCTGGAAGTCCTTCATTTTTTTTTGTGTGTGTGTGTGTTGTTCCCAGGCAGTACAGCTCAGAGAACAAGACTGTGTGACTTTTGTGCTAGAGCAGGGTGCCGACCCAAATCTTGCAGACATCGATGGCAACACTGCCCTCCAGTTGGCCATCCTGGCTCGTAGTAAAAACCTCGTGGGGCAGTTAATCAAGCATGGTGCCAAACTGGGTGCCAAGAATAAGGTAAATATAAATATTTCTTCAAGAAGTCCTTTCAGAAAGTTGCATCGATACTTCTTTTACAGATTTTTTTTTTTTTTACTTTGATTATTAAGATGATGCATTTCTCTGACTTTTCAGAAGGGCAGTACCCCACTAACTCTTGCTATCACTGAAGAACACGAGGAGATATTAGAAGATCTCCTGAAAGCAGGAGCTGATGTGCATGCTCGAGATGAGCAGGAGAAGGAGGGGGTGCAGGAAGAAGGAGGGGGTCCAGGAGGAGGAGGTGGTCAAGGAAGAGGAAGGGATCCAGGAAGAGAAGGGGATTCAGAAGGAGGAGGGGGTCCAGGAATAAGAGGGTATCCAGGAATAGGAGAGGTTCCAGGAAGAAGGAGGGGGTCCAGAAGGAGGAGAGGGTCAAAGAATAAGAGGGGGTCCAAGAATAGGAGGGGATCCAGGATTAGGAGGGGGTCCAGGAACGCAAAGACTTTGGTTTGCTCCTTGAGTGTTTATCCAAATGTGTTCATTGTAAAGGAATGGGGAAAATACTTCTTCCGAGAGCAAGTTGGAATGAAAATAATGACTGTGTCTGTGTCAAATGATCCATGGCATTGCATGTTTTGAATCTTTCAGAACCCCACTCATGATTGCTGCTTCTGTTGGGGAGATGTATTTGGTCAAAGTTCTCCTTTCTCACGGAGCCAATTGTCGCAGCGAGGGAAGACTCGGACACTCAATATGAGTTATCAGCAAGCTTCATTTATTGATTATAGCACACTATATTTTTGCAGTCCTTAATAAGCTAATACATATTCTGTAATCTAACCACCCTATTGGATATTATTCTAAATGTCAACCCCACCTTAAGTTCCTTGGTTATCTACATCCTTCTGTTACATTCTTTAGCTAACCACAAGTCCCTTTTGTTGTATAATGGCTACAGTCAAGGACATAGTGCCCATACGAGGTGGTAGTTAGCAACATTCATGCAACATCGGCAGATCAGACTAGCTGAGTTTGATGTTTCCCAAGAACTTCTTCAGCCATCTGCAACATGTCTACATGGCCCTTGTCACATAACCAATCCTCCACAATTCCCCCGTTTTTATTTTGTGCAATCATAACTTGTGTAGTCAGACGACTGTCCTGGTTTGAGCCAGGATAAAGGTGATTTTCTTTTTTTTTTCTTTTGCTTTTAGCTAAGTCTCTTGTAAGCAGTTGCACTTGCTGAAATTAACAGCAAGTTTCTCAGACAGTGTGTCTTTCTAGGACTGATAACACTCGATGTTTATAGTTACTGCTAGAGACTGGTAGGTAGAGCCAAGGACACTGCTCAGGTCTGAGGAAAACATAAAGAGGTCCCTCCTGCAGCCCTCCTCTGGGGAGGAACGGACAAGACAGATGCCAGAATTGACCAAACAGAGTATTCCATCACATATACGTCATCCTCAGTATAAATTTGAGGGATCGCGAGGGCCAAGCCAGATTCCCTGCTTCCGGCTGCCTGCCCTTCCTGCCTTTCCTGCTTCCCTTCCTTCACCCGGCATCCTGGAGGGATCCAGTCCGTTCGTCTGCCTGTGGTCCTGATCCGTGCCAGCCCATATCTGTGTGTTCCTGCCTCCAGTTCCCAACTGCTGCCGACTCCAGGAGTCCAGCCTGGACTTTCCCAGAGCTGCCCTGCAGACTCGGTGGTGACGTGAGAGCTAGTGGGGGAAAGGGGGGAGGAATGTGGTATCCATTTTCTTGTATATTTGTATATATTTAGTAATTTTTTCCTATTTATCATTACTGTTTCATTAAAGTTGTGTAGTTTAGTTTCCAACCCATAAGTCTCTCTCCCTTATTCTCTCTCCTTTCTTATAAGGGAGGAGAGAGAGATTAATAGAGAGCGTCTGTTACTCGGTTTAATTGCCGGGCCAGTGTTAAACCGTGACAGGCGACTAAGACTTTTCCTTACACAGGACAATATGAGCTGAGAAACAACAATAATCAACAGTGTCCTGGTTTGGGCCAGGATAAAGGTGATTTTTCTGAGTTTCTTGTAGATGGTTGAACTTGCTGAGGTTGACAGCAAGTTTCTCAAATGGAGTATTCCATCCCATGTGCGTCATCCTCGGTATGGAGTTGGGGGATCGCGAGGACCGAGCCACACCCTTACCAGCTGATCGGCCTCACCTGGGATCACCAGCAGAAGTGCTGGGTACCACCCCCCTTAACAGCTAATTGGTCTCACCTGTAGTACTATAAAAGACCAGCAGAAGCTCCCTGGCTGCCTGCCTGTGGCCCTGCTTGCTGGCCTGCCTGCCTGGCTGCCTCCCTGGCTGGCTGCCTGCTGCCCTGCCTGCTGCCCGGTTGCTTGCCTGCCTGCCTGCCTGCCTTCACCCGGCATCTTGAAAGGATCCCATCCAGTCCGTTTGCCTGCCTGTGTTCCTGCCTCCTGTGTGTCCAGCCTGGACTTTCCCGGGGCTGCCCTGCAGCCTTGGTTTGCGTGGGAGTTGTTGGGGGAGAGGGGGGAGGGAGTCTGGTGTTCGTTCTCTTGTGTGTTTGTGTGTATATATATATATATGGCATTTTTTCTTTTCTTTTTTTCCCTGTTTACCATTGTTGTTTCATTAAAGTTGATTGGTTTAGCCTCCAACCCATAAGTCTCTCTCCTTTCTTATCAAGGAGGAGAGAGAGATTAATAGAGAGCATCTGTCACCCGGTTTAATCGCCAGGCCAGTGTTAAATCGTGACAAACATTATTATCCCAACAATTTTTAACCCAAGCAACAATAATGAGGAAAGCATAGGGGTCAGTCCCCAACCTTGAAACCAAGAAGTGATAATACCATCCAGAGGACTAACTTGTTGCTCTATTTGTTGTGTGTGTTGTTTCAAATATTGTATGCTGGCATGAATACTCTCATTGTGATCAGAAAGATTCATCTAGCACATGCCATCAAAGTCCTCACAACCATGACCTTGAGCAAGTAACAAAAAATCTATAGCAGCTTGGTTTTGCAACAGTGCATGTCGTAAGCTCTTTTGATCCATTAAAAGTTCTTCCAAAATCTTAGTAGTTGTATTAGCTTGCTTTTCAGCCCAGCATGCTAGTTTAGCAAGATTATTCAAGGCATTTCCAGCTGCTGCTCCTGGAGTAAATATAGCTAATGCTGTCCTAGCTGCTACACTTAATAATTCTACCTCATCATCACACGTTGGCGCTAGCCCAATGCTGCATTCTCTGCGAACCTTCTGTATGGGAATATTTCTCAACTCAGCAAAGCGAGAGGCAAAAATGGTTAGCGATCCTAGGTAGCAGGGTCTACCAACAATATTATGAGGAATTCCCTGCCATGCTCTATCACCGCAAATAAAAAATATTCCTGAAGGCAAAGCTTTAGCAGTATCATTAACCCAAATTAGTTCTATAGGGCCGGAACTATGAGTTTCCCCAATGTCTCCCATCCTGGTTACATTTTTACTAGAGTTATTATATCCACAGTAGCCTGATCCCAGGCTATACTCTGCCATAGTAGGGGAAATATCTTGCCAGCTTACTGGGTAGGGCTTACCGACATATTTCGGTCCAAATACAATACAAGTAAGGGTCCAATTTCCAGTGACATTGCCAATAGCCTCGGAACCCAACAAATTTAATTCTTGTGGGTCCCAAGGGAGAGTAACATTTAACCCTTGGATCAATGCTGCTGAACAATTACCTGATGACACACTGTTCTTGCACCAACTCGTGTGCATGAAGGAGACTTTCCCATTTTAAAGGCCACTGCTCAACCCAGACCGGCTCATCAATTTTCCACCGGAGAGGAATTGGGAAAGTCCATGCAATGGCCGTAGCTATAAAGGGAGGTCTGTAGTCAGCACCATTCCCATCTGAGCAAGCACATCCCGTCCAATTAATGCAGATACCCCATCTGGAAGAGGAATTATTGACGCTGAGCAAGACACAGTTCACCCTCCCATAATCAACTGTAGTGGCAGTGATCTTTAAGCCAGCGTCAGTCTTCCAACACCTGCAACCGTATCTGCAGAAACAACTGTGGGCCAGTGTGGTGGCCATTCTTGTGCTGCCACCACTGTGACATCTGCACCAGTATCTAGCAAAGCTGTTTTTCGGGGCTTTCACCTTATTTTCTACCCAAAATGATTCCTCCCATGGTGCCGATTTGGTTTTGGGAGTAGGAGATGAAGGAGAGGGAAGAGGGAACTATCTTGCCATCAATAGTAGTTGAGGGCAAGAAAACTGTATTAGTAGCTGGCGGCATTGGATAAGGGGAACTTGTTTCTGCTTTATTTACAGCCCCCGCAGCTCTAAGGCATGCTACAGCAGCTTGTGCTGCTTTTTATTCCTCCTGGTTCTGTTTCAGTGCATTTATAACTGTTCTCCACGGTTTTCCCGGCTTTTTATTAACCTTATCATCCTCCAAACTAGCATTCCATAACTTACCACCAAATGTGCACCACTCCCCCACATCAAAAGCCGTATTAGGGTCAACAAAGCATCCCTGTGCAGCTCCATAAGCTAACAACCCTGCCAGTTCCTTGGCTAAATCCTTATCTAACACTCCCCGCTTTTCTAAAAAGTATTTAAGGAGATCATACGCCGCTTGCCTTTCCATTACGCGTAATGTTTACCTGACAACCGTTGCAGCCCTTGCAAGACAGTGGCGGCCCGTAGTCAGCCAAGATTCTTCTGTAAGAATCACTCTGGGCACGGAGCCTAGTCTTCTGCCTCCTGTACTGCTGCAGAACTAGCTGGCAAAACTGGAGGACACAGAAGAAGCTCCTGCAGGGGATGCACTTCGATCTCCTGAGCAGGCAGGAGCTGCTCCAATTTTTTGGGGTGCACCTGCTGTGGACGGAAGAGGTAGGATCCTTATCTATGGAGGAGCTCAAGAGGAAAATGATGTTACCTTTTCGTGAGGTGGTTTGTATTGTCAGCACTGACTGTGCTCCCTGGTGACTTCAGTGCAGGCATCAGGAGGAGCAGCACAAGAAGCTTTGTGAAGTTGCTGATTTGTTACTTTTTGGCCTTGTCAGGCTGTTGTGATTTGTGTGCTCCACGTCTACTGCCAGGATTCTGTCCCATAGAATTAATTTTTTAATATAAATGAACTCTAGATTGGAACCTGTTCTTCTTTTAGTTTTTTTAAGTGTGTTATATCAGAACTCTGTGGCAAATGGGCAGCAGAGAGTGTTCAGGGAGCATTTCTTGGCATTAACAGTGCAGTCTGGCTGGCACTGCAAAGCGCATCATGAGAGTCCCTTTGCTGTGCTGCAGTAACAGAGGGTTAGGGGGTAAGCTGGGGTGATCCTGAGAGACTTTCTGAGGTCCTCTGAAGTGTATGTTTTGGGGAGGAGTCCTTGTGCCACATCCATTCCATGTGCTTGTGGTCAAATCAAGAGAAGCAGCACTCCCTCCTGCTCTGAGGCAGGCCCTCTCCTACATCGTCCCGATCCTAGTCGCAGTAGCCTTCCTAACCCTGGTAGAACGAAAAGTACTAAGCTACACACAAGCCCGCAAAGGACCCAACACTGTAGGCCCATTCGGACTTCTCCAGCCAATAGCGGAGGGGGTAAAACTATTTATCAAAGAACCAATCCGCCTATCAACATCCTCCCCCCTCCTATTTATCACAACCCCAATGCTTGCCCTCCTGGGAGGGTTGTAAATGGAAATGTGGGGTAAATTGGAAATGTGGGGTTTTTTTTCTATTCCATTCCATAAACCAGGTGTGCAGAAAATGAAAAAGTGTAAAGAGGAGCAGATGTGGCAGCAGCAAGAAGTAAGAGCCAGAGACTGATGAAAAATTCAAAGCCAAAATCCAGATGATTTTATTTACAGAAAGTACAAAAAAAAGAAGGGGAGGGGAGTAGGAAGTGAAAAGGAAAGGGGAGGGGGAGAGGATGGAAAGGGGAGGGGGAGAGGATGGAAAGGGGAGGGGGAGAGGATGGAAAGGGGAGGGGGAGAGGATGGAAAGGGGAGGGGGAGAGGATGGAAAGGGGAGGGGGAGAGGATGGAAAGGGGAGGGGGAGAGGATGGAAAGGGGAGGGGGAGAGGATGGAAAGGGGAGGGGGAGAGGATGGAAAGGGGAGGGGGAGAGGATGGAAAGGGGAGGGGGAGAGGGGGAAAGGGGAGGGGGAGAGGGGGAAAGGGGAGGGGGAGAGGGGGGAAAGGGGAGGGGGAGAGGGGGGAAAGGGGAGGGGGAGAGGGGGGAAAGGGGAGGGGGAGAGGGGGGAAAGGGGAGGGGGAGAGGGGGGAAAGGGGAGAGGGAGAGGGGGGAAAGGGGAGAGGGAGAGGGGGGAAAGGGGAGGGGGAGAGGGGGGAAAGGGGAGAGGGGGAAAGGGGGTAGGGCGGGAAAGGGGGTAGGGCGGGAAAGGGGGGGGGGGGGGGGGAAGGGGGGGGGGGGTAAAGGGGAGGATGGCAAAGGGGAGGGGGACTACGCATCAAAAAAATACCAGGGAAGGGCAACAGGGCTGTCATCCATCCAACCAACTAAGAACATTTATTCAGACTGACAGAAACATCTTTTCATGTCTTCTAATCCATCACAAGATATGGAATCAGCTCCCAAGGATGTAATTTAAAGTTCATCAGTGTCTGGCAAGAAAAGAGATAAGATTCTTCGTGTTACTTTTACAGGAGAGAGGGGCAAAGAGGTCACTGTCAGAACATTATGGCTACGAAGCCAGAGCTGAACACTCTCTGTGGTTAAAAGCAGACAGCAACAGAAGGAAATTGGCTCAGGGGCTTCCTGCTTTCAAACAGCACCGGTCACTCCAAAGCTGTGACTCTGGAGTAATCATCACAAAATAGGTGCAACTCCTCCTGGGACATCAGGCCTCACATCACAGAACAGGTTTGATGCCACGGATGACAAACATTCAACTCCCCTGACGATTGCCTGAACACTACTGAGTGAGCTTTCCCTAAAGAAAGGATAACTTTTGATTAGCCTCTTCTTGCCTATTCAAATAAAAAGACTGCAACAGAGGAGCTACAAACACAAGCAATGAGCAAGGGACAGCAAAGACCAAAAACTGACAGCAGAGGGTGTGTGTTATGGGTCAGTGCTGAAGGCAGCCACTGGACAAGGGAGGAGAAGTGATGGCTGAAGTCTGAAACTCTGTGTAAGGGCTCCTTTTATGTTTGTGATTGAGGATTAACTCCAGTGAAAGGTGACTTCAGATTAAGCCAAGTGTATCTGTGTGGAGGAAATAGGTAAGATTCCTTTCTGATGGGTTTTGTTTTGGGTTTTTTTTTTTCAGGCAGCTGTTTAAAGCTCTACAAAGCATTTTGTAAGCAGAAAGTTTCCACGTTCAAGTAAGTGTAAAGCTAGCGGAAAAAAACCCTGTGCTTAGCACAGGAACTAAACAGATTTCAAGATGTTGTTTTCAAGAGGTAGGAGCAGTCATCTTTTTACTTTTACATAACACATTACCATGTCCAGGTTCTTCAGAGGCAAATTCATCCAGTTCCCACCTGTACTAGAATTATACAGAAAACACACCATTAACATTGTGCAATATTAAACTTCTAAAACATTCTTCAAATCCACACAAAAACAGGCAGTAACTCCAAGGGCCAAAGAAGTGAGGCCATAAACCAGCAGAGTGGAGGGAAGGGCCCCCTCTGCAGGACTAAAGGGAGAGCAGTGACCAAATTCACAGCTCCTCCAGGAGAACCCCTCTACAAACCCAAATGCCTCCTACACACAGTGGATCTCCCACACTGAAGTATGAAGTGAGATTTGTTGCAGATTTATTTATTGTAGTCAGACATCCTAGGTAAGAAAATTTTATTTAAAGCTTAGCTGGGAACATCCTATGGCATCATCTTTGGTTTCTGGGCACTCTTGGAAAACAGCACTCAAAACCCAAACTTTTCACCCCTAGCACACCTAGATGTTGTGTTGGGATGAGGAGGAGTTACACCATGAGTAATCCCTGCAAATGAGTTGTGAGGATGGGATTTCAAAATGTCTACCTTGGCTGCAGAAGAGGAAATCCTGTTCATCAATAATTCTGCTCCTATGGGTGAACTGGGATGCCTCCTACTGGACTTGGACTTCTGTTCAGAACCAGGATGTCCCAGGTGAGTTGAGTGGTAAACTGGATTTGCAGCCACTGATGGGAAGTGTGTTCTTCCACCTTCCATGAAGCTTTCTGTAGGCTTTTCCTATTTTTTTTTTTTTTTTTTTTTTTTCCCCCATCAGTTCTGAAACATTCAGACACAAAGAATTATCTCTGGTAGGAATAGATTAGGAATGACCAAACCCATTTGACCTGAAGGGTTCTGGGGAGCCTACATCATAGGAGCCAAACCTGCAAGAGTTACCAAGACTTGGGATTGCTCAGCACTAAAGCTTCAAAGCAATCTGTGAACGGAGTTTGCTCTGGAATTTTGGGACAACTTCATCTACCTTGGTTTTAGCCTCTCCCAATTCCTTTTCCAAGCCAGGTTGGCTTCCTCCAGGTTCCTGCAGCGCCTCGTAGCAACTTCCAGTGAAGCTTCTGCCACAGACAGCTTTTTAATGTCACCTCTCTGACATTAAATGAAATGGTTAGATGAGCATGAAAAAAGTCATAAGGACATGAATTCTGTCTTTAACTTATTTGATTATTCAGTTACAACTGTCTTGAATTCAAAAAGTAGGAAACTTTTGCCTGCCACCAGCAGTCAGCCCCTCCAAACTCACGGAGCAGCTAATGGAGGTTTCTGTTTTCTAATACATAAAAAAATATTATAGTATAGATAATATTATACTTTTTGAACAATACACCAGCATACACTGAATCATGTTATTTTTTTTAACCAAACCCAAAGCAACCTGTTTGATGCAAGAGCCACAGGTTGACTGCAGATACTACTCTGGTGACTAAAGGCATGACTTTGTATGAGATGGTTCTTGGGTCTCTTTCTGCATTCTACAAAGAATTAAATTAATACATTAAATTAATAATTAAATTAAGACATTAAATTAATACCAAGTTAATTTTAGAGTAACAACTTTCATAAATCTGGACAGTCCCTCCTTTCCTCCAGCCACCCACCCAACTACCATCTCCCAAAGGAACCTGGTGTTTTGGCACTAGGAATACAAAGTTTTTCCCAGGGTAAAACCATTGACAGCACTCCTGGAGTTCTTCCCCCTCTTCCCTTTTACAGAAACTGAAAAAATGAAGAATAAGGTGGTTATATCTGACACATGCAGGTATTCACCTCACTCAAACACCCCAGGGTTGAGAGGAAGAAAGAAATGGAATTTTAAAGCACTGTGCACATCACTATTCACAGACAAACAGCGTCTAACAGGACTAGTTCCTGTTTTCCAGAAAATAAAAATTAACAAAATGGGTACAGCAACTTTTAAAACTTTGCTGTGCCTGGGACTGGTGGAATTTGCAGAAAAAAACTTTAACATTCTAATCAGTCTTCTGACAAGTTAATTAGCCTAACACAGCCACACAGAAGAAATTTAAATATTGCTGCACATCACAAAATAGAGAAGAGAAAGCTTAGTGGCTGAAATTGACTTTTTTGAGGAACAGGCAGGTCCCAAAAGACAGAATGCAGAAATGAACAGCAAAACACTGCTTAGAGCCTTCAAATATGCAAAAAGTGTGTCCTTTACCTCCCTTTTTTTTTTAGTTTTTCAGCCTCATAGTTTAAGACTTCTTCTCTTAAACCAGCACACTTGGCCTTTAATTCCTTGTTCATCTTTTCCAGCATGGAAACTTGCTTTTCAGCAGAGTTTGTGGAAAGTGTCATTAAAGCACCCCTGTGCAGCAGCTGATGGAATAAATGGCTTTCCCTCTGGAGCTGGGCCAGTGCCTCCTGTGTGGACAGGATCACAGAATCATTAATGCTGGAAAAAAACCTCTAGGATCCTCCAGTCCAGCTGGGAAACCAACACCACTAAACCATGTCCCCAAAGTCAGAATAATGTGCTCCCCTCTCCCCTGAGGTGTTACACAGGACTCCAGACCCCTCTGCCCAGCCCTGCCCCAGATAATCCAACAGGATGCCTGCCCTATTCCCCTCATAAATACCCTAAGAAAAAAGTCTTTTCAAACACTTCTTAGCATGGCCCAACACACATGTTTTGCAGATGCAGGGAAAGCATCAAAGGTCACCAAATTCCAAGGTTTCTTGCATGAGCTTTCTCTTACAAAGAGGAAGACCAAGTATGTTTAATCACACACATCAGCCTTTTACAGACAAATCTTCTTTACTTCAAGATGTATTTTGTATGGGGGAAAAAAATGCATTTGACTGCATTGTTTGCAGGAACAACACAGCCCAGCTGGAAATAAAGCACAGAACAGGAAATACCCAGCATTGTGGAAACGATTTTTCCCCACCCTAAGAAAACTGTACCCAACTTCAGACAGCAACACCACCTTCCTCTGCACGACTCTGCCATCACCAGTAGTCACTTTCTGCTCATTTTCTTTACCTTATTGTAAAATTTACTCTATAATTACTCTCAATTTACTCTATAATTTTACTTAGCAGTCCGGACTCTAATTCAAAACATTTGGCTTCACATACCTGCACCCCAGAGTTGTCAGTGGCTTCCTTTAGGCTTTTTTTTTTTTTTTTTTTTTTTGCTGGTGATGACACATGGAAAGTTCACCTCCAGGGAAAACCACAGTCTTCTTCCAAGGATTTTTCCAGCAATGGAGAGCAGAGTTATAGCTCAGTAGTGTGAGCAGTTTGACTTTTCTCCTTTCTTCTTCTACAGGGTGATGACTGCAGCATGGTGTTTTCACCAAAGCTGTTTCTCACTGGATCTTTTGGAAGACAGTGAAATTTTAGAGGTTCTCTTCTCTTTGTCAACAATTCTTGGAACTCTCAGGTGTTTTCCTCAAAGCAATCTTTGGTTTTCTTTGAGGAGCACCCTGGGGATTCTTCAGAGATTGCAGAATGCTCTTTTTAATGTGCTTCCAGAGCACTTCAGGAGAGAGAGCTATGGGATGATCTAAAAGCCCAGCTTGAAGGTTTACCGGGAAGCTGTTTCTCACTGTACCTTTTGGAAGACAGTGAAATTTGAGAGCTTCTTTTCTTTGTCAACACTTCTGGGATCTCTTGGGTGAGATCCCAATCTTTGATTTTCTTTGAGGAGAACCCTGGGGATTCTTCAGAGGACTGCAGGATGCTCTTGTTAATGTGCTGCCAAAGCACTTCAGGAGAGGGATCTATGGGATGATCTAAAAGCCCAGCTTGAAGGTTTACCGGGAAGCTGTTTCTCACTGTACCTTTTGGAAGATGGTTCACTTTGAGCCTCCTCCCTGGGATGCCACCCCTCTTAGGTTTGGGCTTCAAGCAGAGGGGTAAGTCTGCATAGCACAAGGCAGTGGTCTGTAGGACATTCTGCACCAGGCACCGCTCGGCTAGGACGGACACGGCCAACATTTCTCTGGCGCACTAAGACACAGTCAGTGAGGTGTCAGTGCTTGGATCCAGGATGCTTCCAGGTTGTCTTCAGGCTGTCTTTCTGCTGGAAGAGAGTGTTGGTGATGGTGAGCTGCTACTCAGCACAAAACTCCAGCAGGAGACATCTATTGTCATTACAGTTTCCAACACCGTGCTTGCCCAGGACTCCTTTCCAGGCTTCATAGTTCTTTCCTACTGCGGTGTTGAAGTCACCAAGGATTATGATCTTAGCATCTGCAGGAACCTTTTGGGTGAGGCAGTGCAGGTGGGTGTAGAATTTGATTTTTTTCTGCATGGTCAGCCTGGAGGGTTGGGGCACACATACTGAGGAGAACAACATGGTGCTTGTTGTGGAGTGGGAGGCGTAAGGAAAAGATGAGACCCCCAATGAGCGGTCGGCAGATTTTCAAGTTTGGAGGCCTGGAATATCCATGAATAAAAAGCATAATCCTCAGCTGTCAGCCCAGCAGTGTCTTCATGGGAAACATCAGCACTGTAATGAAGGAGAACTTTGATCAAATGAAGATTCCTACCAGCAGCAGCAATCATGGGTGGGGTTCTGAAGGATTCAAAACATTCTATGAAATGGATCATTTTACACAGACTCTGTCATGATTTTCATTCCTGCTTGCTCTCAGAAAAAAGGTCCACAGGACCACACCCCATTAACTTGTGCAAAGGAATAAAGAGAAAAAAAGAATCTTGTTTCCCACTAATTCGTTCCATTCATATCTCTGTGGTTCTCATCCATGCCTGAGGAAAGAGAAAAGGGTGGAAATAAAGCCAGCACACTGATTTCTGGAAAAGAGAATGAAGGGCCAGGCAAAATACAGACCCTTTGGGGAATAGAACTTGCCTGCACTGTTCTCCTTCCCCCCACCTCCCTGGAAAAGATATCCCAACAAGCTATCCCAAACCTCCCCCTGAGCAGGTACTTCTCATCTCACTGCACATCTCTTCATACTGGGCTCCCTGGCAGCACTCACCTTCCCAAGAACTCTTTTTCAGAAAGCAATGTTGACTGACTGCCTCCCCACCCAGGGTGCTTGAGCACAGAGTGAGCTGCACCCTGTGAGACTCTGGGAGATGATACTCAGAGGCTGGGAGCTCAACTCCACAACAGCACTGGCACTCCTGACACAGCCACTCTCACAACC
The DNA here is from genome assembly GCF_036169615.1 of Heliangelus exortis. Classification (NCBI taxonomy): domain Eukaryota; kingdom Metazoa; phylum Chordata; class Aves; order Apodiformes; family Trochilidae; genus Heliangelus; species Heliangelus exortis. The sequence goes on along the minus strand of NC_092438.1, from coordinate 73,222 downwards.
AAGAACTTTCTGAAGATCACAACTGGCAAGGAGGGGTAAACCAGCCTACTCCTAGAGTTTCAACAAGTTCCACTCTAACAGGTGAAATCCATGCACTCTCACCCCACAGAGCCTTCACTGCCACAGAAGCCACACCAGACAAATACATCAGGGCTGAAAGTAATCTGCAGCAGTCATTCTTTCCATTGGACCAAATAGCAACTGCAACATTCTTGCAGCCTTAGGGTTTCTATCACGAAGTTGGAACCAAAACCCAAAAGCATCAAGAGACAGAACATTGCCAGTATAAGATTCCACCCAACATTAAACAGTACTTGGCTACAAACCTTGTACCTGGCTGCAGGGAAAAGGGACTATTGATTATTAAGGAGACGAATAAGAAAGAAAAATGGCCTTCAGTTCCAAGGTCTTCTTCAGGGAGAAAGAAAAACATGTAAATGAAGCAAGTTAAAACATCAACAGTGCCAAGACTCCTGTGACACAAGAGTGCAGATGGAAAACAAAATCAGAAAAGGAACAGAAACAGACCATATGGTTTGGAACTACAAACGAACTGGAACAGCCCTGCTCATGGATTCTCTTCAGCAGAAGTAAAGAACAGGATTTCAAAATGCTTACCCATGCCTCATAGGCTGCAACCCTGTTTCTTCTTCTTCTAATGCACTTCTCATGGAGTGCAGTATTGGCTTTCTGTAGTTCATTAAGACAGAGGGAGGGCTAAAGGAACCTTCCTCACAAATACGCCATCTCAGGTTTACAGATATAATGCTGACCAGATGCAGAAGAGGAAGTTTTGGAGGAAAACACACAAGAAAAAAAGTCATCCCTTAAAACACTGCAAAAAGCACGTACCCACCTTTTCAGTGTTTTGTAGGCATCTTCTCTTTTTCACTTCCTCCAGATACAGCTTTTCATATTTTTGCTTTAGAACAATGCTCTCCCTCAGGGTCCTTTCACTGTCCAACTCCTGTTCAAGGTCTCCAATTCTGCAGAGCAGTAGCTTTCTCTCTGAATTCATCGTTGTCATGGGCTCTGCTCTGTTCCACTCTGTCCTGGGAAGCTGCCTGCTCCTGAAGCAAGTAACACACTTTTACCCACCACAAAGAAAAAGGGAACTCTCCCACCCCTCAGCTGAACCTGCCCAGTGTCAAGGGCACCGATTTCCTCCCTGAGGCACCTGAGCCTCCTCACTCCCCTCAGCAACCCAGGCAGAACCCCGGAGCTACCACAGGCAAGAATTCTTCTCCCTCAGAAAGAATCCCTCCCTCTCAGCACTGTTATTCATCAAAGCTTCTAAAGAAGGAACACTGTCTCTGTAGGAGAGAGCAGAGAGAAAAGGGTTCCTCAAGGAAGGAGTCGTCCCCCCACCACCACTTTGGTGGCTTCTGTTCTCAGAACTGATGGGTGATGTTTCTCACCTCTGCATGCAGCTGCTGTTTGGGCTTCTCCAGTTGTTCCTGGTTCCTCCCCAGGATGGACATCTCTGCTCACTGAGCCTGAGTTTGGTTTTCTCCCTGCACGCCTGCCTCAGGCTTTGCCTCCAGCTTCCAAAAAAGTTCATCAAGCTCTAGACAGAGACAAAAAACAAACAGAAAAGAAAAGGAACTCAGCAGGATATAAGAGAAGTCAATCTATGAAAAATTGGTAAAGGGCTGGGCACCAGGACTGTATTTGACAATTTGACAAACATCTGCTGACTCAGTACCAAAATCAGAGTGAAACCAAGGGCTTCCTTTTAAAAAAAGAACAGCTGTCACATCATTTCTGATAGGATTCCTCAGGTTCCCAGCCCTTCTCAGTTCTCCTGCAGCAGGTCACACACCAAGAGGCACCAAACTGATAGCATTTCACCCACAGGCCTACCTGGAAAAGCACTGGGACTATTCTGCTGGGAGATGCTCGTGTGCCCATGGGAAGTCGAACACACCCATACCTGCCCACCCACCTTCTGGTTTCAGCACAAACACCACATCTCATGCTTTAGAGGAATTTTTACACACTGTCAGCACAGTCAAGCTTCATTATGGAACTGACAAACACACAATCTATTTTTTCTCTACACTGAGAAATTTTTAAATAGTGGTTCAGAACATGGCCTTTACTGAAGGAGGAAGATGTATTCTCCACTGTAGGTGAAAGCTGCAGTTTATTTTAAAAATGTGCAGGAAATATCAGCCTTTCTTTAGGCCCCCATGCTCAACTACAGCTCTGTCCTTCTCTTCCCCCCCTCCAGAAGCAGACTTTTTCTGTATCCATTGAACATCAGACTTGATATCCTGTCAGTCATTAAAAGGGGAGGAAACTGGCACGGTGGAAACTTGAAAGAGGCTCTAACAGAAGGAAGAAGCTTCACTTATTTGAGAGGACAGGAGACAACGGATATATGCTTGAGCATAGGAGGTTCCATATAAATACGAGGAGAATTTTTTTCCCTGTGAGGGTGACAGAGCACTGGCACAGGCTGCCCAGGGAGGCTGTGGAGTCTCCTTCCCTGGAGACATTCAAACCCCACCTGGATCTGTTCCTATGTGACCTCCTGCAGGTGACCCTGCTCTGGCAGGGGGTTGGACTCCATCATCTTTTGAGGTCCCATCCAACCCTAAACTTTCTCTGATTCTATTTAAATCTGCCTCAATGTAATGACCTTCCCTGTCATTCAAAATAACTCTTCCAAGAGCAACACAAAAACTTGACAAACTTTTGCACTAATCATGAGCCCCAGCAAAGGCAGGTGACTTTTCTTTCATGCTACTCAGCAGCAATAACCGCCTCAAAAGCACTTTTGGGAACTCTGCTTCTGGGTCCCCAGGACAAGGGAAAGGTGGGCTGAGACAGCCACTAGTGAGCAACAAGTTCAACAACATTTTCTGCATCACCTCACTGCACCGTGCCCAGGGAAGCAATGACACCATTTACAAAAGCAAAACCTGAACTTTCTCCAGCTCAAGTCATGCCTAAGATGGGGATTGAGGGTGGCCTTGGGCAAAGCCAGCTTCATACAGTTCTTCTGAGTGATGGTGGCATTCCATATGGTGGCCTGGACTGGGTCTCACTGCTCTCAGCCCTGACACTCACCCATGGACACCATATCCTGGCAGGAATGCAGATCTGCCTGTCCCCAGGGGCTGCCCTGGGGATCTGCACCTTTGGCTCATCCCCATGGCTCTCTGCTACCAGAGCTCTGCTGCTCTTCTTGGGGAGGGCGTGTGGGACTGCTCCTGCCCCTGGAGCTCATGGACCCTGACAGCCTTGTGGGGACTCTTCCCATCTCCCTGCCTCTACACAACAGCAGCCCTTCAGGTGCCTTGCAGAGACTGCTTTGCACATCACCTTTTCATCTTGACCCATCAGGAGAACTGCTTTGCTATTGGGCACACAACAGGATCTACAGGCAGGACCTGCACCTCATGTTCTCCCCACGGCAGCTGCACTACACCTCCATCTGTCAGCCAACTTCCACAGAGAGCCAAGGGACACAATTCCTGAGAATATTTCATCAGATTTCCCACCCAACAGGCCAGTATCTAACAATGGAAACAGATGCCCCCACTGAACCAAAGGCAAAGAGGTGATTTTGATTCACATCTTCTTCTCCTTCTTGCTGTTCTCTAAGCCAAACCAGCCAAGAGCTGGCAGCTGCTCTGAATTTCTACTTACATTTTTTTCCTCTGCAGAAAAGAAGAAAAGGGAAATACTGCTCCTTGGAACCTGGCAGCTGTTTCTTGTTTCCCAGGCACTAGCTCATTTGCCCCCCATTCCTTCAGTATGTTTTTCTGCAAGGTTTTTAAGCTCCCACTACCCTCAAAACATGCAGCAGCTCTTCCAGACACTGAACTGGAAGCACGAAACATTTTACCCTGCCCAGAAACACAGGGGTCAGAAGATGACCAGAAGAAATCCAGGGAAAAATGGGCAACTGCATCCTTACTCGATGTGGTAAGCTGATAGCAAACCCCACCAGCAGCTCTGCCTGATACAACCACTCCAAAATTTTGACACAGGGACCCAGCTAGCTTTTATCTGCTTCCTGGAGGATCCCTAAAGGATCACAAGAGAGTCTGAGCCTGAAGAGCAGGAATAAGAGAAACACCTGAATAGAGAAGTACTCAACAAAATGTGAACAAGGTGGTGCTGGGTATTGGCTGGTCCTCTGGAGGGTTTCCTGGGCTCACCTGTTTCAAGAATTCATTCTTTCTTTCTGCCTTCCAAGTGGAGAACCATGGTCTCCAGGCTGCAATCTTGGCTTCAGCCTCTTTTTCCTCACGCTGTGTAAGTCCTTTGATGGCAGAGATGGCACAACCTGCTTTTGCAGCTGTGAGAGCAACAGTGACAAAAGGAAAAACTTTTCAGATCAGCAGTGCTATTTATGCTGCTACCCAAAGGGACCAAGATTTGCCTAGCAGATCCAGCACCAAAGTGGAACAGAACCTGCTGATCCAGCTCAACTATCTAGAACACAAGTTTACTGGATGCTTTAGCAGCACTCTGTAAGAAAAAGAAAAGCAGAAAACACACGAGCCTCTCATGTACCTGCTGCTGGTGCTGCTCCTCTGCAGCTGCCCGTGATGCTCCTAAGCTGGTCATCAAGTCTTCCAGGTGGTCATGAATCTACAAAAGCAGGAAAAGAAGCAAGAAGACACACTCTGACTTTCCAGCCTGAAAGTTGTAGATTCCTCCTTACCGAAAATGAATACTACATCCACCTCTTCACCTCTTTATTCCTATTATACCCAACACCAATGATCAAAATGGCCATAGTTTGAGGTCACTGTAAAACTGGTTGCAGTCATCTCCTCTGCTCTTTTCTTCAAGGAGAGGGAGAACACCATGCGGGACACAAAGAAACTTCAGTGAAAACCATCAGGAGGAGCATCTGAAAACCATGCCCTGTGAACCAAAGGGGAAGGACCAGCACCCTGACTACCGTCCCTCTCCTCAGCAGCAGTACAGCAAAGTCACACTTGCACAAGCAGTCTTCACAAGAGCCCTCATGCACCAGTTCAATACAAAAATGAACAAAGGCACACCGAGTGGCCAAAGGAAAAGCAGTTCTGCACAACAAAAGCTCTGGGGAGTCTGTTTTTGTTCCAGCCTGGGGATGCCAGTCAGGCCTCTGGCACAAGCTGCTTGCCATCAATATCCCCTGAGGACAGCAAGTGTCTGAAGTGGCATCTGAGGCCAGGAGGGGCCTAAGGCAGACAACAGTCACACCACTGGATTTGGGACAAATCCTGCACTTTTAAAGCATTAAGGAGCGTTTCCTGAGTTACCATGGAAAACTCTTAAAACCAGAAAGCTGGGGATGGGCCAGAATGCTGTCCCAGCACCCTGTATGCAGGAGAAAGCAGGAACTGAGCTCCCCTCAGCTCTCCAGGAAAACCTCATCTTAGCATTTCCCCACAGCAATCGGTAAGAAGCTCAGGAGCTCAAAACAAGGCAAGTTGAGGACCAGCTTACTGAGGCAGAGGCTTGCAGGGTTCCCTCAAGGGCTTCAATCATACGTCTTTGCTGCTGGACTCTGCCTTCCAGTCTGGCGTTTTCCATGGAAAGGCTTAAAAAGAAATACAGGCCTTATTAGAGAAATCCACCAGAGCAGCAATTCTTAAAGAGCAGCAGGGGAAAAAACAAACAAAAGCGTCTTCAAAACCATCTGTTAACTTGCTGTGATGCAACGAGGCTGTGCTGTGGTTTTCACACAACCCCAGACAGCGACAGACACCTTGGTTCTCTGTGTCAGTCTCTTACCACTGCACACGCTCTTCCAGCTCTTTTACTCTAGCCCTGGTCTCAGAAGATGATGACAGGAGGTCTTTAAGTTTTTGGGACTTCTCTCTTAGTTTTCTTTTCCTATCCTTGTAGTGATGAATCTGATGCTCATATTGAAGCTGCTGCTCTTCCAGTTCCCGACACTGTCAAAACACAGCAAGAATCCATATCAGCTGGGAGAACTCTTCTAGAGAAAAAAACACTGCTGCTGAAGAACTCAAGCATGACTGCCCATGTCTGCACACACCTGCTACCCAAAGAACTGTCATCAGTTGAAATACATTTAAACTTTCACTTCTACTAGCAAATGAACACAAACCCTTTTACTTTGCCATCCTCTAGACTGCTCTCTCCCATCCCTCTCCTGATCCCCTAAAGCATGGTTCCAAGCACCAACACTCACCCTCCAACTCTTTAAGGGACTCATGGCACCCACTGCTTTCCTCCTCCATTGAAAACTGAAATGAAACTTGATCCCTCTCCTAAACTGCCTTCAGTCACTTCATCCCCTCTCATAAGGAGATAAAGATGATTTCTGTTTCAGAATATATACATATGGAGAATAAGGTACAAAACCATTCTGAACATGATTTTATGGTGGTCTTGGCAGTGCTGGGTTAACACCTGGACTTGATGCCTAAAGGTCTTTTCCAACCAAAAAGATTCTGTCATCCTCTGTTACCAGAGGGGGGGGGGGGGTGAGGGGAAGCACCGTGAGCATAAAGAAGTCCAGAATTTCTACTGCCCTTCAGAAATCAGACAAACTGCTGGGCCAAACCACATGCAATGAGCAACAAACACGTCAGTCACTAACCTCAGACCAAGTAAGGACACCGTGTCCTCATGCCACGGACATGGACATCAAGTTTATTAGTGTGATTCCTCCACACATCATCCCATCTCTGGGATGTGCTGGAGTTTGTTCTGGAATTCTGGGACAAATTCATGTACCTTGGATTTAGCCTCTCCCAGTTCCTTTTCCAAGCCCAGGCTGGCTTCCTCCAGGTTCCTGCAGCGCTTCGTAGCAACTTCCAGCGAAGCTTCTGCCACAGACAGCTTTTTAAGAGCTTCACCAAGCTCCTGCTGCAGCTTTCTGACATTGCCCTGATGAAATGGTTAGATGAGCACAAAAAAGGTTACAAGAACATGAACTATGCCTTTACTTTAACTTATATGATTATACACTTAGACCTGTCTTGGGACTCAATCCCAAAGGGAGGAAAATTTTGCCTGCCACCAGCAGTCAAAAGCTGAGCACCTCTAAATTATCACCAGCTGCTCATGAGGATTTCTGTTTTCTAATACCTACAAAAGGCTCAAGTATTAATCATCTTGCACACTACACCGGCATACCTGAATCAGGTATTTTTTTAACAAAACTCAAAGCAATCTCTTGTCACAGTTTGACTGCAGATATTACTCTGGTGACTAAAGGCAGGACTTTGTATTAGATGGTTCTTGGGTCTGTTTCTCCATTCTACAAAGAGAATTAAATGAATACTTGGATCTGAAAGCTCTTCTGACAAACACTTGAGGTTTATATTGAAACACATCTCTGTCTGTTTCCTTACCAAGTTCATTTCGGAGTAACAACTGCCTCCCTGCTGACACATTTGCCTTCACAAATCTGGACAGGCCCTCCATTCATCCAGCCACCCACCCAACTACCATCTCCCAAAGGAACCTGGTATTTTGGCACTAGGAATACAAAGTGATTCACAGGGGGAAACCATTGACAGCACTGCTGGAGTTCTTCTCCTTCTTCCCTCAAAGAACCCAAAAAAATGAAGAATAAGGTGGTTATCTGACACATGGCAGGTATTCACCTAGCTCAAACGCTCCGGGGTTGAGAGGAAGAAAGAAATGGAATTTTAAAGCACTGTTCACATCACTAAGGCAGGCAAACAGCACACCAGTGTCTAATTACTCAACAGGACTAGCTCCTGTTTTCCAGAAAGTAAAGATTAACAAAATGGGTATGGCAACTTTTAAACCTTTACTCTGCCTGGGACTGGTAGAATTTGCAGAACAACAGTTTAAATGACATCCTAACAAGTCTTCTGACCAGCTAATTAGTTAACACAGACACAAAGAACAAATTTAAATATTGCTACACATCACAAAATACACAATAGAAAGCTTAGGTCAGTGGCTGAAATTGACCTCTTGAGCAACAGGAAGGTCGCTCAGAAGGGGGCTCAAAACACAAACAGAAATTAACACCAAAAAAGTTGCCTTCAACACTGCAAACAGTGTATACTTTACCTCTCTTTTTACTTTGTCAGCCTCATATTTAGAGATTTGTTCTCTTAAATCAGTGCAATCGGCCTTTAATGCCTTGTTCCTCTTTTCCAGCATGTACACTTGTTTCTCAGCAGCAGCACTGACTTGTTGGAAAACTTCATTAAACCGTTCCTGGGCAACAGTCACTGCCCTTCCTTGGATGAGCTGCTGCTCCTGCAGGTTTTCCAGCAGCTGATGGAATAAATGCCTTTCCCTCTGGAGCTGGGCCAATGCCGCCTGCATGGACAGAGTCATAGCATAGAACCACAGAATCATTAAGCCTGGAAAAGACCTCTGGATCCTCCAGTCCAACTGGGAAACCAACACCACCATGCCCACTAAACCGTGTCCCGGAAGTGGAAATAATGTGCTCCGCTCTCCCCTGAGGTGTTACACAGCACTCCAGACCCCTCTGCCCAGCCCTGCCCCAGATGCCCAACACCAACAGGATGCCTGCCCGATTCCCCTCATGAATGCCCTCAGAAAAAATCCTTTTCAAACACTTCCTCGTAGTGAAATGAGGCAACCAGGTGCCACTAATTGCCAGGTAGTGGATCTTCTTACCCGACTCCTTGGGTTTTCTGCTAATGCTAGTTTGCGCCGGACTAGCTCCCTTTCTTCTGATTCATCTGAGCATGGGCTAGATCAAGGTCTCTGCCGCATTCTCTATCAGATGTAGCAAGATGAACCTCTTTTAGGGCACGGCGCTCCAAGGTCCAGCCAGGTGTTCCAGCAGAAACTCATGAATAATGCTCTGAGCCTATTGCCCTCAGGGCTGACTAGCCTGGATCAGTGCTACTGCTCCAAGAAGCAGCTAACCTCCTCCTCCCAGCTTTCCTCAGCAGGGAGCTTTATTGGCCCCCTAATCCTGCTCATGCGCAGTAGGGGCCTGCCCTAATCAGGCACAGGTGGGCTTAACACAAGCTTATGCCCACTACCTCGCAATTAGTGGCACCTGGTTGCCTCACTTCACTACACTTCCTGACATGGCCAAACACACACATGTTTTGCAGAGGCAGGGAAAGCTTCAAAGGTCACCAAAGTTCAAGGTTTCTTGCATGAGCTTTCTCTCACAAAGAGGAAGGAAGACCAGGCATGTTTAATCACACAGATCAGCCTGTTACTGAAAAATCTCCCTCTTCCCTTCAATATGCATTTTGCATTGGGAAAAAAAAAAAAAAGCATTTGACTGCATTGTTTGTCTGCACAGCACAGCAGGAACAACACTGGGCAAAACTGAAGGAAACCAGCTGGAAACAAAGCAGCAGTACAGCAAATATCCTGCATCTGGCAAGGATTTTTCCTCATCCTAAGAGGACTGTACCAACTTCAGACAGCAACACCACCTTCCTCTGCACGACTCTGCCATCACCATTAGTCACTTTCTGGTTACTTTTCTTTACCTTACTGTATAGTGCAATTTACTCTCTAATGCCACTTACCAGTCCAGACTCTTAATTAAAAATATTTGGCTTCACATACCTGCACCCCAGAGTTGTCAGTGGCTTCCTTTAGGCTTCTTTTTTTTGCTGGTGATGACACATGGGAAGTAGATCCTGAGTGCTCACCTACAATGAAAACAACAGATTTTTACAACCAGCATGACCTAATGCTACCTATTTACTCCGAGAGTGCATCTTGATTAATGGTGAGAACAATCTTTACAGAAAACATCACATCCCCTCACATTTGAGAGCTGCTAGAGACAAAATGATCAGAATAGAGTTTTTAATGTGCTAAATATGTGTTAAATATTTTCTTTGGTGGCATTTAACTTTCTTCTGTAAAAAAGAAAGCTTATGAATATCAGTATGGCCACAAATAATTCACTCCAGTGTCTTCAAGGTGCAGGATCTCTCTCTCAGATAAACTGTGGTCCATGCAGTAACGAGCAAGATGCTTTCAACAACGCAAAGGGTGCCTCCTCCTCCTGCTCTGAGGCCTGAGCTGAGGAACAAAAGTGCTCCCCTCTGACCCAGCTGGCAATGCTTTCCAGCGCACACACACACGGGTGGCACTGCAGACACCTCCTACATTTCAAAACCAGAGCAGCTGAGGCACTGGAACAGAAGGGCTCTCCCTCAGCTCCACTCAAAGCTTTCCCTGGCTTCAGCCAAAAGCAAGCACAGCTTTTCAATCCAACAGCACCCGCCAGGAAAGAGAATGCTACTGGCACACCCAAGACACTCCAGTCCTCCTCCTCCTCTCCATCTGCACGTTTTGGTCAGATTGCTTCAAGGAGAACACAGCAACAGAAGCAAGAAGAGCACTTGCTGCATAGAGCACCATCTGCAATCCAACACCATCTAGTCAGGTTCCAGAAAAAGAAAAAAAAAGGCACAAAAGCTGCTTTGCTACTCTGCCAGTGGCCACCAGGATTTACAGGCCAGGATAAAATTTGCAACCTCAGAAGTCAACCACTGTTTTAGTCCATTTACTCTAGGTGGATCTATATTCACAGAGGAAGTATCTGGATCTAGATCATTTCTCTCACCACTGATTTCTCTGCAGCTTGTGCTGGGCTCATCAGGGCTGCCATTTAATAAGTACTTCTCTGTACATCCAGCAATGGCAGTGTTTAGCTCTACAGCAAGCTCTTTCTTCTCTTCTTTTCCATGTTGTTCAGCTGTTTTTTCCTGAAAGAGATGAAACAAAAAAGCTGGTAAGAGCAGAAACAAGCATCTGCTTTGCTACCCACTGACAGCTTGAAGAACATTTTTTGTGGAAGAGAAAAGGGAAACTTTGCTTTCTTTTACAAGGCCTTCTGTGTTTCCAGGGAAATAAATCTTTAGCAGAATTCTGAGGTCCTGAGTCTCGGCCCTGCTTCTGCACAGCCCCTGAGAAGCACTTCCCCACTTCAGCCCAGCTTCATTTCAGTTACTGCAAGCTTTCGGGTGCTCCTGGATCTCCCTCCTACCCTCCCTGTCCTTCGCACAAAGTACCTCAGAATTCCAGGGAGAAGCCCAGAGAAAATCCTCAGCTTTCTCCACTTCTTCCATGGGTGGCAGGGAACCTACACACCAGGGAGGAAAGGAGACACTCAGTGGTTTTATATCACCCTGCTACTCCACTGTTTTATGTTGGAGGCTTTTCTTTAGTAACTTTTGATTCTAGAACCGTGGCTATCATCTAAAAGCACAAGGAATAATAAAAAAAAAATCTATGTGAACAAAAGGAGTTATTTATTTAATTGCAATTGGCAAATTTCCAGACTAACACACTTCAGAGGAGTCACCTGGCAATGTCTGGAAAAGGAGGTAGGGAAGGGATGGGCAGGGCAGAGGAAGGGCTTGGCCAGGGACAAAGGCTTAGCAGGGGATTCATAGCTTAATCTTAAGGATATGGCTTATTTGGTTCTGAAATTACAAAGTGCCGTGTCTTCACAAGTTAATTTTCTTGCCTACTAGAGAAGAAAAAAATACAAAACTCTACTTAGCAAGCCTACTTTTACAGATCAGTCTATCATGCAATCTTTCCCAGATAGCTTACTGGTTTTCCTGCCCTGCTGGAAAGCCTTCATGCGCCGTGTCACCTTTGGCTTCTGCTGCTTCTGTAAAGAAAGATGTATTTCTGCAAAACTTTTTTTTCAATAGAAACAAACTCAAAGAACTGTTTACATCCCTAGACTTGATGCCTAAATGAGCCTCTGCAAGTACACTAACCAAAATACCCCTCAATTTTAGTATCATGCCAGAAAAATGCATCGCTTCCATTTACATCAAGGCAAGAAAATTAATTCATGTTAAAACTAAACATGCTGGCATCTCCAACTGCCACACTCCTGCTCCTCACCCCTCCAGAACCCCACTGCAACACAACAGATGCTCCCGACATCGCTGCACAAATTGCTCATTCTTCAGCACACCAGTAAGAACAGCAGGCACCAGAGCTTGGAGCTGACAAAGAGAACACTGCCTGAGCATTCCAAAAAAGAGGGGAAATGTGCAGTGTGAGATGACACACAAGCACAGAATGCCATCTCATAGAAAAGAACCTGTTTGAGTAACTCAGCCATTGAGTGCTGGTGGGGGAACCTGATGGGGAGGGAAGGAGCAGCAGCAGATGGAGGATTTCAGGAGGTCCTCACAAAGAAATGCCCTGTTCCTCTATCTGTTTGGACTGAAACACCAAATTTACAGAAAACAAGAATCACCTCACAGGAGAAGAACAGAACAGATTATAAAAGTAACTGAGAAACTTTTAGGGTCTGCAAACCTGACCCAAATGAGCACCAAGAAATGAAGCAATGTGGTTTTTATGTCGTTACCTATTGCTCCTTTGTGCCAAACCGTAACTCTGCTGCACGCTCTGCCACACCCACGGTCTGTTAGGAAAAACTGACAGCAGAAGAAAGGCTGGCAGGCCAGAGACTGCTTCTATCACAGAATGGTACAGGTTGGAAGAGCCCTCCAAGACCATCCAGTCCAACCTTTGACCAACACCATCATCTAACTACTAAACCATGTCCTTAAGGACCAGCTCCAAATGCCTTTTCAATGCCTCCAGGGATGGTGCCTCCACCACTGTCCTGGGCCATTCCAATGCCTGACAGCCCTCTCAGTGAAAAAACGTTTCCGAACACCCATCCTAAACGTCCCCTGGTGCAGCTTCCATCCATTTCCTCTGCTCCCATCCCAGTTCACTAAGGAGAAGAGGCTGTTTCCCTCCTTACTCCAACCTCCCTTGAGGTACTTGAAGAGAGCTCTAAGGTTCTAAGGAGGAAACAGTGCTGGCTGGAACTGCAGTTGCTTTCAATCCCAGTTACTTGCCTTCAAATAACTCCTTTTCACAGGACAATTTCCCTGGAAATGCACCATACCTTGGGAGTAAAATCCAGTTGTTCTGCAGAAGCACTCCAACCATCACCAATCCCCTTTTTCTCAGATCTGCTTAAAAAGCAAAGCAAAGTGATGACACCTGTGCCTCCCAGATCACCCCTCAAGGAAGTGGTAGGTATTTGTAAAGTCTCACCTTTTCAAGCCTCCTTTGGAAAAGTCTTCCACTCCTGCTCAAACACGAAACGACATGGTGAAATTAGATTTGGCATGCTAAAAATTCAACAGTACATATGAACAAGGTACTCCTTGCACACATGAGTACACAGCAGAGGGAAAAGTTTTACTAGTTCATGTAGTATGATGTGTAATATTATGCTAGAGACAATACTAGCTGCTGCTCTAGCCAGTTACAAACTATTCTGAAAAGGGAAAGAAAATCAAACAGCATAACCCAACCAAAAGCTTAACCTCACACTCAGCCTGTTACTGCAGCACAGCAAAGAGACTCTCATGATGCAGGACACGTGCTTCATGGTGCCAGCCAGAGACTGCAGTAATAATGCCAAGAAATGTCCCCTGGACACTATCTGCTGTCCATTTGCCACACAGTTCTGATAAAACACCCTTAAGAACCCAGAGAGAATAAAACCTCCACTGTAGGGTCTGAGAGGCAAAGCACAAGACTAAATTCCATTGCATAAAAATATTAATTTCCTAAGATTCTTTTAGGGTTATGTGGCCTCGTAAGGACAGACTGGATTTTAAAACCTCAGAGAAGGAGGTAGGCGTTTGATCCCAGGACAATTTAATGTCACCTGCACGAGCTGCTTCTGCCTTCTTTGGAGCTGCACTTTCTGACAGCTGCTCACTAAGACTAAAGAAAGAGAGAGAGAGAGGAAACAGAGTTGTTAAAAACAACCACTTCCTGGCAGGTAACATTTAGCAGAAGAGTTAACAGCCATTTTTTATTCATCCTACACAGTTCACATGAATTCAGGGACTCCTAAGTACTTCTGAAGGGCAAGACACAGAACTTTCTGCAGGGCTGGTACACACTTCAGTGTTCCCTGCAGTCACCTTCATCCTACAGATGCACATTCCAAGTTATTAACTCCTGCTTGGTACACTCTTTCAGCCTAGCTTTTAACAAAGCGCACCTAACCACATCAGAGAAGGAACAACAAAATTATTCAACAGCCACACTTATAAGCACACCTAACCACATCAGAGAAGGAACAACAAAATTATTCAACAGCCACACTTATAACCGACCACTTCATTGAACCAAAAAGTTAAACGTTTACCTGGGATACCCATAAATACAAGCATAATCATCAGCTGTCCGCCCATCAGCATCTTTATGGGAAATGTCAGCACCGTAATGCAGGAGAACTTGGATCAATTTCATCTTCCCGACAGAAGCAGCCATCATGAGTGGGGTTCTGAAAGATCCAGATGTGCTATGAAGTTATCATTTTACACAGACAGTCAATATTTTCATTCCTGCGTGCTCTCAGCTTGCTCTCCCATTACTTGACAATGAACAAAAGAAAAAGCAGGTTCCATTAAAAGCAACAAGAACATGGGAGAGGGAGTCAACACAACTGCATGGTCACACCAAGCTGCCACACGCACACCACTTCAGTGCACATGGAGGCTGCTGTGCCTCTCAGCAATCCCACCGAAAGAATACTCAAGGGACCCATGTGGATAAACCCCTTACCTTTGTTGCTGGTCTCGAGCATGCACATCAGCTCCCATTCTCAGGAGAAACTCAGCTGTCTCTACCTGACCTTTGGAGACAGCAAGACTGAGTGGGGTAAAGCCCTCCTGAAAGGACAGACAAATACACCAAGTTAATCATCCAAGTCAAAAATAGTCTTCAACAGAAATATTGCTGCCACTTTCTGAAACAACTTCCTTTAGAAACAGAAACATGTACCTTATTCTTGGCATCAAGATTGGCATTATGATCAAGTAACAGCTCCACAACTTTAGGACTGCAAGACAGGACTGCCAGGTGGAGGGCGGTGTTGCCAACAACGTCTCTGAGGTTTGGGTCTGCACCACACTTCAGCAGAAAACCAGCACAGGCTTGGTGCTGGAACTGCACTGCCTGAGAACACACGAAAAAAGGGAAGACTTCCAAAACTCACATTTCACTCCATCACAGCTCGCCCAGCTTCTGACCACTGGCAAAGAAGAGCACCTGCAAAGATGACCTGACAGGTGCCTGTTCCACTCCAAATCCAACAGGCGTGTTTCCGCACAGCTCTGCGCACAAGAGTCCTGCCAGACACCTCTCCTTTCATGCACACTCAATAAGCCCCTCTTCCAAGAGCAGAACTTCTCTCACTCACCATCATCAGGGGTGTTGTCCCAAAATTATCAACAGCATCCAACTGGCAGCGGTGCCTTACTAGAAACGTGACGACCTCTGTGTGGCCGTTTGCAGACGCCAGATGGAGAGGTGTCCTGAGAATTAAACATGGGAGCTTAACACTGACAGACAAGGAAAGAACCAAAGCTGTGGCACCACCCAGCCCGGGGGACCCTGCTGCTCCTGCTGCTGCTGCAACCCCGCACACATCACCCACAGGGCAGGAGAGACCTCAGCAGCTGCAAGAGAACCCTGCAGGGAGAGAAGGGCCAAGCGGCAGCCCAGCAGCCCAGCACCTCCAGGAGCACTGGCGCCCACCCAGCAGCTCCCGGCACTGGAAAGCTCTCAAGTTCCCCCTCCCAGCTGACAGGGCACATCTTGCTTTGCAAGCAATCAGCTCCAAGGGGATCCCACACAAACCCTGCAGGGGGGATGCTCCCGCACGCCACCCGAGGTGTCCCAGCAGCGGCCACAGCCCCTCACCGATTCTTCCTGTCGCGGCGGTCGATGCCCCAAATCTTGATCCACCAGCGCCAGCGCCTCAGCCAGGCCAGGTGGCCGCGGGCAGCCGCACCGTGCAGACTGCCCAGACCTTGCTGCTGAGGCTTAGGGGCGCCGGTGCCGGCAGCAGCAGCAGCGCGGGGCTGCCCAGGAGCGCTGCCAGAGCAGGGAAGCTTCTGCTTCTTGTTGAAAAGCCCCATCCCAGGAGCTCTGCGAGCTGCGGCACGGGCACAGCCCTGCGGGAGCAGTGGGAGGCAGCCGGCCGAGCCGGGGGGGTATAAAAGGGAGAGTCAGGAGAAGGGAAGGGCAAAGGCAGGGACAGGGGATGTAGGAGAAAGGCAGGGATGAGGCGGGAGCAAGGAGCAAACCAACGGCGAGGAGCACGAGCAGCCAGAGAGGCAGAGACCAGCACAGCTCAGCACAGGAGCCACAACCGTAGAGTCACCACCAACGGCACTCGCCAGGGGCAACGGTGGGCGGGGCCGAACCACCCTGTGGGGGGGGGGAGGGGGTAGAAGGGGCCGAACCAATTCACGGGGGGGGGGGGGGGGGGAACGAAGGAAAGAAAAAGGCATCTGAGAGAAGCTGAGAAACTCTCCCCCATCGGAATGAGTCCTACTGGCAGGACAACTATCTTTTCCCTAACTCTTGGGAAAATGTTAACACAAATGTTAACTGTCACCATGCTCCGTGTGCCACACCCAGCTACACAGAAAATCTTCTTAAAAGTTCCCTGCTGCAAACACATCCTCTGCAGGCCCCGGCACCAGCCTGACCTTCCACAGGCAGCCCAGCTTTTGAGCAGCCAGCCTGAAATGAGCCATAATGGCTGTAATTAGCCCCATTGCTGGGCATCAGCCAGGGGAGAATTTAAAAGCAGCAACTTGCCTCAGGCTCTGAGTCTCACTGTTACAACTTTGTTATCTCCTGTTTCTGCTCTCAGAACATCAGATGTGATTGTTTTGAACTAACAAAAAAACCTGCACGGAACACTTGCATTCCTCACAATAACTGATCCCACAGCAGGGAATAAAAGCTGCATCAGTCAGTAGGGCTTTGCAAAGAGCACACAAGAACTCATCAGGTATGGGACCATCAGAGGAGGAGGGCTCTTTGGATAAAGAGAAAGGCTTTTTCTTCTTTCCTCTGGCATATGCTTCCCTGGAGGCAGGGTGGGGAAGGAAAAACACAAAAGTTAAACACGGCTACATGGAAAAAGTTAAAGACAGGCACACGGAAAAATTTTCCAAGCTTTGGATTTTATCAAAGGAAGCAAGAAATGGAATTCTGCTCACCTCATGTAAGCCGTCTTAAATACATTTATATTAAACTACTTTTTTTTGGTTGCTTTGGCACTCCAATGCTTCCCCATGATTTCTCTTGTTCCCTTTTTGGGAACTTATGCATTAATACTTATGCATTAAGAGTTGGTATTGCATATTTCCCCATTCTTGTCAGCAGAGCTTCCTTTGTATTGGGATCTTTCACCTCCAGCATGAAACTCCTTGGAATTCCTGTGCTCTTTCTAACTCTGGGATCAGGCTCGACAGTTTAGGCTCAACACTCCTCATTTAACTGTTGCAGACCCACTGAAATGTCCATAACTTACAGCCAACTAAATTACTCTGCCAACACTGGGTTTCTAACGTAAAATTAACAAAATGTCTCAGAAACGGTGAACAGCTTCTGAAGGGCTTCCTTGTGTCTTGAAGCTGAATAATACTGCAGGATTACACTGAGGCTGATCAGGTACTCCCCTCCTGTCTTCCCAGCCTGGGATCAACCCTCTATAGAATAGTATCCAAATAGAAACATTTTGTAAACTTAAACCAATGACTTCAAATTATTAAAAATCAAAGTTTTGTTCACATCTCTTTTTATCCAGCTACAGATCATAACATAAGATTTAAAATAACAAAGCAAAGACTCTTGGGGTTTTTTTAAGTATTTGACAAGAAATTCCATATACCTCAATAAGCTGGGCCAGAGAAACAAGTGCAGAGGAGTCACTGATCTCTTCACAAAAAAATAATGAAAGGGTTTTTACATACCTGTTTTCAAGAAATAAAACCCCATCTGAATTAGAGTAAATACTATGAATGCGGTTTGGATAAATGCACTGTGGGAATTACCAGGGTCCCTGGGCCAGCTACACTCACGCTCACAGAGAGAGACATTCATGTGCAGCAAGGAATTCAAACTGATCAGTGACAGCATCACTGATGTCAGATTCAGACTGAGTGGTTTCAGACCTACAGACAAGAAGTTTTCAAGTTGAAACATGACACACCACTCCATGACCAGCAGAGGCTGTATTCTTCACACAACACAGACACACACTTGATGAATTTCTACATTCAGATCTCCTAACAGCTTCTCAAGTGCTCAGACCCCACAACTCTGGGTTAATGTAATGCCTCACCCCATTCTAGTGAAGAAAATTCAGTTATACCTAAAATCAGGATGACAAAAAAAAAAAACATCCCACCCCTTAGTGATTTTTTTATACTGGAAGGACTATTTTGAAATGCAGAGTTACACATCATATGATTCCACCCCAGGTGGTGGAATCAACATCTAGAGCATTACCAGTCAGGTATTTCCTTGTGTTCCTTATCTGTATTTTAGCAGCAGCAGGACAGAGTTTGCAAAGCTGTAGAAAAATGCTGCCCCTTTTCCCAGTGTCAGTTCCAAGTGGTGGTATCTTGAAGAAAGGCTGAACCTTTGGGAAATGGAAGCAGCATCCAAACCTGAAGTCACCCAGATCCAAACATGTCCTGCAGGCAGAAGGGAAGAAAAATGACAGAGCTTTTACCCACAAAGGCACTGGGCTCCAATCTTGTGCTGAATGTGTCCACTGGGCTGTTGGCATTTTCATGTGCAGACAAACTATTCAACTGAACTGCTTCATCAGACAAAGCCCAAAGATCAAATGCAGAACTGCAGAATACCAACTTGGGGAGAAACAATTCTTTAACTGATAGCAATCTATTGAAGACATTTATGTACTCAGAGGGGCCCAAACAATTTCACCTCAGTTATGCAGCTTCAGGAAGAAATGTCCAGGCATTTACAGACACAAAAAGGAATTGTTTAGCTGTACAGAGGTGTCCTCAAAATGTTTGGGATATGTTGGTTTGAGTCGAAAGTAAGAAACAGTACCAAGTATAACAGTAACAGATAACAGTAACAGTGGGTTTTGGTAACATTTTCAAAAATTAGGAAAAAAAAAATTAGGAAAAAAAACCTGTGCAAATGATGGCATTACACAGTTTTGCTATGCTGAATCAAATACATTGCATTTACAACAAAGACTGTGTTTTATTGGAAAATACTTTAAGTTAATGTTTGGGAAATTAATACAAGGGTACATTGTTTGGATGTAAACGCAGGCTGCAATAGAAAGTGTAAGACTGTGATTTTACATACAGCTTTTGATGTTCCACTCGCTGGCTCCCTTTGCCTTCCTCATGTTCCACTCACTGGCTCTGACTGGCTTCTAGAAGAACAAAAAAGGTGATCAGAACTCCAAATAAAGCACTTGTGTCCAACCTTAAGTAGTG
This sequence comes from Heliangelus exortis, assembly GCF_036169615.1. Classification (NCBI taxonomy): domain Eukaryota; kingdom Metazoa; phylum Chordata; class Aves; order Apodiformes; family Trochilidae; genus Heliangelus; species Heliangelus exortis. The sequence continues at coordinate 53,951 of NC_092438.1, read as the reverse complement.
AAAGCAGAGTATAAACTAGTTTTCTGATGCACAGAGTAAAACATGTTGAAGACAAAATTCAGTCCCTAACCCCACCTTTTCTTCTTCAAGATGCTGCTGTCCCTGCTGCCCCCCAGCCTGTCACTGCCCAGTGTCCCATCACCCCCAGGCCTTCACTACCCACTGCCAACCCCCAGCAGCCCCCTGGCTCTGCCATGGCTCCCTCAGCAGCCCTGGGCCCATCACTGCCCAATGTCCTTTCACTCTCCCAGACCCTCACCACCCCATGTCCCCCCTGTCACTCCCAGCCTGCCACCTCCCCGTGTCCCCTCCTGTCAGCAACCAGCCATGGCAGAACAGCCTGGGGGAGATGCAGTGGGCTTGGTGGTCACAGGGCCAGTGAAGGGAGGGGATGGCTCAGGGTGTCTGAGTGTCTCTTAGTGCAAGAGGATATAGAAAGAAACATTCTTGGGAACAAGTCCCCAGTGATCACCTGGTTTTTCCTTTTTCCCTTCCAGGTGATGATGGGCAAGCCCCAGGCCCATGCAGCCATTCTCTGCGCACAAGTCCCCTGGGGCTGGGTATCTGACACACGTTTCATAAAAGAACACAGCCCCAGAGATTTGATTTGTTCATCCTCAGCTGGGGAAGGTGTGTGTGTGTGTGTGTGTGAGAGAGGAAGAGCTGCTCTCCCATTTCATTTTTGCACCTTAGCAAAAACATTGCATGATTTACACTCAAGAAATCAAAGGTAAGCGACGCAGATGGCTCCAACCACAAATTTCCACTGACTCCCCAGAAATATGCAAGACCACACTATCAGTCACACTGCCCTCCCTGCTGTAGAGGTGTCAGACCAGAAATGATGATTTCAAGACAGAAAACACAACACAATCCAGCACAACAACAACAAAAAAACAACCTGAAGAAACCAGGTAAACAAACCAAGAGTCCCTAATCAAACCCTAAAAATGAAAACAAGCTTTCATCTTTGAAAAGAAAGCCCAGGGTGCTGGGGCCTGGCCCAGCTGCTCATCACTGCTCTTCTGGGGCTCTGCCCAGCTCCCTGCCCCCAGTTCTTCATCCCTCCCTCTCTCTCGTTTGCCCACCACAAGTTTGGGCTTTCACTGGCTGTCTCCCTCTCAACGTTTCCCAATTCCTCCCTGCCTCTTCTCAGAGCTATTGCTGTTTCTCTCTCTCTTTGTCTCCACATCTTTCCCTCCCTCTCCTCTCCTGGCCTTATTGTCCCTCTCTCTCCTGCAGCCTCTCCCCTTTCCTGCCCCTCCCCTCACCCTTTCCCCTCTCTCCTGCTCCCTCTCCCACCCCTCTGTCACTCCCCTCTCCTGGGGCCTTTTCTGTCTCTCTCAGGCCCCTGGCCCGCCCCTGGCCCACTCTCTGTCCATCCCCCCTCTCTCCTCCTTCCCGCCCTTCTCCTCTCTCTCTCCCTCCCTCCCTCCCTCCCTCCCTCTCCCCCTCTTTGCCCCCTTCCCCTCCATCTCTTTCCCGCTCCTCACCACTCTTTTTCCTGCCTTCTCTCCCTGCCCAGATCCCCTTCCTCCTGCTCCCCCTCCCAGCTGGGCGGGGGCCGGGGCAGCCCCGGGGTCGGGCGGGCTCAGGCAGCAGGAGAGGAGGAGAGCCCCGGGGCATGCTGGGAGCTGTAGTCCCGGGGCATGCTGGGAGCTGTAGTCCCGGGGCATGCAGGGGGCTGCCCGGCGGCCATCTTGGTTCCCGGGCCATGCTGGCAGCTGGCATTTCCCCACTCTCCCCATCCCGCAGCCGGGGAAAAACTCCGGGAGGGCGGCATGGATGAGCCAGCAGCTCGTAAAAGCCCTCAAAATGAAGGAGGAAGCATGCAGAGGGGGGATGCAAGGGCAGGTACCCTAGGAGGAGTAGACAGGTGGTTGGAGCAGCTGGGGAGCAGGGCAGGAGAGCCACATCCATCCCAGGTAGAACTTAATCTTGCCAGGGGTGGAAAGAGGAATAAGAAAAGCTTTGAGAGGTACCTCTCTCAGGTGGGCTGAGAGAGTTGGGGCTGTTCAGCCTGGAGAAGAGAAGGCTCTGGGGGGGCCTTAGAGATCCTTCCAGTCCATGAAGGGGCTACAGGAAAGCTGGGGAGGGGCTTTTCACCAGAGAGAGTAGTGACAGGACAAGGATTAATGGTTTTAAACTGAAAGGGGATAGATTTAGGTTAGATATTAGGAAAACCTTCTTCCTCATGAGAGTGGCAGGATACTGGAATAGGTTGCCTAGAGAAGTTGTTGATGCCCTTCCGAGGAAGTGTTCAAGGCCAGGTTGGACGAGGCTTTGTGACACCTGGTCTAGTGAGAGATGTCCCTGCCCATGCAGGGGGTTGGGTCTTGATGATCTTTAAGGTCCCTTCCAACCCAAGCCATTGTATGATTCTCTGCCTCCTTAGGAGCTGTGTCCTGACTTCTCTGCAGTACTTGAAAAAGCTTGGGTTTTGTTATGGGCAGCTCAGCAGACACCAGTGAGACTCAGTGCCTGAGGCAAGTTGCCTTTAAATTCTCTCCTGGCTGATGCCCAGCAATGGGGCTAATTACAGCCATTAGTGGCTCATTTCAGGCTGGCTGCTCAAAAGCTGGGCTGCCTGTGGAAGGTCAGGCTGGTGCTGGGGCCTGCAGAGGATGTGTTTGCAGCAGGGAACTTTGAGATGATTTTCTGTCTAGCTTGGTGTGACACATGTGGCATGGTGACAGTTAACATTTGTGTTGACATTTTCCCCAGAGTGAGGGAAAAGATAGGTGTCCTGCCAGTAATTCCTGGTAGGCCAGGAGAATTCTAGATGTCCATTTCCCTCTAGTTATGGGTTAGACTTGTCTAGGGAAACACCCTGCACTTGTGCAATGGCAATGGAGCTTTTGCAGTGAGCTCTGTGCAGTCAGAGGAAGCTAGTTTGCCATTTGAAGATGACAAGTGAGAGAAAAGAACTGGGTTACACAAGAAGGGTTATTTTACCCTCTCTATCATAGAATCATAGAATTGGCTGGGTTGGAAGGGACCTCAGAGATCATCAAGTCCAACCCTTGATCCACTACCGCTACAGTTACTAGACCATGGCACTGAGTGCCACATCCAGTCTCTTTTTAAATATCTCCAGGGACGGAGAATCCACCACTTCCCTGGGCAGCCCATTCCAATGTCTGATCACCCTCTCAGTAAAGAAATTCTTTCTAATGTCCAACCTAAACCTCCCTCGGCACAACTTGAGACCGTGCCCTCTTGTCTTGCTGAGGGTTGCCTGGGAAAAGAGACCAACTCCTTTGAATTGGTTATGAAAAAGCCTCTCCAGGAGAAGAACTCTACCAGCTCTTTGTATGGCTCATAGAGGTGGGGGAGAGCTTCTCAGCTTCTCTCAGATACTTAAGGGACCATTGTCACCTGTAGTGGCAATGAATGAATGCTGAAGCTTAAACCAATGCAAGGTTTAAGGATTAAAGGAGGCTTTTCCTTTCCTTCAGCCCCCTTCCCCCTGTGAATTGGTTCGGCCCCTCCCCCCCCACCACCCCCCCAACCCCCCCGCAGGTGGTTCGGCCCCACCCACCGTTGCCCCTGGCAACTGCTGTTAGGGGCGACTCTGCCGTTGTGGCTCCTGTGCTGAGCTGTGCTGCGCTGTGTCTCTCCAGCTGCTCCTGGTTCAAGATCTGAACAGGTTGCACCTCGCTGCTGCCCACGGTCACCTGTCCTGGCTGAGGTTCTGGAACTCGTGGATCAAGATTTTGGGGCATCGACTGCCGTGACAGGGAGAATCGGTGAGGGGCTGCGGGCAGCATGCTCGGGTGGCCTGTGGGAGCATCCCCCCTGCAGAGTTTGTGTGGGATCCCCTTGGAGCTGATTGCTTGCAAAGCAAGATGTGCCCTGTCAGCTGGGAGGGGGAACTTGAGAGCTTTCCAGTGCCGGGAGCTGCTGGGTGGGCGCCAGTGCTCCTGGAGGTGCTGGGCTGCTGCTTGGCCCTGCTCTCCCTGCAGGGTTCTCTTGCAGCTGCTGAGGTCTCTCCTGCCCTGTGGGTGATGTGTGCGGGGTTGGAGCAGCAGCAGGAGCAGCAGGGTCCCCCGGGCTGGGTGGTGCCACAGCTTTGGTTCTTTCCTTGTCTGTCAGTGTTAAGCTCCCATATTTAATTCTCAGGACACCTCTCCATCTGGCATCTGCAAACGGCCACACAGAGGTCGTCACGTTTCTAGTAAAGCACGGCAGCCAGTTGGATGCTGTTGATAATTTTGGGAGAACACCCCTGATGAAGGTGAGTGAGAGAAGTTCTGCTCTTGGAAGAGGGGCTTATTGAGTGTGCATGAAAGGAGAGGTGTCTGGCAGGACTCTTGTGCGCAGAGCTGTGCGGAAACACGCCTGTTGGATTTGGAGTGGAACAGGCACCTGTCAGGTCATCTTTGCAGGTGCTCTTCTTTGCCAGTGGTCAGAAGCTGGGCGAGCTGTGATGGAGTGAAATGTGAATTCTGGAAGTCCTTCATTTTTTTTTGTGTGTGTGTGTGTTGTTCCCAGGCAGTACAGCTCAGAGAACAAGACTGTGTGACTTTTGTGCTAGAGCAGGGTGCCGACCCAAATCTTGCAGACATCGATGGCAACACTGCCCTCCAGTTGGCCATCCTGGCTCGTAGTAAAAACCTCGTGGGGCAGTTAATCAAGCATGGTGCCAAACTGGGTGCCAAGAATAAGGTAAATATAAATATTTCTTCAAGAAGTCCTTTCAGAAAGTTGCATCGATACTTCTTTTACAGATTTTTTTTTTTTTTACTTTGATTATTAAGATGATGCATTTCTCTGACTTTTCAGAAGGGCAGTACCCCACTAACTCTTGCTATCACTGAAGAACACGAGGAGATATTAGAAGATCTCCTGAAAGCAGGAGCTGATGTGCATGCTCGAGATGAGCAGGAGAAGGAGGGGGTGCAGGAAGAAGGAGGGGGTCCAGGAGGAGGAGGTGGTCAAGGAAGAGGAAGGGATCCAGGAAGAGAAGGGGATTCAGAAGGAGGAGGGGGTCCAGGAATAAGAGGGTATCCAGGAATAGGAGAGGTTCCAGGAAGAAGGAGGGGGTCCAGAAGGAGGAGAGGGTCAAAGAATAAGAGGGGGTCCAAGAATAGGAGGGGATCCAGGATTAGGAGGGGGTCCAGGAACGCAAAGACTTTGGTTTGCTCCTTGAGTGTTTATCCAAATGTGTTCATTGTAAAGGAATGGGGAAAATACTTCTTCCGAGAGCAAGTTGGAATGAAAATAATGACTGTGTCTGTGTCAAATGATCCATGGCATTGCATGTTTTGAATCTTTCAGAACCCCACTCATGATTGCTGCTTCTGTTGGGGAGATGTATTTGGTCAAAGTTCTCCTTTCTCACGGAGCCAATTGTCGCAGCGAGGGAAGACTCGGACACTCAATATGAGTTATCAGCAAGCTTCATTTATTGATTATAGCACACTATATTTTTGCAGTCCTTAATAAGCTAATACATATTCTGTAATCTAACCACCCTATTGGATATTATTCTAAATGTCAACCCCACCTTAAGTTCCTTGGTTATCTACATCCTTCTGTTACATTCTTTAGCTAACCACAAGTCCCTTTTGTTGTATAATGGCTACAGTCAAGGACATAGTGCCCATACGAGGTGGTAGTTAGCAACATTCATGCAACATCGGCAGATCAGACTAGCTGAGTTTGATGTTTCCCAAGAACTTCTTCAGCCATCTGCAACATGTCTACATGGCCCTTGTCACATAACCAATCCTCCACAATTCCCCCGTTTTTATTTTGTGCAATCATAACTTGTGTAGTCAGACGACTGTCCTGGTTTGAGCCAGGATAAAGGTGATTTTCTTTTTTTTTTCTTTTGCTTTTAGCTAAGTCTCTTGTAAGCAGTTGCACTTGCTGAAATTAACAGCAAGTTTCTCAGACAGTGTGTCTTTCTAGGACTGATAACACTCGATGTTTATAGTTACTGCTAGAGACTGGTAGGTAGAGCCAAGGACACTGCTCAGGTCTGAGGAAAACATAAAGAGGTCCCTCCTGCAGCCCTCCTCTGGGGAGGAACGGACAAGACAGATGCCAGAATTGACCAAACAGAGTATTCCATCACATATACGTCATCCTCAGTATAAATTTGAGGGATCGCGAGGGCCAAGCCAGATTCCCTGCTTCCGGCTGCCTGCCCTTCCTGCCTTTCCTGCTTCCCTTCCTTCACCCGGCATCCTGGAGGGATCCAGTCCGTTCGTCTGCCTGTGGTCCTGGTCCGTGCCAGCCCATATCTGTGTGTTCCTGCCTCCAGTTCCCAACTGCTGCCGACTCCAGGAGTCCAGCCTGGACTTTCCCAGAGCTGCCCTGCAGACTCGGTGGTGACGTGAGAGCTAGTGGGGGAAAGGGGGGAGGAATGTGGTATCCATTTTCTTGTATATTTGTATATATTTAGTAATTTTTTCCTATTTATCATTACTGTTTCATTAAAGTTGTGTAGTTTAGTTTCCAACCCATAAGTCTCTCTCCCTTATTCTCTCTCCTTTCTTATAAGGGAGGAGAGAGAGATTAATAGAGAGCGTCTGTTACTCGGTTTAATTGCCGGGCCAGTGTTAAACCGTGACAGGCGACTAAGACTTTTCCTTACACAGGACAATATGAGCTGAGAAACAACAATAATCAACAGTGTCCTGGTTTGGGCCAGGATAAAGGTGATTTTTCTGAGTTTCTTGTAGATGGTTGAACTTGCTGAGGTTGACAGCAAGTTTCTCAAATGGAGTATTCCATCCCATGTGCGTCATCCTCGGTATGGAGTTGGGGGATCGCGAGGACCGAGCCACACCCTTACCAGCTGATCGGCCTCACCTGGGATCACCAGCAGAAGTGCTGGGTACCACCCCCCTTAACAGCTAATTGGTCTCACCTGTAGTACTATAAAAGACCAGCAGAAGCTCCCTGGCTGCCTGCCTGTGGCCCTGCTTGCTGGCCTGCCTGCCTGGCTGCCTCCCTGGCTGGCTGCCTGCTGCCCTGCCTGCTGCCCGGTTGCTTGCCTGCCTGCCTGCCTGCCTTCACCCGGCATCTTGAAAGGATCCCATCCAGTCCGTTTGCCTGCCTGTGTTCCTGCCTCCTGTGTGTCCAGCCTGGACTTTCCCGGGGCTGCCCTGCAGCCTTGGTTTGCGTGGGAGTTGTTGGGGGAGAGGGGGGAGGGAGTCTGGTGTTCGTTCTCTTGTGTGTTTGTGTGTATATATATATATATGGCATTTTTTCTTTTCTTTTTTTCCCTGTTTACCATTGTTGTTTCATTAAAGTTGATTGGTTTAGCCTCCAACCCATAAGTCTCTCTCCTTTCTTATCAAGGAGGAGAGAGAGATTAATAGAGAGCATCTGTCACCCGGTTTAATCGCCAGGCCAGTGTTAAATCGTGACAAACATTATTATCCCAACAATTTTTAACCCAAGCAACAATAATGAGGAAAGCATAGGGGTCAGTCCCCAACCTTGAAACCAAGAAGTGATAATACCATCCAGAGGACTAACTTGTTGCTCTATTTGTTGTGTGTGTTGTTTCAAATATTGTATGCTGGCATGAATACTCTCATTGTGATCAGAAAGATTCATCTAGCACATGCCATCAAAGTCCTCACAACCATGACCTTGAGCAAGTAACAAAAAATCTATAGCAGCTTGGTTTTGCAACAGTGCATGTCGTAAGCTCTTTTGATCCATTAAAAGTTCTTCCAAAATCTTAGTAGTTGTATTAGCTTGCTTTTCAGCCCAGCATGCTAGTTTAGCAAGATTATTCAAGGCATTTCCAGCTGCTGCTCCTGGAGTAAATATAGCTAATGCTGTCCTAGCTGCTACACTTAATAATTCTACCTCATCATCACACGTTGGCGCTAGCCCAATGCTGCATTCTCTGCGAACCTTCTGTATGGGAATATTTCTCAACTCAGCAAAGCGAGAGGCAAAAATGGTTAGCGATCCTAGGTAGCAGGGTCTACCAACAATATTATGAGGAATTCCCTGCCATGCTCTATCACCGCAAATAAAAAATATTCCTGAAGGCAAAGCTTTAGCAGTGTCATTAACCCAAATTAGTTCTATAGGGCTGGAACTATGAGTTTCCCCAATGTCTCCCATCCTGGTTACATTTTTACTAGAGTTATTATATCCACAGTAGCCTGATCCCAGGCTATACTCTGCCATAGTAGGGGAAATATCTTGCCAGCTTACTGGGTAGGGCTTACCGACATATTTCGGTCCAAATACAATACAAGTAAGGGTCCAATTTCCAGTGACATTGCCAATAGCCTCGGAACCCAACAAATTTAATTCTTGTGGGTCCCAAGGGAGAGTAACATTTAACCCTTGGATCAATGCTGCTGAACAATTACCTGATGACACACTGTTCTTGCACCAACTCGTGTGCATGAAGGAGACTTTCCCATTTTAAAGGCCACTGCTCAACCCAGACCGGCTCATCAATTTTCCACCGGAGAGGAATTGGGAAAGTCCATGCAATGGCCGTAGCTATAAAGGGAGGTCTGTAGTCAGCACCATTCCCATCTGAGCAAGCACATCCCGTCCAATTAATGCAGATACCCCATCTGGAAGAGGAATTATTGACGCTGAGCAAGACACAGTTCACCCTCCCATAATCAACTGTAGTGGCAGTGATCTTTAAGCCAGCGTCAGTCTTCCAACACCTGCAACCGTATCTGCAGAAACAACTGTGGGCCAGTGTGGTGGCCATTCTTGTGCTGCCACCACTGTGACATCTGCACCAGTATCTAGCAAAGCTGTTTTTCGGGGCTTTCACCTTATTTTCTACCCAAAATGATTCCTCCCATGGTGCCGATTTGGTTTTGGGAGTAGGAGATGAAGGAGAGGGAAGAGGGAACTATCTTGCCATCAATAGTAGTTGAGGGCAAGAAAACTGTATTAGTAGCTGGCGGCATTGGATAAGGGGAACTTGTTTCTGCTTTATTTACAGCCCCCGCAGCTCTAAGGCATGCTGCAGCAGCTTGTGCTGCTTTTTATTCCTCCTGGTTCTGTTTCAGTGCATTTATAACTGTTCTCCACGGTTTTCCCGGCTTTTTATTAACCTTATCATCCTCCAAACTAGCATTCCATAACTTACCACCAAATGTGCACCACTCCCCCACATCAAAAGCCGTATTAGGGTCAACAAAGCATCCCTGTGCAGCTCCATAAGCTAACAACCCTGCCAGTTCCTTGGCTAAATCCTTATCTAACACTCCCCGCTTTTCTAAAAAGTATTTAAGGAGATCATACGCCGCTTGCCTTTCCATTACGCGTAATGTTTACCTGACAACCGTTGCAGCCCTTGCAAGACAGTGGCGGCCCGTAGTCAGCCAAGATTCTTCTGTAAGAATCACTCTGGGCACGGAGCCTAGTCTTCTGCCTCCTGTACTGCTGCAGAACTAGCTGGCAAAACTGGAGGACACAGAAGAAGCTCCTGCAGGGGATGCACTTCGATCTCCTGAGCAGGCAGGAGCTGCTCCAATTTTTTGGGGTGCACCTGCTGTGGACAGAAGAGGTAGGATCCTTATCTATGGAGGAGCTCAAGAGGAAAATGATGTTACCTTTTCGTGAGGTGGTTTGTATTGTCAGCACTGACTGTGCTCCCTGGTGACTTCAGTGCAGGCATCAGGAGGAGCAGCACAAGAAGCTTTGTGAAGTTGCTGATTTGTTACTTTTTGGCCTTGTCAGGCTGTTGTGATTTGTGTGCTCCACGTCTACTGCCAGGATTCTGTCCCATAGAATTAATTTTTTAATATAAATGAACTCTAGATTGGAACCTGTTCTTCTTTTAGTTTTTTTTAAGTGTGTTATATCAGAACTCTGTGGCAAATGGGCAGCAGAGAGTGTTCAGGGAGCATTTCTTGGCATTAACAGTGCAGTCTGGCTGGCACTGCAAAGCGCATCATGAGAGTCCCTTTGCTGTGCTGCAGTAACAGAGGGTTAGGGGGTAAGCTGGGGTGATCCTGAGAGACTTTCTGAGGTCCTCTGAAGTGTATGTTTTGGGGAGGAGTCCTTGTGCCACATCCATTCCATGTGCTTGTGGTCAAATCAAGAGAAGCAGCACTCCCTCCTGCTCTGAGGCAGGCCCTCTCCTACATCGTCCCGATCCTAGTCGCAGTAGCCTTCCTAACCCTGGTAGAACGAAAAGTACTAAGCTACACACAAGCCCGCAAAGGACCCAACATTGTAGGCCCATTCGGACTTCTCCAGCCAATAGCGGAGGGGGTAAAACTATTTATCAAAGAACCAATCCACCTATCAACATCCTCCCCCCTCCTATTTATCGCAACCCCAATGCTTGCCCTCCTGGGAGGGTTGTAAATGGAAATGTGGGGTAAATTGGAAATGTGGGTTTTTTTTTCTATTCCATTCCATAAACCAGGTGTGCAGAAAATGAAAAAGTGTAAAGAGGAGCAGATGTGGCAGCAGCAAGAAGTAAGAGCCAGAGACTGATGAAAAATTCAAAGCCAAAATCCAGATGATTTTATTTACAGAAAGTACAAAAAAAAGAAGGGGAGGGGAGTAGGAAGTGAAAAGGAAAGGGGAGGGGGAGAGGGGGGAAAGGGGAGGGGGAGAGGGGGGAAAGGGGAGGGGGAGAGGGGGGAAAGGGGAGGGGGAGAGGGGGGAAAGGGGAGGGGGAGAGGGGGGAAAGGGGAGGGGGAGAGGGGGGAAAGGGGAGGGGGAGAGGGGGGAAAGGGGAGGGGGAGAGGGGGGAAAGGGGAGGGGGAGAGGGGGGAAAGGGGAGGGGGAGAGGGGGGAAAGGGGAGGGGGAGAGGGGGGAAAGGGGAGGGGGAGAGGGGGGAAAGGGGAGGGGGAGAGGGGGGAAAGGGGAGGGGGTAGGGCGGGAAAGGGGGTAGGGCGGGAAAGGGGGTAGGGCGGGAAAGGGGGTAGGGCGGGAAAGGGGGTAGGGCGGGAAAGGGGGTAGGGCGGGAAAGGGGGTAGGGCGGGAAAGGGGGGGGGAAGGGGGGGGGGTAAAGGGGAGGATGGCAAAGGGGAGGGGGACTACGCATCAAAAAAATACCAGGGAAGGGCAACAGGGCTGTCATCCATCCAACCAACTAAGAACATTTATTCAGACTGACAGAAACATCTTTTCATGTCTTCTAATCCATCACAAGATATGGAATCAGCTCCCAAGGATGTAATTTAAAGTTCATCAGTGTCTGGCAAGAAAAGAGATAAGATTCTTCGTGTTACTTTTACAGGAGAGAGGGGCAAAGAGGTCACTGTCAGAACATTATGGCTACGAAGCCAGAGCTGAACACTCTCTGTGGTTAAAAGCAGACAGCAACAGAAGGAAATTGGCTCAGGGGCTTCCTGCTTTCAAACAGCACCGGTCACTCCAAAGCTGTGACTCTGGAGTAATCATCACAAAATAGGTGCAACTCCTCCTGGGACATCAGGCCTCACATCACAGAACAGGTTTGATGCCACGGATGACAAACATTCAACTCCCCTGATGATTGCCTGAACACTACTGAGTGAGCTTTCCCTAAAGAAAGGATAACTTTTGATTAGCCTCTTCTTGCCTATTCAAATAAAAAGACTGCAACAGAGGAGCTACAAACACAAGCAATGAGCAAGGGACAGCAAAGACCAAAAACTGACAGCAGAGGGTGTGTGTTATGGGTCAGTGCTGAAGGCAGCCACTGGACAAGGGAGGAGAAGTGATGGCTGAAGTCTGAAACTCTGTGTAAGGGCTCCTTTTATGTTTGTGATTGAGGATTAACTCCAGTGAAAGGTGACTTCAGATTAAGCCAAGTGTATCTGTGTGGAGGAAATAGGTAAGATTCCTTTCTGATGGGTTTTGTTTTGGGTTTTTTTTTTCAGGCAGCTGTTTAAAGCTCTACAAAGCATTTTGTAAGCAGAAAGTTTCCACGTTCAAGTAAGTGTAAAGCTAGCGGAAAAAAACCCTGTGCTTAGCACAGGAACTAAACAGATTTCAAGATGTTGTTTTCAAGAGGTAGGAGCAGTCATCTTTTTACTTTTACATAACACATTACCATGTCCAGGTTCTTCAGAGGCAAATTCATCCAGTTCCCACCTGTACTAGAATTATACAGAAAACACACCATTAACATTGTGCAATATTAAACTTCTAAAACATTCTTCAAATCCACACAAAAACAGGCAGTAACTCCAAGGGCCAAAGAAGTGAGGCCATAAACCAGCAGAGTGGAGGGAAGGGCCCCCTCTGCAGGACTAAAGGGAGAGCAGTGACCAAATTCACAGCTCCTCCAGGAGAACCCCTCTACAAACCCAAATGCCTCCTACACACAGTGGATCTCCCACACTGAAGTATGAAGTGAGATTTGTTGCAGATTTATTTATTGTAGTCAGACATCCTAGGTAAGAAAATTTTATTTAAAGCTTAGCTGGGAACATCCTATGGCATCATCTTTGGTTTCTGGGCACTCTTGGAAAACAGCACTCAAAACCCAAACTTTTCACCCCTAGCACACCTAGATGTTGTGTTGGGATGAGGAGGAGTTACACCATGAGTAATCCCTGCAAATGAGTTGTGAGGATGGGATTTCAAAATGTCTACCTTGGCTGCAGAAGAGGAAATCCTGTTCATCCATAATTCTGCTCCTATGGGTGAACTGGGATGCCTCCTACTGGACTTGGACTTCTGTTCAGAACCAGGATGTCCCAGGTGAGTTGAGTGGTAAACTGGATTTGCAGCCACTGATGGGAAGTGTGTTCTTCCACCTTCCACGAAGCTTTCTGTAGGCTTTTCCTATTTTTTTTTTTTTTTTTTTTTTTTCCCCCATCAGTTCTGAAACATTCAGACACAAAGAATTATCTCTGGTAGGAATAGATTAGGAATGACCAAACCCATTTGACCTGAAGGGTTCTGGGGAGCCTACATCATAGGAGCCAAACCTGCAAGAGTTACCAAGACTTGGGATTGCTCAGCACTAAAGCTTCAAAGCAATCTGTGAACGGAGTTTGCTCTGGAATTTTGGGACAACTTCATCTACCTTGGTTTTAGCCTCTCCCAATTCCTTTTCCAAGCCAGGTTGGCTTCCTCCAGGTTCCTGCAGCGCCTCGTAGCAACTTCCAGTGAAGCTTCTGCCACAGACAGCTTTTTAATGTCACCTCTCTGACATTAAATGAAATGGTTAGATGAGCATGAAAAAAGTCATAAGGACATGAATTCTGTCTTTAACTTATTTGATTATTCAGTTACAACTGTCTTGAATTCAAAAAGTAGGAAACTTTTGCCTGCCACCAGCAGTCAGCCCCTCCAAACTCACGGAGCAGCTAATGGAGGTTTCTGTTTTCTAATACATAAAAAAATATTATAGTATAGATAATATTATACTTTTTGAACAATACACCAGCATACACTGAATCATGTTATTTTTTTTAACCAAACCCAAAGCAACCTGTTTGATGCAAGAGCCACAGGTTGACTGCAGATACTACTCTGGTGACTAAAGGCATGACTTTGTATGAGATGGTTCTTGGGTCTCTTTCTGCATTCTACAAAGAATTAAATTAATACATTAAATTAATAATTAAATTAAGACATTAAATTAATACCAAGTTAATTTTAGAGTAACAACTTTCATAAATCTGGACAGTCCCTCCTTTCCTCCAGCCACCCACCCAACTACCATCTCCCAAAGGAACCTGGTGTTTTGGCACTAGGAATACAAAGTTTTTCCCAGGGTAAAACCATTGACAGCACTCCTGGAGTTCTTCCCCCTCTTCCCTTTTACAGAAACTGAAAAAATGAAGAATAAGGTGGTTATATCTGACACATGCAGGTATTCACCTCACTCAAACACCCCAGGGTTGAGAGGAAGAAAGAAATGGAATTTTAAAGCACTGTGCACATCACTATTCACAGACAAACAGCGTCTAACAGGACTAGTTCCTGTTTTCCAGAAAATAAAAATTAACAAAATGGGTACAGCAACTTTTAAAACTTTGCTGTGCCTGGGACTGGTGGAATTTGCAGAAAAAAACTTTAACATTCTAATCAGTCTTCTGACAAGTTAATTAGCCTAACACAGCCACACAGAAGAAATTTAAATATTGCTGCACATCACAAAATAGAGAAGAGAAAGCTTAGTGGCTGAAATTGACTTTTTTGAGGAACAGGCAGGTCCCAAAAGACAGAATGCAGAAATGAACAGCAAAACACTGCTTAGAGCCTTCAAATATGCAAAAAGTGTGTCCTTTACCTCCCTTTTTTTTTTAGTTTTTCAGCCTCATAGTTTAAGACTTCTTCTCTTAAACCAGCACACTTGGCCTTTAATTCCTTGTTCATCTTTTCCAGCATGGAAACTTGCTTTTCAGCAGAGTTTGTGGAAAGTGTCATTAAAGCACCCCTGTGCAGCAGCTGATGGAATAAATGGCTTTCCCTCTGGAGCTGGGCCAGTGCCTCCTGTGTGGACAGGATCACAGAATCATTAATGCTGGAAAAAAACCTCTAGGATCCTCCAGTCCAGCTGGGAAACCAACACCACTAAACCATGTCCCCAAAGTCAGAATAATGTGCTCCCCTCTCCCCTGAGGTGTTACACAGGACTCCAGACCCCTCTGCCCAGCCCTGCCCCAGATAATCCAACAGGATGCCTGCCCTATTCCCCTCATAAATACCCTAAGAAAAAAGTCTTTTCAAACACTTCTTAGCATGGCCCAACACACATGTTTTGCAGATGCAGGGAAAGCATCAAAGGTCACCAAATTCCAAGGTTTCTTGCATGAGCTTTCTCTTACAAAGAGGAAGACCAAGTATGTTTAATCACACACATCAGCCTTTTACAGACAAATCTTCTTTACTTCAAGATGTATTTTGTATGGGGGAAAAAAATGCATTTGACTGCATTGTTTGCAGGAACAACACAGCCCAGCTGGAAATAAAGCAGCAGAACAGGAAATACCCAGCATTGTGGAAACGATTTTTCCCCACCCTAAGAAAACTGTACCCAACTTCAGACAGCAACACCACCTTCCTCTGCACGACTCTGCCATCACCAGTAGTCACTTTCTGCTCATTTTCTTTACCTTATTGTAAAATTTACTCTATAATTACTCTCAATTTACTCTATAATTTTACTTAGCAGTCCGGACTCTAATTCAAAACATTTGGCTTCACATACCTGCACCCCAGAGTTGTCAGTGGCTTCCTTTAGGCTTTTTTTTTTTTTTTTTTTTTTTTTGCTGGTGATGACACACGGAAAGTTCACCTCCAGGGAAAACCGCAGTCTTTTTAATGTGCTTCCAGAGCACTTCAGGAGAGAGAGCTATGGGATGATCTAAAAGCCCAGCTTGAAGGTTTACCGGGAAGCTGTTTCTCACTGTACCTTTTGGAAGACAGTGAAATTTGAGAGCTTCTTTTCTTTGTCAACACTTCTGGGATCTCTTGGGTGAGATCCCAATCTTTGATTTTCTTTGAGGAGAACCCTGGGGATTCTTCAGAGGACTGCAGGATGCTCTTGTTAATGTGCTGCCAAAGCACTTCAGGAGAGGGATCTATGGGATGATCTAAAAGCCCAGCTTGAAGGTTTACCGGGAAGCTGTTTCTCACTGTACCTTTTGGAAGATGGTTCACTTTGAGCCTCCTCCCTGGGATGCCACCCCTCTTAGGTTTGGGCTTCAAGCAGAGGGGTAAGTCTGCATAGCACAAGGCAGTGGTCTGTAGGACATTCTGCACCAGGCACCGCTCGGCTAGGACGGACACGGCCAACATTTCTCTGGCGCACTAAGACACAGTCAGTGAGGTGTCAGTGCTTGGATCCAGGATGCTTCCAGGTTGTCTTCAGGCTGTCTTTCTGCTGGAAGAGAGTGTTGGTGATGGTGAGCTGCTACTCAGCACAAAACTCCAGCAGGAGACATCTATTGTCATTACAGTTTCCAACACCGTGCTTGCCCAGGACTCCTTTCCAGGCTTCATAGTTCTTTCCTACTGCGGTGTTGAAGTCACCAAGGATTATGATCTTAGCATCTGCAGGAACCTTTTGGGTGAGGCAGTGCAGGTGGGTGTAGAATTTGATTTTTTTCTGCATGGTCAGCCTGGAGGGTTGGGGCACACATACTGAGGAGAACAACATGGTGCTTGTTGTGGAGTGGGAGGCGTAAGGAAAAGATGAGACCCCCAATGAGCGGTCGGCAGATTTTCAAGTTTGGAGGCCTGGAATATCCATGAATAAAAAGCATAATCCTCAGCTGTCAGCCCAGCAGTGTCTTCATGGGAAACATCAGCACTGTAATGAAGGAGAACTTTGATCAAATGAAGATTCCTACCAGCAGCAGCAATCATGGGTGGGGTTCTGAAGGATTCAAAACATTCTATGAAAGGGATCATTTTACACAGACTCTGTCATGATTTTCATTCCTGCTTGCTCTCAGAAAAAAGGTCCACAGGACCACACCCCATTAACTTGTGCAAAGGAATAAAGAGAAAAAAAGAATCTTGTTTCCCACTAATTCGTTCCATTCATATCTCTGTGGTTCTCATCCATGCCTGAGGAAAGAGAAAAGGGTGGAAATAAAGCCAGCACACTGATTTCTGGAAAAGAGAATGAAGGGCCAGGCAAAATACAGACCCTTTGGGGAATAGAACTTGCCTGCACTGTTCTCCTTCCCCCCACCTCCCTGGAAAAGATATCCCAACAAGCTATCCCAAACCTCCCCCTGAGCAGGTACTTCTCATCTCACTGCACATCTCTTCATATTGGGCTCCCTGGCAGCACTCACCTTCCCAAGAACTCTTTTTCAGAAAGCAATGTTGACTGACTGCCTCCCCACCCAGGGTGCTTGAGCACAGAGTGAGCTGCACCCTGTGAGACTCTGGGAGATGATACTCAGAGGCTGGGAGCTCAACTCCACAACAGCACTGGCACTCCTGACACAGCCACTCTCACAACCAAGAACTTTCTGAAGATCACAACTGGCAAGGAGGGGTAAACCAGCCTACTCCTAGAGTTTCAACAAGTTCCACTCTAACAGGTGAAATCCATGCACTCTCACCCCACAGAGCCTTCACTGCCACAGAAGCCACACCAGACAAATACATCAGGGCTGAAAGTAATCTGCAGCAGTCATTCTTTCCATTGGACCAAATAGCAACTGCAACATTCTTGCAGCCTTAGGGTTTCTATCACGAAGTTGGAACCAAAACCCAAAAGCATCAAGAGACAGAACATTGCCAGTATAAGATTCCACCCAACATTAAACAGTACTTGGCTACAAACCTTGTACCTGGCTGCAGGGAAAAGGGACTATTGATTATTAAGGAGACGAATAAGAAAGAAAAATGGCCTTCAGTTCCAAGGTCTTCTTCAGGGAGAAAGAAAAACATGTAAATGAAGCAAGTTAAAACATCAACAGTGCCAAGACTCCTGTGACACAAGAGTGCAGATGGAAAACAAAATCAGAAAAGGAACAGAAACAGACCATATGGTTTGGAACTACAAACGAACTGGAACAGCCCTGCTCATGGATTCTCTTCAGCAGAAGTAAAGAACAGGATTTCAAAATGCTTACCCATGCCTCATAGGCTGCAACCCTGTTTCTTCTTCTTCTAATGCACTTCTCATGGAGTGCAGTATTGGCTTTCTGTAGTTCATTAAGACAGAGGGAGGGCTAAAGGAACCTTCCTCACAAATACGCCATCTCAGGTTTACAGATATAATGCTGACCAGATGCAGAAGAGGAAGTTTTGGAGGAAAACACACAAGAAAAAAAGTCATCCCTTAAAACACTGCAAAAAGCACGTACCCACCTTTTCAGTGTTTTGTAGGCATCTTCTCTTTTTCACTTCCTCCAGATACAGCTTTTCATATTTTTGCTTTAGAACAATGCTCTCCCTCAGGGTCCTTTCACTGTCCAACTCCTGTTCAAGGTCTCCAATTCTGCAGAGCAGTAGCTTTCTCTCTGAATTCATCGTTGTCATGGGCTCTGCTCTGTTCCACTCTGTCCTGGGAAGCTGCCTGCTCCTGAAGCAAGTAACACACTTTTACCCACCACAAAGAAAAAGGGAACTCTCCCACCCCTCAGCTGAACCTGCCCAGTGTCAAGGGCACCGATTTCCTCCCTGAGGCACCTGAGCCTCCTCACTCCCCTCAGCAACCCAGGCAGAACCCCGGAGCTACCACAGGCAAGAATTCTTCTCCCTCAGAAAGAATCCCTCCCTCTCAGCACTGTTATTCATCAAAGCTTCTAAAGAAGGAACACTGTCTCTGTAGGAGAGAGCAGAGAGAAAAGGGTTCCTCAAGGAAGGAGTCGTCCCCCCCCCACCACCACTTTGGTGGCTTCTGTTCTCAGAACTGATGGGTGATGTTTCTCACCTCTGCATGCAGCTGCTGTTTGGGCTTCTCCAGTTGTTCCTGGTTCCTCCCCAGGATGGACATCTCTGCTCACTGAGCCTGAGTTTGGTTTTCTCCCTGCACGCCTGCCTCAGGCTTTGCCTCCAGCTTCCAAAAAAGTTCATCAAGCTCTAGACAGAGACAAAAAACAAACAAACAGAAAAGAAAAGGAACTCAGCAGGATATAAGAGAAGTCAATCTATGAAAAATTGGTAAAGGGCTGGGCACCAGGACTGTATTTGACAATTTGACAAACATCTGCTGACTCAGTACCAAAATCAGAGTGAAACCAAGGGCTTCTTTTTAAAAAAAAGAACAGCTGTCACATCATTTCTGATAGGATTCCTCAGGTTCCCAGCCCTTCTCAGTTCTCCTGCAGCAGGTCACACACCAAGAGGCACCAAACTGATAGCATTTCACCCACAGGCCTACCTGGAAAAGCACTGGGACTATTCTGCTGGGAGATGCTCGTGTGCCCATGGGAAGTCGAACACACCCATACCTGCCCACCCACCTTCTGGTTTCAGCACAAACACCACATCTCATGCTTTAGAGGAATTTTTACACACTGTCAGCACAGTCAAGCTTCATTATGGAACTGACAAACACACAATCTATTTTTTCTCTACACTGAGAAATTTTTAAATAGTGGTTCAGAACATGGCCTTTACTGAAGGAGGAAGATGTATTCTGTAGAAGATGTAGGCGAAAGCTGCAGTTTATTTTAAAAATGTGCAGGAAATATCAGCCTTTCTTTAGGCCCCCATGCTCAACTACAGCTCTGTCCTTCTCTTCCCCCCCTCCAGAAGCAGACTTTTTCTGTATCCATTGAACATCAGACTTAATATCCTGTCAGTCATTAAAAGGGGAGGAAACTGGCACGGTGGAAACTTGAAAGAGGCTCTAACAGAAGGAAGAAGCTTCACTTATTTGAGAGGACAGGAGACAGCGGATATATGCTTGAGCATAGGAGGTTCCATATAAATACGAGGAGAATTTTTTTCCCTGTGAGGGTGACAGAGCACTGGCACAGGCTGCCCAGGGAGGCTGTGGAGTCTCCTTCCCTGGAGACATTCAAACCCCACCTGGATCTGTTCCTATGTGACCTCCTGCAGGTGACCCTGCTCTGGCAGGGGGTTGGACTCCATCATCTTTTGAGGTCCCATCCAACCCTAAACTTTCTCTGATTCTATTTAAATCTGCCTCAATGTAATGACCTTCCCTGTCATTCAAAATAACTCTTCCAAGAGCAACACAAAAACTTGACAAACTTTTGCACTAATCATGAGCCCCAGCAAAGGCAGGTGACTTTTCTTTCATGCTACTCAGCAGCAATAACCGCCTCAAAAGCACTTTTGGGAACTCTGCTTCTGGGTCCCCAGGACAAGGGAAAGGTGGGCTGAGACAGCCACTAGTGAGCAACAAGTTCAACAACATTTTCTGCATCACCTCACTGCACCGTGCCCAGGGAAGCAATGACACCATTTACAAAAGCAAAACCTGAACTTTCTCCAGCTCAAGTCATGCCTAAGATGGGGATTGAGGGTGGCCTTGGGCAAAGCCAGCTTCATACAGTTCTTCTGAGTGATGGTGGCATTCCATATGGTGGCCTGGACTGGGTCTCACTGCTCTCAGCCCTGACACTCACCCATGGACACCATATCCTGGCAGGAATGCAGATCTGCCTGTCCCCAGGGGCTGCCCT
Source organism: Heliangelus exortis (assembly GCF_036169615.1). NCBI lineage: Eukaryota > Metazoa > Chordata > Aves > Apodiformes > Trochilidae > Heliangelus > Heliangelus exortis. The sequence goes on along the minus strand of NC_092438.1, from coordinate 33,920 downwards.
GGGGATCTGCACCTTTGGCTCATCCCCATGGCTCTCTGCTACCAGAGCTCTGCTGCTCTTCTTGGGGAGGGCGTGTGGGACTGCTCCTGCCCCTGGAGCTCATGGACCCTGACAGCCTTGTGGGGACTCTTCCCATCTCCCTGCCTCTACACAACAGCAGCCCTTCAGGTGCCTTGCAGAGACTGCTTTGCACATCACCTTTTCATCTTGACCCATCAGGAGAACTGCTTTGCTATTGGGCACACAACAGGATCTACAGGCAGGACCTGCACCTCATGTTCTCCCCACGGCAGCTGCACTACACCTCCATCTGTCAGCCAACTTCCACAGAGAGCCAAGGGACACAATTCCTGAGAATATTTCATCAGATTTCCCGCCCAACAGGCCAGTATCTAACAATGGAAACAGATGCCCCCACTGAACCAAAGGCAAAGAGGTGATTTTGATTCACATCTTCTTCTCCTTCTTGCTGTTCTCTAAGCCAAACCAGCCAAGAGCTGGCAGCTGCTCTGAATTTCTACTTACATTTTTTTCCTCTGCAGAAAAGAAGAAAAGGGAAATACTGCTCCTTGGAACCTGGCAGCTGTTTCTTGTTTCCCAGGCACTAGCTCATTTGCCCCCCATTCCTTCAGTATGTTTTTCTGCAAGGTTTTTAAGCTCCCACTACCCTCAAAACATGCAGCAGCTCTTCCAGACACTGAACTGGAAGCACGAAACATTTTACCCTGCCCAGAAACACAGGGGTCAGAAGATGACCAGAAGAAATCCAGGGAAAAATGGGCAACTGCATCCTTACTCGATGTGGTAAGCTGATAGCAAACCCCACCAGCAGCTCTGCCTGATACAACCACTCCAAAATTTTGACACAGGGACCCAGCTAGCTTTTATCTGCTTCCTGGAGGATCCCTAAAGGATCACAAGAGAGTCTGAGCCTGAAGAGCAGGAATAAGAGAAACACCTGAATAGAGAAGTACTCAACAAAATGTGAACAAGGTGGTGCTGGGTATTGGCTGGTCCTCTGGAGGGTTTCCTGGGCTCACCTGTTTCAAGAATTCATTCTTTCTTTCTCCCTTCCAAGTGGAGAACCATGGTCTCCAGGCTGCAATCTTGGCTTCAGCCTCTTTTTCCTCACGCTGTGTAAGTCCTTTGATGGCAGAGATGGCACAACCTGCTTTTGCAGCTGTGAGAGCAACAGTGACAAAAGGAAAAACTTTTCAGATCAGCAGTGCTATTTATGCTGCTACCCAAAGGGACCAAGATTTGCCTAGCAGATCCAGCACCAAAGTGGAACAGAACCTGCTGATCCAGCTCAACTATCTAGAACACAAGTTTACTGGATGCTTTAGCAGCACTCTGTAAGAAAAAGAAAAGCAGAAAACACACGAGCCTCTCATGTACCTGCTGCTGGTGCTGCTCCTCTGCAGCTGCCCGTGATGCTCCTAAGCTGGTCATCAAGTCTTCCAGGTGGTCATGAATCTACAAAAGCAGGAAAAGAAGCAAGAAGACACACTCTGACTTTCCAGCCTGAAAGTTGTAGATTCCTCCTTACCGAAAATGAATACTACATCCACCTCTTCACCTCTTTATTCCTATTATACCCAACACCAATGATCAAAATGGCCATAGTTTGAGGTCACTGTAAAACTGGTTGCAGTCATCTCCTCTGCTCTTTTCTTCAAGGAGAGGGAGAACACCATGCAGGACACAAAGAAACTTCAGTGAAAACCATCAGGAGGAGCATCTGAAAACCATGCCCTGTGAACCAAAGGGGAAGGACCAGCACCCTGACCACCGTCCCTCTCCTCTCCTCAGCAGCAGTACAGCAAAGTCACACTTGCACAAGCAGGCTTCACAAGAGCCCTCATGCACCAGTTCAATACAAAAATGAACAAAGGCACACCGAGTGGCCAAAGGAAAAGCAGTTCTGCACAACAAAAGCTCTGGGGAGTCTGTTTTTGTTCCAGCCTGGGGATGCCAGTCAGGCCTCTGGCACAAGCTGCTTGCCATCAATATCCCCTGAGGACAGCAAGTGTCTGAAGCGGCATCTGAGGCCAGGAGGGGCCTAAGGCAGACAACAGTCACACCACTGGATTTGGGACAAATCCTGCACTTTTAAAGCATTAAGGAGCGTTTCCTGAGTTACCATGGAAAACTCTTAAAACCAGAAAGCTGGGGATGGGCCAGAATGCTGTCCCAGCACCCTGTATGCAGGAGAAAGCAGGAACTGAGCTCCCCTCAGCTCTCCAGGAAAACCTCATCTTAGCATTTCCCCACAGCAATCGGTAAGAAGCTCAGGAGCTCAAAACAAGGCAAGTTGAGGACCAGCTTACTGAGGCAGAGGCTTGCAGGGTTCCCTCAAGGGCTTCAATCATACGTCTTTGCTGCTGGACTCTGCCTTCCAGTCTGGCGTTTTCCATGGAAAGGCTTAAAAAGAAATACAGGCCTTATTAGAGAAATCCACCAGAGCAGCAATTCTTAAAGAGCAGCAGGGGAAAAAACAAACAAAAGCGTCTTCAAAACCATCTGTTAACTTGCTGTGATGCAACGAGGCTGTGCTGTGGTTTTCACACAACCCCAGACAGCAACAGACACCTTGGTTCTCTGTGTCAGTCTCTTACCACTGCACACGCTCTTCCAGCTCTTTTACTCTAGCCCTGGTCTCAGAAGATGATGACAGGAGGTCTTTAAGTTTTTGGGACTTCTCTCTTAGTTTTCTTTTCCTATCCTTGTAGTGATGAATCTGATGCTCATATTGAAGCTGCTGCTCTTCCAGTTCCCGACACTGTCAAAACACAGCAAGAATCCATATCAGCTGGGAGAACTCTTCTAGAGAAAAAAACACTGCTGCTGAAGAACTCAAGCATGACTGCCCATGTCTGCACACACCTGCTACCCAAAGAACTGTCATCAGTTGAAATACATTTAAACTTTCACTTCTACTAGCAAATGAACACAAACCCTTTTACTTTGCCATCCTCTAGACTGCTCTCTCCCATCCCTCTCCTGATCCCCTAAAGCATGGTTCCAAGCACCAACACTCACCCTCCAACTCTTTAAGGGACTCATGGCACCCACTGCTTTCCTCCTCCATTGAAAACTGAAATGAAACTTGATCCCTCTCCTAAACTGCCTTCAGTCACTTCATCCCCTCTCATAAGGAGATAAAGATGATTTCTGTTTCAGAATATATACATATGGAGAATAAGGTACAAAACCATTCTGAACATGATTTTATGGTGGTCTTGGCAGTGCTGGGTTAACACCTGGACTTGATGCCTAAAGGTCTTTTCCAACCAAAAAGATTCTGTCATCCTCTGTTACCAGAGGGGGGGGGGGGGGGGTGAGGGGAAGCACCGTGAGCATAAAGAAGTCCAGAATTTCTACTGCCCTTCAGAAATCAGACAAACTGCTGGGCCAAACCACATGCAATGAGCAACAAACACGTCAGTCACTAACCTCAGACCAAGTAAGGACACCGTGTCCTCATGCCACGGACATGGACATCAAGTTTATTAGTGTGATTCCTCCACACATCATCCCATCTCTGGGATGTGCTGGAGTTTGTTCTGGAATTCTGGGACAAATTCATGTACCTTGGATTTAGCCTCTCCCAGTTCCTTTTCCAAGCCCAGGCTGGCTTCCTCCAGGTTCCTGCAGCGCTTCGTAGCAACTTCCAGCGAAGCTTCTGCCACAGACAGCTTTTTAAGAGCTTCACCAAGCTCCTGCTGCAGCTTTCTGACATTGCCCTGATGAAATGGTTAGATGAGCACAAAAAAGGTTACAAGAACATGAACTATGCCTTTACTTTAACTTATATGATTATACACTTAGACCTGTCTTGGGACTCAATCCCAAAGGGAGGAAAATTTTGCCTGCCACCAGCAGTCAAAAGCTGAGCACCTCTAAATTATCACCAGCTGCTCATGAGGATTTCTGTTTTCTAATATCTAAGAAAGGCTCAAGTATTAATCATCCTGCACACTACACCGGCATACCTGAATCAGGTATTTTTTTAACAAAACTCAAAGCAATCTCTTGTCACAGTTTGACTGCAGATATTACTCTGGTGACTAAAGGCAGGACTTTGTATTAGATGGTTCTTGGGTCTGTTTCTCCATTCTACAAAGAGAATTAAATGAATACTTGGATCTGAAAGCTCTTCTGACAAACACTTGAGGTTTATATTGAAACACATCTCTGTCTGTTTCCTTACCAAGTTCATTTCAGAGTAACAACTGCCTCCCTGCTGACACATTTGCCTTCACAAATCTGGACAGGCCCTCCATTCATCCAGCCACCCACCCAACTACCATCTCCCAAAGGAACCTGGTATTTTGGCACTAGGAATACAAAGTGATTCACAGGGGAAAACCATTGACAGCACTGCTGGAGTTCTTCTCCTTCTTCCCTCAAAGAACCCAAAAAATGAAGAATAAGGTGGTTATCTGACACATGGCAGGTATTCACCTAGCTCAAACGCTCCGGGGTTGAGAGGAAGAAAGAAATGGAATTTTAAAGCACTGTTCACATCACTAAGGCAGGCAAACAGCACACCAGTGTCTAATTACTCAACAGGACTAGCTCCTGTTTTCCAGAAAGTAAAGATTAACAAAATGGGTATGGCAACTTTTAAACCTTTACTCTGCCTGGGACTGGTAGAATTTGCAGAACAACAGTTTAAATGACATCCTAACAAGTCTTCTGACCAGCTAATTAGTTAACACAGACACAAAGAACAAATTTAAATATTGCTACACATCACAAAATACACAATAGAAAGCTTAGGTCAGTGGCTGAAATTGACCTCTTGAGCAACAGGAAGGTCGCTCAGAAGGGGGCTCAAAACACAAACAGAAATTAACACCAAAAAAGTTGCCTTCAACACTGCAAACAGTGTATACTTTACCTCTCTTTTTACTTTGTCAGCCTCATATTTAGAGATTTGTTCTCTTAAATCAGTGCAATCGGCCTTTAATGCCTTGTTCCTCTTTTCCAGCATGTACACTTGTTTCTCAGCAGCAGCACTGACTTGTTGGAAAACTTCATTAAACCGTTCCTGGGCAACAGTCACTGCCCTTCCTTGGATGAGCTGCTGCTCCTGCAGGTTTTCCAGCAGCTGATGGAATAAATGCCTTTCCCTCTGGAGCTGGGCCAATGCCGCCTGCATGGACAGAGTCATAGCATAGAACCACAGAATCATTAAGCCTGGAAAAGACCTCTGGATCCTCCAGTCCAACTGGGAAACCAACACCACCATGCCCACTAAACCGTGTCCCGGAAGTGGAAATAATGTGCTCCGCTCTCCCCTGAGGTGTTACACAGCACTCCAGACCCCTCTGCCCAGCCCTGCCCCAGATGCCCAACACCAACAGGATGCCTGCCCGATTCCCCTCATGAATGCCCTCAGAAAAAATCCTTTTCAAACACTTCCTCGTAGTGAAATGAGGCAACCAGGTGCCACTAATTGCCAGGTAGTGGATCTTCTTACCCGACTCCTTGGGTTTTCTGCTAATGCTAGTTTGCGCCGGACTAGCTCCCTTTCTTCTGATTCATCTGAGCATGGGCTAGATCAAGGTCTCTGCCGCATTCTCTATCAGATGTAGCAAGATGAACCTCTTTTAGGGCACGGCGCTCCAAGGTCCAGCCAGGTGTTCCAGCAGAAACTCATGAATAATGCTCTGAGCCTATTGCCCTCAGGGCTGACTAGCCTGGATCAGTGCTACTGCTCCAAGAAGCAGCTAACCTCCTCCTCCCAGCTTTCCTCAGCAGGGAGCTTTATTGGCCCCCTAATCCTGCTCATGCGCAGTAGGGGCCTGCCCTAATCAGGCACAGGTGGGCTTAACACAAGCTTATGCCCACTACCTCGCAATTAGTGGCACCTGGTTGCCTCACTTCACTACACTTCCTGACATGGCCAAACACACACATGTTTTGCAGAGGCAGGGAAAGCTTCAAAGGTCACCAAAGTTCAAGGTTTCTTGCATGAGCTTTCTCTCACAAAGAGGAAGGAAGACCAGGCATGTTTAATCACACAGATCAGCCTGTTACTGAAAAATCTCCCTCTTCCCTTCAATATGCATTTTGCATTGGGAAAAAAAAAAAAAAGCATTTGACTGCATTGTTTGTCTGCACAGCACAGCAGGAACAACACTGGGCAAAACTGAAGGAAACCAGCTGGAAACAAAGCAGCAGTACAGCAAATATCCTGCATCTGGCAAGGATTTTTCCTCATCCTAAGAGGACTGTACCAACTTCAGACAGCAACACCACCTTCCTCTGCACGACTCTGCCATCACCATTAGTCACTTTCTGGTTACTTTTCTTTACCTTACTGTATAGTGCAATTTACTCTCTAATGCCACTTACCAGTCCAGACTCTTAATTAAAAATATTTGGCTTCACATACCTGCACCCCAGAGTTGTCAGTGGCTTCCTTTAGGCTTCTTTTTTTTGCTGGTGATGACACATGGGAAGTAGATCCTGAGTGCTCACCTACAATGAAAACAACAGATTTTTACAACCAGCATGACCTAATGCTACCTATTTACTCCGAGAGTGCATCTTGATTAATGGTGAGAACAATCTTTACAGAAAACATCACATCCCCTCACATTTGAGAGCTGCTAGAGACAAAATGATCAGAATAGAGTTTTTAATGTGCTAAATATGTGTTAAATATTTTCTTTGGTGGCATTTAACTTTCTTCTGTAAAAAAGAAAGCTTATGAATATCAGTATGGCCACAAATAATTCACTCCAGTGTCTTCAAGGTGCAGGATCTCTCTCTCAGATAAACTGTGGTCCATGCAGTAACGAGCAAGATGCTTTCAACAACGCAAAGGGTGCCTCCTCCTCCTGCTCTGAGGCCTGAGCTGAGGAACAAAAGTGCTCCCCTCTGACCCAGCTGGCAATGCTTTCCAGCGCACACACACACGGGTGGCACTGCAGACACCTCCTACATTTCAAAACCAGAGCAGCTGAGGCACTGGAACAGAAGGGCTCTCCCTCAGCTCCACTCAAAGCTTTCCCTGGCTTCAGCCAAAAGCAAGCACAGCTTTTCAATCCAACAGCACCCGCCAGGAAAGAGAATGCTACTGGCACACCCAAGACACTCCAGTCCTCCTCCTCCTCTCCATCTGCACGTTTTGGTCAGATTGCTTCAAGGAGAACACAGCAACAGAAGCAAGAAGAGCACTTGCTGCATAGAGCACCATCTGCAATCCAACACCATCTAGTCAGGTTCCAGAAAAAGAAAAAAAAAGGCACAAAAGCTGCTTTGCTACTCTGCCAGTGGCCACCAGGATTTACAGGCCAGGATAAAATTTGCAACCTCAGAAGTCAACCACTGTTTTAGTCCATTTACTCTAGGTGGATCTATATTCACAGAGGAAGTATCTGGATCTAGATCATTTCTCTCACCACTGATTTCTCTGCAGCTTGTGCTGGGCTCATCAGGGCTGCCATTTAATAAGTACTTCTCTGTACATCCAGCAATGGCAGTGTTTAGCTCTACAGCAAGCTCTTTCTTCTCTTCTTTTCCATGTTGTTCAGCTGTTTTTTCCTGAAAGAGATGAAACAAAAAAGCTGGTAAGAGCAGAAACAAGCATCTGCTTTGCTACCCACTGACAGCTTGAAGAACATTTTTTGTGGAAGAGAAAAGGGAAACTTTGCTTTCTTTTACAAGGCCTTCTGTGTTTCCAGGGAAATAAATCTTTAGCAGAATTCTGAGGTCCTGAGTCTCGGCCCTGCTTCTGCACAGCCCCTGAGAAGCACTTCCCCACTTCAGCCCAGCTTCATTTCAGTTACTGCAAGCTTTCGGGTGCTCCTGGATCTCCCTCCTACCCTCCCTGTCCTTCGCACAAAGTACCTCAGAATTCCAGGGAGAAGCCCAGAGAAAATCCTCAGCTTTCTCCACTTCTTCCATGGGTGGCAGGGAACCTACACACCAGGGAGGAAAGGAGACACTCAGTGGTTTTATATCACCCTGCTACTCCACTGTTTTATGTTGGAGGCTTTTCTTTAGTAACTTTTGATTCTAGAACCGTGGCTATCATCTAAAAGCACAAGGAATAATAAAAAAAAAAATCTATGTGAACAAAAGGAGTTATTTATTTAATTGCAATTGGCAAATTTCCAGACTAACACACTTCAGAGGAGTCACCTGGCAATGTCTGGAAAAGGAGGTAGGGAAGGGATGGGCAGGGCAGAGGAAGGGCTTGGCCAGGGACAAAGGCTTAGCAGGGGATTCATAGCTTAATCTTAAGGATATGGCTTATTTGGTTCTGAAATTACAAAGTGCCGTGTCTTCACAAGTTAATTTTCTTGCCTACTAGAGAAGAAAAAAATACAAAACTCTACTTAGCAAGCCTACTTTTACAGATCAGTCTATCATGCAATCTTTCCCAGATAGCTTACTGCTTTTCCTGCCCTGCTGGAAAGCCTTCATGCGCCGTGTCACCTTTGGCTTCTGCTGCTTCTGTAAAGAAAGATGTATTTCTGCAAAACTTTTTTTTCAATAGAAACAAACTCAAAGAACTGTTTACATCCCTAGACTTGATGCCTAAATGAGCCTCTGCAAGTACACTAACCAAAATACCCCTCAATTTTAGTATCATGCCAGAAAAATGCATCGCTTCCATTTACATCAAGGCAAGAAAATTAAATCATGTTAAAACTAAACATGCTGGCATCTCCAACTGCCACACTCCTGCTCCTCACCCCTCCAGAACCCCACTGCAACACAACAGATGCTCCCGACATTGCTGCACAAATTGCTCATTCTTCAGCACACCAGTAAGAACAGCAGGCACCAGAGCTTGGAGCTGACAAAGAGAACACTGCCTGAGCATTCCAAAAAAGAGGGGAAATGTGCAGTGTGAGATGACACACAAGCACAGAATGCCATCTCATAGAAAAGAACCTGTTTGAGTAACTCAGCCATTGAGTGCTGGTGGGGGAACCTGATGGGGAGGGAAGGAGCAGCAGCAGATGGAGGATTTCAGGAGGTCCTCACAAAGAAATGCCCTGTTCCTCTATCTGTTTGGACTGAAACACCAAATTTACAGAAAACAAGAATCACCTCACAGGAGAAGAACAGAACAGATTATAAAAGTAACTGAGAAACTTTTAGGGTCTGCAAACCTGACCCAAATGAGCACCAAGAAATGAAGCAATGTGGTTTTTATGTCGTTACCTATTGCTCCTTTGTGCCAAACCGTAACTCTGCTGCACGCTCTGCCACACCCACGGTCTGTTAGGAAAAACTGACAGCAGAAGAAAGGCTGGCAGGCCAGAGACTGCTTCTATCACAGAATGGTACAGGTTGGAAGAGCCCTCCAAGACCATCCAGTCCAACCTTTGACCAACACCATCATCTAACTACTAAACCATGTCCTTAAGGACCAGCTCCAAATGCCTTTTCAATGCCTCCAGGGATGGTGCCTCCACCACTGTCCTGGGCCATTCCAATGCCTGACAGCCCTCTCAGTGAAAAAACGTTTCCGAACACCCATCCTAAACGTCCCCTGGTGCAGCTTCCATCCATTTCCTCTGCTCCCATCCCAGTTCACTAAGGAGAAGAGGCTGTTTCCCTCCTTTCTCCAACCTCCCTTGAGGTACTTGAAGAGAGCTCTAAGGTTCTAAGGAGGAAACAGTGCTGGCTGGAACTGCAGTTGCTTTCAATCCCAGTTACTTGCCTTCAAATAACTCCTTTTCACAGGACAATTTCCCTGGAAATGCACCATACCTTGGGAGTAAAATCCAGTTGTTCTGCAGAAGCACTCCAACCATCACCAATCCCCTTTTTCTCAGATCTGCTTAAAAAGCAAAGCAAAGTGATGACACCTGTGCCTCCCAGATCACCCCTCAAGGAAGTGGTAGGTATTTGTAAAGTCTCACCTTTTCAAGCCTCCTTTGGAAAAGTCTTCCACTCCTGCTCAAACACGAAACGACATGGTGAAATTAGATTTGGCATGCTAAAAATTCAACAGTACATATGAACAAGGTACTCCTTGCACACATGAGTACACAGCAGAGGGAAAAGTTTTACTAGTTCATGTAGTATGATGTGTAATATTATGCTAGAGACAATACTAGCTGCTGCTCTAGCCAGTTACAAACTATTCTGAAAAGGGAAAGAAAATCAAACAGCATAACCCAACCAAAAGCTTAACCTCACACTCAGCCTGTTACTGCAGCACAGCAAAGAGACTCTCATGATGCAGGACACGTGCTTCATGGTGCCAGCCAGAGACTGCAGTAATAATGCCAAGAAATGTCCCCTGGACACTATCTGCTGTCCATTTGCCACACAGTTCTGATAAAACACCCTTAAGAACCCAGAGAGAATAAAACCTCCACTGTAGGGTCTGAGAGGCAAAGCACAAGACTAAATTCCATTGCATAAAAATATTAATTTCCTAAGATTCTTTTAGGGTTATGTGGCCTCGTAAGGACAGACTGGATTTTAAAACCTCAGAGAAGGAGGTAGGCGTTTGATCCCAGGACAATTTAATGTCACCTGCACGAGCTGCTTCTGCCTTCTTTGGAGCTGCACTTTCTGACAGCTGCTCACTAAGACTAAAGAAAGAGAGAGAGAGAGGAAACAGAGTTGTTAAAAACAACCACTTCCTGGCAGGTAACATTTAGCAGAAGAGTTAACAGCCATTTTTTATTCATCCTACACAGTTCACATGAATTCAGGGACTCCTAAGTACTTCTGAAGGGCAAGACACAGAACTTTCTGCAGGGCTGGTACACACTTCAGTGTTCCCTGCAGTCACCTTCATCCTATAGATGCACATTCCAAGTTATTAACTCCTGCTTGGTACACTCTTTCAGCCTAGCTTTTAACAAAGCGCACCTAACCACATCAGAGAAGGAACAACAAAATTATTCAACAGCCACACTTATAAGCACACCTAACCACATCAGAGAAGGAACAACAAAATTATTCAACAGCCACACTTATAACCGACCACTTCATTGAACCAAAAAGTTAAACGTTTACCTGGGATACCCATAAATACAAGCATAATCATCAGCTGTCCGCCCATCAGCATCTTTATGGGAAATGTCAGCACCGTAATGCAGGAGAACTTGGATCAATTTCATCTTCCCGACAGAAGCAGCCATCATGAGTGGGGTTCTGAAAGATCCAGATGTGCTATGAAGTTATCATTTTACACAGACAGTCAATATTTTCATTCCTGCGTGCTCTCAGCTTGCTCTCCCATTACTTGACAATGAACAAAAGAAAAAGCAGGTTCCATTAAAAGCAACAAGAACATGGGAGAGGGAGTCAACACAACTGCATGGTCACACCAAGCTGCCACACGCACACCACTTCAGTGCACATGGAGGCTGCTGTGCCTCTCAGCAATCCCACCGAAAGAATACTCAAGGGACCCATGTGGATAAACCCCTTACCTTTGTTGCTGGTCTCGAGCATGCACATCAGCTCCCATTCTCAGGAGAAACTCAGCTGTCTCTACCTGACCTTTGGAGACAGCAAGACTGAGTGGGGTAAAGCCCTCCTGAAAGGACAGACAAATACACCAAGTTAATCATCCAAGTCAAAAATAGTCTTCAACAGAAATATTGCTGCCACTTTCTGAAACAACTTCCTTTAGAAACAGAAACATGTACCTTATTCTTGGCATCAAGATTGGCATTATGATCAAGTAACAGCTCCACAACTTTAGGACTGCAAGACAGGACTGCCAGGTGGAGGGCGGTGTTGCCAACAACGTCTCTGAGGTTTGGGTCTGCACCACACTTCAGCAGAAAACCAGCACAGGCTTGGTGCTGGAACTGCACTGCCTGAGAACACACGAAAAAAGGGAAGACTTCCAAAACTCACATTTCACTCCATCACAGCTCGCCCAGCTTCTGACCACTGGCAAAGAAGAGCACCTGCAAAGATGACCTGACAGGTGCCTGTTCCACTCCAAATCCAACAGGCGTGTTTCCGCACAGCTCTGCGCACAAGAGTCCTGCCAGACACCTCTCCTTTCATGCACACTCAATAAGCCCCTCTTCCAAGAGCAGAACTTCTCTCACTCACCATCATCAGGGGTGTTCTCCCAAAATTATCAACAGCATCCAACTGGCAGCGGTGCCTTACTAGAAACGTGACGACCTCTGTGTGGCCGTTTGCAGACGCCAGATGGAGAGGTGTCCTGAGAATTAAACATGGGAGCTTAACACTGACAGACAAGGAAAGAACCAAAGCTGTGGCACCACCCAGCCCGGGGGACCCTGCTGCTCCTGCTGCTGCTGCAACCCCGCACACATCACCCACAGGGCAGGAGAGACCTCAGCAGCTGCAAGAGAACCCTGCAGGGAGAGCAGGGCCAAGCAGCAGCCCAGCACCTCCAGGAGCACTGGCGCCCACCCAGCAGCTCCCGGCACTGGAAAGCTCTCAAGTTCCCCCTCCCAGCTGACAGGGCACATCTTGCTTTGCAAGCAATCAGCTCCAAGGGGATCCCACACAAACCCTGCAGGGGGGATGCTCCCGCACGCCACCCGAGGTGTCCCAGCAGCGGCCACAGCCCCTCACCGATTCTTCCTGTCGCGGCGGTCGATGCCCCAAATCTTGATCCACCAGCGCCAGCGCCTCAGCCAGGCCAGGTGGCCGCGGGCAGCCGCACCGTGCAGACTGCCCAGACCTTGCTGCTGAGGCTTAGGGGCGCCGGTGCCGGCAGCAGCAGCAGCGCGGGGCTGCCCAGGAGCGCTGCCAGAGCAGGGAAGCTTCTGCTTCTTGTTGAAAAGCCCCATCCCAGGAGCTCTGCGAGCTGCGGCACGGGCACAGCCCTGCGGGAGCAGTGGGAGGCAGCCGGCCGAGCCGGGGGGGTATAAAAGGGAGAGTCAGGAGAAGGGAAGGGCAAAGGCAGGGACAGGGGATGTAGGAGAAAGGCAGGGATGAGGCGGGAGCAAGGAGCAAACCAACGGCGAGGAGCACGAGCAGCCAGAGAGGCAGAGACCAGCACAGCTCAGCACAGGAGCCACAACCGTAGAGTCACCACCAACGGCACTCGCCAGGGGCAACGGTGGGCGGGGCCGAACCACCCTGTGGGGGGGGGGAGGGGGTAGAAGGGGCCGAACCAATTCACGGGGGGGGGGGGGGGGGAACGAAGGAAAGAAAAAGGCATCTGAGAGAAGCTGAGAAACTCTCCCCCATCGGAATGAGTCATACAAAGAATTGTTAAGTTCTTCCCCTGAGGAAGAGGCTTCTTCATAACCAACTAAAATGAGCAGCTAGAGAGGGTAAAAAATAACCCTTCTTGTGTGGATAGTGCCCAGCTGGCTGTACTTAGGATTCTCAGAGCTAGGCAGTGACCCTCTATTGGTGTGTGGTGGCTTTTTGTATCAAATACTGTGCTGAATGCTGTGAGCTCTCTGTCACCAGCTTATCCCATCTTTGCAGTCTGCACAACCACTTCTGGTCTCTCACCACATATTTAAATGGCAAACTAGCTTCCTCTGACTCCACAGAGCTCACTGCAAAAGTTCCACTGCCATTGTACAAGTACACGGTGTTTCCCTAGACAAGTCTAACCCACAACTAGAGGGAAATGGACATCTAGAATTCTCCTGGCCTAATGGCAGGACAACTATCTTTTCCCTAACTCTTGGGAAAATGTTAACACAAATGTTAACTGTCACCATGCTCCATGTGCCACACCCAGCTACACAGAAAATCTTCTTAAAAGTTCCCTGCTGCAAACACATCCTCTGCAGGCCCCGGCACCAGCCTGACCTTCCACAGGCAGCCCAGCTTTTGAGCAGCCAGCCTGAAATGAGCCACTAATGGCTGTAATTAGCCCCATTGCTGGGCATCAGCCAGGGGAGAATTTAAAAGCAGCAACTTGCCTCAGGCTCTGAGTCTCACTGTTACAACTTTGTTATCTCCTGTTTCTGCTCTCAGAACATCAGATGTGATTGTTTTGAACTAACAAAAAAACCTGCACGGAACACTTGCATTCCTCACAATAACTGATCCCACAGCAGGGAATAAAAGCTGCATCAGTCAGTAGGGCTTTGCAAAGAGCACACAAGAACTCATCAGGTATGGGGCCATCAGAGGAGGAGGGCTCTTTGGATAAAGAGAAAGGCTTTTTCTTCTTTCCTCTGGCATATGCTTCCCTGGAGGCAGGGTGGGGAAGGAAAAACACAAAAGTTAAACACGGCTACATGGAAAAAGTTAAAGACAGGCACACGGAAAAATTTTCCAAGCTTTGGATTTTATCAAAGGAAGCAAGAGATGGAATTCTGCTCACCTCATGTAAGCCGTCTTAAATACATTTATATTAAACTACTTTTTTTTGGTTGCTTTGGCACTCCAATGCTTCCCCATGATTTCTCTTGTTCCCTTTTTGGTCAGTTCAGTTAGTTCCATACTTATGCATTAAGAGTTGGTATTGCATATTTCCCCATTCTTGTCAGCAGAGCTTCCTTTGTATTGGGATCTTTCACCTCCAGCATGAAACTCCTTGGAATTCCTGTGCTCTTTCTAACTCTGGGATCAGGCTCGACAGTTTAGGCTCAACACTCCTCATTTAACTGTTGCAGACCCACTGAAATGTCCATAACTTACAGCCAACTAAATTACTCTGCCAACACTGGGTTTCTAACGTAAAATTAACAAAATGTCTCAGAAACGGTGAACAGCTTCTGAAGGGCTTCCTTGTGTCTTGAAGCTGAATAATACTGCAGGATTACACTGAGGCTGATCAGGTACTCCCCTCCTGTCTTCCCAGCCTGGGATCAACCCTCTATAGAATAGTATCCAAATGGAAACATTTTGTAAACTTAAACCAATGACTTCAAATTATTAAAAATCAAAGTTTTGTTCACATCTCTTTTTATCCAGCTACAGATCATAACATAAGATTTAAAATAACAAAGCAAAGACTCTTGGGTTTTTTTTAAGTATTTGACAAGAAATTCCATATACCTCAATAAGCTGGGCCAGAGAAACAAGTGCAGAGGAGTCACTGATCTCTTCACAAAAAAATAATGAAAGGGTTTTTACATACCTGTTTTCAAGAAATAAAACCCCATCTGAATTAGAGTAAATACTATGAATGCGGTTTGGATAAATGCACTGTGGGAATTACCAGGGTCCCTGGGCCAGCTACACTCACGCTCACAGAGAGAGACATTCATGTGCAGCAAGGAATTCAAACTGATCAGTGACAGCATCACTGATGTCAGATTCAGACTGAGTGGTTTCAGACCTACAGACAAGAAGTTTTCAAGTTGAAACATGACACACCACTCCATGACCAGCAGAGGCTGTATTCTTCACACAACACAGACACACACTTGATGAATTTCTACATTCAGATCTCCTAACAGCTTCTCAAGTGCTCAGACCCCACAACTCTGGGTTAATGTAATGCCTCACCCCATTCTAGTGAAGAAAATTCAGTTATACCTAAAATCAGGATGACAAAAAAAAAAACATCCCACCCCTTAGTGATTTTTTTATACTGGAAGGACTATTTTGAAATGCAGAGTTACACATCATATGATTCCACCCCAGGTGGTGGAATCAACATCTAGAGCATTACCAGTCAGGTATTTCCTTGTGTTCCTTATCTGTATTTTAGCAGCAGCAGGACAGAGTTTGCAAAGCTGTAGAAAAATGCTGCCCCTTTTCCCAGTGTCAGTTCCAAGTGGTGGTATCCTGAAGAAAGGCTGAACCTTTGGGAAATGGAAGCAGCATCCAAACCTGAAGTCACCCAGATCCAAACATGTCCTGCAGGCAGAAGGGAAGAAAAATGACAGAGCTTTTACCCACAAAGGCACTGGGCTCCAATCTTGTGCTGAATGTGTCCACTGGGCTGTTGGCATTTTCATGTGCAGACAAACTATTCAACTGAACTGCTTCATCAGACAAAGCCCAAAGATCAAATGCAGAACTGCAGAATACCAACTTGGGGAGAAACAATTCTTTAACTGATAGCAATCTATTGAAGACATTTATGTACTCAGAGGGGCCCAAACAATTTCACCTCAGTTATGCAGCTTCAGGAAGAAATGTCCAGGCATTTACAGACACAAAAAGGAATTGTTTAGCTGTACAGAGGTGTCCTCAAAATGTTTGGGATATGTTGGTTTGAGTCGAAAGTAAGAAACAGTACCAAGTATAACAGTAACAGATAACAGTAACAGTGGGTTTTGGTAACATTTTCAAAAATTAGGAAAAAAAAAAATTAGGAAAAAAAACCTGTGCAAATGATGGCATTACACAGTTTTGCTATGCTGAATCAAATACATTGCATTTACAACAAAGACTGTGTTTTATTGGAAAATACTTTAAGTTAATGTTTGGGAAATTAATACAAGGGTACATTGTTTGGATGTAAACGCAGGCTGCAATAGAAAGTGTAAGACTGTGATTTTACATACAGCTTTTGATGTTCCACTCGCTGGCTCCCTTTGCCTTCCTCATGTTCCACTCACTGGCTCTGACTGGCTTCTAGAAGAACAAAAAAGGTGATCAGAACTCCAAATAAAGCACTTGTGTCCAACCTTAAGTAGTGAAAGCAGAGTATAAACTAGTTTTCTGATGCACAGAGTAAAACATGTTGAAGACAAAATTCAGTCCCTAACCCCACCTTTTCTTCTTCAAGATGCTGCTGTTCCTGCTGCCCCCCAGCCTGTCACTGCCCAGTGTCCCATCACCCCCAGGCCTTCACTACCCACTGCCAACCCCCAGCAGCCCCCTGGCTCTGCCATGGCTCCCTCAGCAGCCCTGGGCCCATCACTGCCCAATGTCCTTTCACTCTCCCAGACCCTCACCACCCCATGTCCCCCCTGTCACTCCCAGCCTGCCACCTCCCCGTGTCCCCTCCTGTCAGCAACCAGCCATGGCAGAACAGCCTGGGGGAGATGCAGTGGGCTTGGTGGTCACAGGGCCAGTGAAGGGAGGGGATGGCTCAGGGTGTCTGAGTGTCTCTTAGTGCAAGAGGATATAGAAAGAAACATTCTTGGGAACAAGTCCCCAGTGATCACCTGGTTTTTCCTTTTTCCCTTCCAGGTGATGATGGGCAAGCCCCAGGCCCATGCAGCCATTCTCTGCGCACAAGTCCCCTGGGGCTGGGTATCTGACACACGTTTAATAAAAGAACACAGCCCCAGAGATTTGATTTGTTCATCTTCAGCTGGGGGAAGGTGTGTGTGTGTGTGTGTGTGTGTGAGAGAGGAAGAGCTGCTCTCCCATTTCATTTTTGCACCTTAGCAAAAACATTGCATGATTTACACTCAAGAAATCAAAGGTAAGCGACGCAGATGGCTCCAACCACAAATTTCCACTGACTCCCTAGAAATATGCAAGACCACACTATCAGTCACACTGCCCTCCCTGCTGTAGAGGTGTCAGACCAGAAATGATGGTTTCAAGACAGAAAACACAACACAATCCAGCACAACAACAACAAAAAAACAACCTGAAGAAACCAGGTAAACAAACCAAGAGTCCCTAATCAAACCCTAAAAATGAAAACAAGCTTTCATCTTTGAAAAGAAAGCCCAGGGTGCTGGGGCCTGGCCCAGCTGCTCATCACTGCTCTTCTGGGGCTCTGCCCAGCTCCCTGCCCCCAGCTCTTCATCCCTCCCTCTCTCTCGTTTGCCCACCACAAGTTTGGGCTTTCACTGGCTGTCTCCCTCTCAACGTTTCCCAGTTCCTCCCTGCCTCTTCTCAGAGCTATTGCTGTTTCTCTCTCTCTTTGTCTCCACATCTTTCTCTCCCTCTCCTCTCCTGGCCTTATTGTCCCTCTCTCTCCTGCAGCCTCTCCCCTTTCCTGCCCCTCCCCTCACCCTTTCCCCTCTCTCCTGCTCCCTCTCCCACCCCTCTGTCACTCCCCTCTCCTGGGGCCTTTTCTGTCTCTCTCAGGCCCCTGGCCCGCCCCTGGCCCACTCTCTGTCCATCCCCCCTCTCTCCTCCTTCCCGCCCTTCTCCTCTCTCTCTCCCTCCCTCCCTCCCTCCCTCCCTCTCCCCCTCTTTGCCCCCTTCCCCTCCATCTCTTTCCCGCTCCTCACCACTCTTTTTCCTGCCTTCTCTCCCTGCCCAGATCCCCTTCCTCCTGCTCCCCCTCCCAGCTGGGCGGGGGCCGGGGCAGCCCCGGGGTCGGGCGGGCTCAGGCAGCAGGAGAGGAGGAGAGCCCCGGGGCATGCTGGGAGCTGTAGTCCCGGGGCATGCTGGGAGCTGTAGTCCCGGGGCATGCAGGGGGCTGCCCGGCGGCCATCTTGGTTCCCGGGCCATGCTGGCAGCTGGCATTTCCCCACTCTCCCCATCCCGCAGCCGGGGAAAAACTCCGGGAGGGCGGCATGGATGAGCCAGCAGCTCGTAAAAGCCCTCAAAATGAAGGAGGAAGCATGCAGAGGGGGGATGCAAGGGCAGGTACCCTAGGAGGAGTAGACAGGTGGTTGGAGCAGCTGGGGAGCAGGGCAGGAGAGCCACATCCATCCCAGGTAGAACTTAATCTTGCCAGGGGTGGAAAGAGGAATAAGAAAAGCTTTGAGAGGTACCTCTCTCAGGTGGGCTGAGAGAGTTGGGGCTGTTCAGCCTGGAGAAGAGAAGGCTCTGGGGGGGCCTTAGAGATCCTTCCAGTCCATGAAGGGGCTACAGGAAAGCTGGGGAGGGGCTTTTCACCAGAGAGAGTAGTGACAGGACAAGGATTAATGGTTTTAAACTGAAAGGGGATAGATTTAGGTTAGATATTAGGAAAACCTTCTTCCTCATGAGAGTGGCAGGATACTGGAAGAGGTTGCCTAGAGAAGTTGTTGATGCCCTTCCGAGGAAGTGTTCAAGGCCAGGTTGGACGAGGCTTTGTGACACCTGGTCTAGTGAGAGATGTCCCTGCCCATGCAGGGGGTTGGGTCTTGATGATCTTTAAGGTCCCTTCCAACCCAAGCCATTGTATGATTCTCTGCCTCCTTAGGAGCTGTGTCCTGACTTCTCTGCAGTACTTGAAAAAGCTTGGGTTTTGTTATGGGCAGCTCAGCAGACACCAGTGAGACTCAGTGCCTGAGGCAAGTTGCCTTTAAATTCTCTCCTGGCTGATGCCCAGCAATGGGGCTAATTACAGCCATTAGTGGCTCATTTCAGGCTGGCTGCTCAAAAGCTGGGCTGCCTGTGGAAGGTCAGGCTGGTGCTGGGGCCTGCAGAGGATGTGTTTGCAGCAGGGAACTTTTAAGATGATTTTCTGTCTAGCTTGGTGTGACACATGTGGCATGGTGACAGTTAACATTTGTGTTGACATTTTCCCCAGAGTGAGGGAAAAGATAGGTGTCCTGCCAGTAATTCCTGGTAGGCCAGGAGAATTCTAGATGTCCATTTCCCTCTAGTTATGGGTTAGACTTGTCTAGGGAAACACCCTGCACTTGTGCAATGGCAATGGAGCTTTTGCAGTGAGCTCTGTGCAGTCAGAGGAAGCTAGTTTGCCATTTGAAGATGACAAGTGAGAGAAAAGAACTGGGTTACACAAGAAGGGTTATTTTACCCTCTCTATCATAGAATCATAGAATTGGCTGGGTTGGAAGGGACCTCAGAGATCATCAAGTCCAACCCTTGATCCACTACCGCTACAGTTACTAGACCATGGCACTGAGTGCCACATCCAGTCTCTTTTTAAATATCTCCAGGGACGGAGAATCCACCACTTCCCTGGGCAGCCCATTCCAATGTCTGATCACCCTCTCAGTAAAGAAATTCTTTCTAATGTCCAACCTAAACCTCCCTCGGCACAACTTGAGACCGTGCCCTCTTGTCTTGCTGAGGGTTGCCTGGGAAAAGAGACCAACTCCTTTGAATTGGTTATGAAAAAGCCTCTCCAGGAGAAGAACTCTACCAGCTCTTTGTATGGCTCATAGAGGTGGGGGAGAGCTTCTCAGCTTCTCTCAGATACTTAAGGGACCATTGTCACCTGTAGTGGCAATGAATGAATGCTGAAGCTTAAACCAATGCAAGGTTTAAGGATTAAAGGAGGCTTTTCCTTTCCTTCAGCCCCCTTCCCCCTGTGAATTGGTTCGGCCCCTCCCCCCCCTCCCCCCCCCCCGCCCCCCCCTCCAACCCCCGCACAGGTGGTTCGGCCCCACCCACCGTTGCCCCTGGCAACTGCTGTTAGGGGCGACTCTGCCCTTGTGGCTCCTGTGCTGAGCTGTGCTGCGCTGTGTCTCTCCAGCTGCTCCTGGTTCAAGATCTGAACAGGTTGCACCTCGCTGCTGCCCACGGTCACCTGTCCTGGCTGAGGTTCTGGAACTCGTGGATCAAGATTTTGGGGCATCGACTGCCGTGACAGGGAGAATCGGTGAGGGGCTGCGGGCAGCATGCTCGGGTGGCCTGTGGGAGCATCCCCCCTGCAGAGTTTGTGTGGGATCCCCTTGGAGCTGATTGCTTGCAAAGCAAGATGTGCCCTGTCAGCTGGGAGGGGGAACTTGAGAGCTTTCCAGTGCCGGGAGCTGCTGGGTGGGCGCCAGTGCTCCTGGAGGTGCTGGGCTGCTGCTTGGCCCTGCTCTCCCTGCAGGGTTCTCTTGCAGCTGCTGAGGTCTCTCCTGCCCTGTGGGTGATGTGTGCGGGGTTGCAGCAGCAGCAGGAGCAGCAGGGTCCCCTGGGCTGGGTGGTGCCACAGCTTTGGTTCTTTCCTTGTCTGTCAGTGTTAAGCTCCCATATTTAATTCTCAGGACACCTCTCCATCTGGCATCTGCAAACGGCCACACAGAGGTCGTCACATTTCTAGTAAAGCACGGCAGCCAGTTGGATGCTGTTGATAATTTTGGGAGAACACCCCTGATGAAGGTGAGTGAGAGAAGTTCTGCTCTTGGAAGAGGGGCTTATTGAGTGTGCATGAAAGGAGAGGTGTCTGGCAGGACTCTTGTGCGCAGAGCTGTGCGGAAACACGCCTGTTGGATTTGGAGTGGAACAGGCACCTGTCAGGTCATCTTTGCAGGTGCTCTTCTTTGCCAGTGGTCAGAAGCTGGGCGAGCTGTGATGGAGTGAAATGTGAATTCTGGAAGTCCTTCATTTTTTTTTTTTTTTTTTGTGTGTGTGTGTGTTGTTCCCAGGCAGTACAGCTCAGAGAACAAGACTGTGTGACTTTTGTGCTAGAGCAGGGTGCTGACCCAAATCTTGCAGACATCGATGGCAACACTGCCCTCCAGTTGGCCATCCTGGCTCGTAGTAAAAACCTCGTGGGGCAGTTAATCAAGCATGGTGCCAAACTGGGTGCCAAGAATAAGGTAAATATAAATATTTCTTCAAGAAGTCCTTTCAGAAAGTTGCATCGATACTTCTTTTACAGATTTTTTTTTTTTACTTTGATTATTAAGATGATGCATTTCTCTGACTTTTCAGAAGGGCAGTACCCCACTAACTCTTGCTATCACTGAAGAACACGAGGAGATATTAGAAGATCTCCTGAAAGCAGGAGCTGATGTGCATGCTCGAGATGAGCAGGAGAAGGAGGGGGTGCAGGAAGAAGGAGGGGGTCCAGGAGGAGGAGGTGGTCAAGGAAGAGGAAGGGATCCAGGAAGAGAAGGGGATTCAGAAGGAGGAGGGGATCCAGGATTAGGAGGGGGTCCAGGAAAGCAAAGACTTTGGTTTGCTCCTTGAGTGTTTATCCAAATGTGTTCATTGTAAAGGAATGGGGAAAATACTTCTTCCGAGAGCAAGTTGGAATGAAAATAATGACTGTGTCTGTGTCAAATGATCCATGGCATTGCATGTTTTGAATCTTTCAGAACCCCACTCATGATTGCTGCTTCTGTTGGGGAGATGTATTTGGTCAAAGTTCTCCTTTCTCACGGAGCCAATTGTCGCAGCGAGGGAAGACTCGGACACTCAATATGAGTTATCAGCAAGCTTCATTTATTGATTATAGCACACTATATTTTTGCAGTCCTTAATAAGCTAATACATATTCTGTAATCTAACCACCCTATTGGATATTATTCTAAATGTCAACCCCACCTTAAGTTCCTTGGTTATCTACATCCTTCTGTTACATTCTTTAGCTAACCACAAGTCCCTTTTGTTGTATAATGGCTACAGTCAAGGACATAGTGCCCATACGAGGTGGTAGTTAGCAACATTCATGCAACATCGGCAGATCAGACTAGCTGAGTTTGATGTTTCCCAAGAACTTCTTCAGCCATCTGCAACATGTCTACATGGCCCTTGTCACACAACCAATCCTCCACAGCCAATATTTCCCATGAAGACAAAGATGGGAGGATAGATGTGGATTATGCTGATCTCAATGGCCATTTACGGTAAACTTTGAACTTTATGATTAGAATGTGGTGTGGTCTCTTCCTCTTCCAATAAACCTCTTCCAATGTCATTTTCACACCTTGAAGTCTCTCTTCCCTATAGATTTGCAGATTTGCTCCTCATCCCACGTGATCTGTCTCTTCCTTTTCCACTAAACCTCTTCCAGTCTTATTTTCACACCTTGAAGTCTCTCTTCCCTTTTCCCCTTTTATCTTCCTTTGGGAGGGTGGAAGGGGGGTGGAGGGGGTGGTACCAGAGCAATTCTGTCACCTGGGCTTTTTTTTTTTTTTTTTTTTTTTTTTTGGTTAGCACTGAGATTCTCTCAGGTGGTTCTCTGTGCCTAGAAGGCAGGCTGAAAAAATGTTCTGAGCAGGAGTTAATAACTTGGAAGGTGGGAATGTTTGTTTATAGGGTGAATGTGACTGCGGGGAATGCTGGAGTGAGTTCTGTGTGTATTACCAATACAAATACTGAGGAGTTTATGAATTTTTGAAAACATTTGCGGGGGGGGGATAATAAATTGGTGTTAACTGTGGTGCCAGCATGTGGTTCTTTTTACCAACTCTATTTCCTCTCTTTCTCTGTGCAGTGTAAGTCACTAGCTGGCAAAACTGGAGGACACAGAAGAAGCTCCTGCAGGGGATGCACTTCGATCTCCTGAGCAGGCAGGAGCTGCTCCAATTTTTTGGGGTGCACCTGCTGTGGACGGAAGAGGTAGGATCCTTATCTATGGAGGAGCTCAAGAGGAAAATGATGTTACCTTTTCGTGAGGTGGTTTGTATTGTCAGCACTGACTGTGCTCCCTGGTGACTTCAGTGCAGGCATCAGGAGGAGCAGCACAAGAAGCTTTGTGAAGTTGCTGATTTGTTACTTTTTGGCCTTGTCAGGCTGTTGTGATTTGTGTGCTCCACGTCTACTGCCAAGATTCTGTCCCATAGAATTAATTTTTTAATATAAATGAACTCTAGATTGGAACCTGTTCTTCTTTTAGTTTTTTTAAGTGTGTTATATCAGAACTCTGTGGCAAATGGGCAGCAGAGAGTGTTCAGGGAGCATTTCTTGGCATTAACAGTGCAGTCTGGCTGGCACTGCAAAGCGCATCATGAGAGTCCCTTTGCTGTGCTGCAGTAACAGAGGGTTAGGGGGTAAGCTGGGGTGATCCTGAGAGACTTTCTGAGGTCCTCTGAAGTGTATGTTTTGGGGAGGAGTCCTTGTGCCACATCCATTCCATGTGCTTGTGGTCAAATCAAGAGAAGCAGCACTCCCTCCTGCTCTGAGGCAGGCCCTCTCCTACATCGTCCCGATCCTAGTCGCAGTAGCCTTCCTAACCCTGGTAGAACGAAAAGTACTAAGCTACACACAAGCCCGCAAAGGACCCAACATTGTAGGCCCATTCGGACTTCTCCAGCCAATAGTGGAGGGGGTAAAACTATTTATCAAAGAACCAATCCGCCTATCAACATCCTCCCCCCTCCTATTTATCGCAACCCCAATGCTTGCCCTCCTGGGAGGGTTGTAAATGGAAATGTGGGGTAAATTGGAAATGTGGGGTTTTTTTTCTATTCCATTCCATAAACCAGGTGTGCAGAAAATGAAAAAGTGTAAAGAGGAGCAGATGTGGCAGCAGCAAGAAGTAAGAGCCAGAGACTGATGAAAAATTCAAAGCCAAAATCCAGATGATTTTATTTACAGAAAGTACAAAAAAAAGAAGGGGAGGGGAGTAGGAAGTGAAAAGGAAAGGGGAGGGGGAGAGGGGGGAAAGGGGAGGGGGAGAGGGGGGAAAGGGGAGGGGGAGAGGGGGGAAAGGGGAGGGGGAGAGGGGGGAAAGGGGAGGGGGAGAGGGGGGAAAGGGGAGGGGGAGAGGGGGGAAAGGGGAGGGGGAGAGGGGGGAAAGGGGAGGGGGAGAGGGGGGAAAGGGGAGGGGGAGAGGGGGGAAAGGGGAGGGGGAGAGGGGGGAAAGGGGAGGGGGAGGGGGGGGAAAGGGGAGGGGGAGGGGGGGGAAAGGGGAGGGGGAGGGGGGGGAAAGGGGAGGGGGAGGGGGGGGAAAGGGGAGGGGGAGGGGGGGGAAAGGGGAGGGGGAGGGGGGGGGAAGGGGGGGGAAGGGGGGGGAAGGGGGGGGAAGGGGGGGGAAGGGGGGGGAAGGGGGGGGAAGGGGGGGGAAGGGGGGGGAAGGGGGGGGAAGGGGGGGGGAAGGGGGGGGAAGGGGGGGGAAGGGGGGGGAAGGGGGGGGGAAGGGGGGGGAAGGGGGGGGAAGGGGGGGGAAGGGGGGGGAAGGGGGGGGAAGGGGGGGGAAGGGGGGGGAACGGGGGGGAAGGGGGGGGAAGGGGGGGGACGGGGGGGGATGGGGGGGGTAAAGGGGAGGATGGCAAAGGGGAGGGGGACTACGCATCAAAAAAATACCAGGGAAGGGCAACAGGGCTGTCATCCATCCAACCAACTAAGAACATTTATTCAGACTGACAGAAACATCTTTTCATGTCTTCTAATCCATCACAAGAATCAGCTCCCAAGGATGTAATTTAAAGTTCATCAGTGTCTGGCAAGAAAAGAGATAAGATTCTTCGTGTTACTTTTACAGGAGAGAGGGGCAAAGAGGTCACTGTCAGAACATTATGGCTACGAAGCCAGAGCTGAACACTCTCTGTGGTTAAAAGCAGACAGCAACAGAAGGAAATTGGCTCAGGGGCTTCCTGCTTTCAAACAGCACCGGTCACTCCAAAGCTGTGACTCTGGAGTAATCATCACAAAATAGGTGCAACTCCTCCTGGGCCATCAGGCCTCACATCACAGAACAGGTTTGATGCCACGGATGACAAACATTCAACTCCCCTGACGATTGCCTGAACACTACTCAGTGAGCTTTCCCTAAAGAAAGGATAACTTTTGATTAGCCTCTTCTTGCCTATTCAAATAAAAAGACTGCAACAGAGGAGCTACAAACACAAGCAATGAGCAAGGGACAGCAAAGACCAAAAACTGACAGCAGAGGGTGTGTGTTATGGGTCAGTGCTGAAGGCAGCCACTGGACAAGGGAGGAGAAGTGATGGCTGAAGTCTGAAACTCTGTGTAAGGGCTCCTTTTATGTTTGTGATTGAGGATTAACTCCAGTGAAAGGTGACTTCAGATTAAGCCAAGTGTATCTGTGTGGAGGAAATAGGTAAGATTCCTTTCTGATGGGTTTTGTTTTGGGTTTTTTTTTTTTCAGGCAGCTGTTTAAAGCTCTACAAAGCATTTTGTAAGCAGAAAGTTTCCACGTTCAAGTAAGTGTAAAGCTAGCGGAAAAAAACCCTGTGCTTAGCACAGGAACTAAACAGATTTCAAGATGTTGTTTTCAAGAGGTAGGAGCAGTCATCTTTTTACTTTTACATAACACATTACCATGTCCAGGTTCTTCAGAGGCAAATTCATCCAGTTCCCACCTGTACTAGAATTATACAGAAAACACACCATTAACATTGTGCAATATTAAACTTCTAAAACATTCTTCAAATCCACACAAAAACAGGCAGTAACTCCAAGGGCCAAAGAAGTGAGGCCATAAACCAGCAGAGTGGAGGGAAGGGCCCCCTCTGCAGGACTAAAGGGAGAGCAGTGACCAAATTCACAGCTCCTCCAGGAGAACCCCTCTACAAACCCAAATGCCTCCTACACACAGTGGATCTCCCACACTGAAGTATGAAGTGAGATTTGTTGCAGATTTATTTATTGTAGTCAGACATCCTAGGTAAGAAAATTTTATTTAAAGCTTAGCTGGGAACATCCTATGGCATCATCTTTGGTTTCTGGGCACTCTTGGAAAACAGCACTCAAAACCCAAACTTTTCACCCCTAGCACACCTAGATGTTGTGTTGGGATGAGGAGGAGTTACACCATGAGTAATCCCTGCAAATGAGTTGTAAGTGAGGATGGGATTTCAAAATGTTTACCTTGGCTGCAGAAGAGGAAATCCTGTTCATCAATAATTCTGCTCCTATGGGTGAACTGGGATGCCTCCTACTGGACTTGGACTTCTGTTCAGAACCAGGATGTCCCAGGTGAGTTGAGTGGTAAACTGGATTTGCAGCCACTGATGGGAAGTGTGTTCTTCCACCTTCCACGAAGCTTTCTGTAGGCTTTTCCTATTTTTTTTTTTTTTTTTTTTTTTTTTTTCCCCCATCAGTTCTGAAACATTCAGACACAAAGAATTATCTCTGGTAGGAATAGATTAGGAATGACCAAACCCATTTGACCTGAAGGGTTCTGGGGAGCCTATATCATAGGAGCCAAACCTGCAAGAGTTACCAAGACTTGGGATTGCTCAGCACTAAAGCTTCAAAGCAATCTGTGAACGGAGTTTGCTCTGGAATTTTGGGACAACTTCATCTACCTTGGTTTTAGCCTCTCCCAATTCCTTTTCCAAGCCAGGTTGGCTTCCTCCAGGTTCCTGCAGCGCCTCGTAGCAACTTCCAGTGAAGCTTCTGCCACAGACAGCTTTTTAATGTCACCTCTCTGACATTAAATGAAATGGTTAGATGAGCATGAAAAAAGTCATAAGGACATGAATTCTGTCTTTAACTTATTTGATTATTCAGTTACAACTGTCTTGAATTCAAAAAGTAGGAAACTTTTGCCTGCCACCAGCAGTCAGCCCCTCCAAACTCACGGAGCAGCTAATGGAGGTTTCTGTTTTCTAATACATAAAAAAATATTATAGTATAGATAATATTATACTTTTTGAACAATACACCAGCATACACTGAATCATGTTATTTTTTTTAACCAAACCCAAAGCAACCTGTTTGATGCAAGAGCCACAGGTTGACTGCAGATACTACTCTGGTGACTAAAGGCATGACTTTGTATGAGATGGTTCTTGGGTCTCTTTCTGCATTCTACAAAGAATTAAATTAATACATTAAATTAATAATTAAATTAAGACATTAAATTAATACCAAGTTAATTTTAGAGTAACAACTTTCATAAATCTGGACAGTCCCTCCTTTCCTCCAGCCACCCACCCAACTACCATCTCCCAAAGGAACCTGGTGTTTTGGCACTAGGAATACAAAGTTTTTCCCAGGGTAAAACCATTGACAGCACTCCTGGAGTTCTTCCCCCTCTTCCCTTTTACAGAAACTGAAAAAATGAAGAATAAGGTGGTTATATCTGACACATGCAGGTATTCACCTCACTCAAACACCCCAGGGTTGAGAGGAAGAAAGAAATGGAATTTTAAAGCACTGTGCACATCACTATTCACAGACAAACAGCGTCTAACAGGACTAGTTCCTGTTTTCCAGAAAATAAAAATTAACAAAATGGGTACAGCAACTTTTAAAACTTTGCTGTGCCTGGGACTGGTGGAATTTGCAGAAAAAAACTTTAACATTCTAATCAGTCTTCTGACAAGTTAATTAGCCTAACACAGCCACACAGAAGAAATTTAAATATTGCTGCACATCACAAAATAGAGAAGAGAAAGCTTAGTGGCTGAAATTGACTTTTTTGAGGAACAGGCAGGTCCCAAAAGACAGAATGCAGAAATGAACAGCAAAACACTGCTTAGAGCCTTCAAATATGCAAAAAGTGTGTCCTTTACCTCCCTTTTTTTTTAGTTTTTCAGCCTCATAGTTTAAGACTTCTTCTCTTAAACCAGCACACTTGGCCTTTAATTCCTTGTTCATCTTTTCCAGCATGGAAACTTGCTTTTCAGCAGAGTTTGTGGAAAGTGTCATTAAAGCACCCCTGTGCAGCAGCTGATGGAATAAATGGCTTTCCCTCTGGAGCTGGGCCAGTGCCTCCTGTGTGGACAGGATCACAGAATCATTAATGCTGGAAAAAAACCTCTAGGATCCTCCAGTCCAGCTGGGAAACCAACACCACTAAACCATGTCCCCAAAGTCAGAATAATGTGCTCCCCTCTCCCCTGAGGTGTTACACAGGACTCCAGACCCCTCTGCCCAGCCCTGCCCCAGATAATCCAACAGGATGCCTGCCCTATTCCCCTCATAAATACCCTAAGAAAAAAGTCTTTTCAAACACTTCTTAGCATGGCCCAACACACATGTTTTGCAGATGCAGGGAAAGCATCAAAGGTCACCAAATTCCAAGGTTTCTTGCATGAGCTTTCTCTTACAAAGAGGAAGACCAAGTATGTTTAATCACACACATCAGCCTTTTACAGACAAATCTTCTTTACTTCAAGATGTATTTTGTATGGGGGAAAAAAATGCATTTGACTGCATTGTTTGCAGGAACAACACAGCCCAGCTGGAAATAAAGCACAGAACAGGAAATACCCAGCATTGTGGAAACGATTTTTCCCCACCCTAAGAAAACTGTACCCAACTTCAGACAGCAACACCACCTTCCTCTGCACGACTCTGCCATCACCAGTAGTCACTTTCTGCTCATTTTCTTTACCTTATTGTAAAATTTACTCTATAATTACTCTCAATTTACTCTATAATTTTACTTAGCAGTCCGGACTCTAATTCAAAACATTTGGCTTCACATACCTGCACCCCAGAGTTGTCAGTGGCTTCCTTTAGGCTTTTTTTTTTTTTTTTTTTTTTGCTGGTGATGACACATGGAAAGTTCACCTCCAGGGAAAACCACAGTCTTCTTCCAAGGATTTTTCCAGCAATGGAGAGCAGAGTTATAGCTCAGTAGTGTGAGCAGTTTGACTTTTCTCCTTTCTTCTTCTACAGGGTGATGACTGCAGCGTGGTGTTTTCACCAAAGCTGTTTCTCACTGGATCTTTTGGAAGACAGTGAAATTTTAGAGGTTCTCTTCTCTTTGTCAACAATTCTTGGAACTCTCAGGTGTTTTCCTCAAAGCAATCTTTGGTTTTCTTTGAGGAGCACCCTGGGGATTCTTCAGAGATTGCAGAATGCTCTTTTTAATGTGCTTCCAGAGCACTTCAGGAGAGAGAGCTATGGGATGATCTAAAAGCCCAGCTTGAAGGTTTACCGGGAAGCTGTTTCTCACTGTACCTTTTGGAAGACAGTGAAATTTGAGAGCTTCTTTTCTTTGTCAACACTTCTGGGATCTCTTGGGTGAGATCCCAATCTTTGATTTTCTTTGAGGAGAACCCTGGGGATTCTTCAGAGGACTGCAGGATGCTCTTGTTAATGTGCTGCCAAAGCACTTCAGGAGAGGGATCTATGGGATGATCTAAAAGCCCAGCTTGAAGGTTTACCGGGAAGCTGTTTCTCACTGTACCTTTTGGAAGATGGTTCACTTTGAGCCTCCTCCCTGGGATGCCACCCCTCTTAGGTTTGGGCTTCAAGCAGAGGGGTAAGTCTGCATAGCACAAGGCAGTGGTCTGTAGGACATTCTGCACCAGGCACCGCTCGGCTAGGACGGACACGGCCAACATTTCTCTGGCGCACTAAGACACAGTCAGTGAGGTGTCAGTGCTTGGATCCAGGATGCTTCCAGGTTGTCTTCAGGCTGTCTTTCTGCTGGAAGAGAGTGTTGGTGATGGTGAGCTGCTACTCAGCACAAAACTCCAGCAGGAGACATCTATTGTCATTACAGTTTCCAACACCGTGCTTGCCCAGGACTCCTTTCCAGGCTTCATAGTTCTTTCCTACTGCGGTGTTGAAGTCACCAAGGATTATGATCTTAGCATCTGCAGGAACCTTTTGGGTGAGGCAGTGCAGGTGGGTGTAGAATTTGATTTTTTTCTGCATGGTCAGCCTGGAGGGTTGGGGCACACATACTGAGGAGAACAACATGGTGCTTGTTGTGGAGTGGGAGGCGTAAGGAAAAGATGAGACCCCCAATGAGCGGTCGGCAGATTTTCAAGTTTGGAGGCCTGGAATATCCATGAATAAAAAGCATAATCCTCAGCTGTCAGCCCAGCAGTGTCTTCATGGGAAACATCAGCACTGTAATGAAGGAGAACTTTGATCAAATGAAGATTCCTACCAGCAGCAGCAATCATGGGTGGGGTTCTGAAGGATTCAAAACATTCTATGAAAGGGATCATTTTACACAGACTCTGTCATGATTTTCATTCCTGCTTGCTCTCAGAAAAAAGGTCCACAGGACCACACCCCATTAACTTGTGCAAAGGAATAAAGAGAAAAAAAGAATCTTGTTTCCCACTAATTCGTTCCATTCATATCTCTGTGGTTCTCATCCATGCCTGAGGAAAGAGAAAAGGGTGGAAATAAAGCCAGCACACTGATTTCTGGAAAAGAGAATGAAGGGCCAGGCAAAATACAGACCCTTTGGGGAATAGAACTTGCCTGCACTGTTCTCCTTCCCCCCACCTCCCTGGAAAAGATATCCCAACAAGCTATCCCAAACCTCCCCCTGAGCAGGTACTTCTCATCTCACTGCACATCTCTTCATATTGGGCTCCCTGGCAGCACTCACCTTCCCAAGAACTCTTTTTCAGAAAGCAATGTTGACTGACTGCCTCCCCACCCAGGGTGCTTGAGCACAGAGTGAGCTGCACCCTGTGAGACTCTGGGAGATGATACTCAGAGGCTGGGAGCTCAACTCCACAACAGCACTGGCACTCCTGACACAGCCACTCTCACAACCAAGAACTTTCTGAAGATCACAACTGGCAAGGAGGGGTAAACCAGCCTACTCCTAGACTTTCAACAAGTTCCACTCTAACAGGTGAAATCCATGCACTCTCACCCCACAGAGCCTTCACTGCCACAGAAGCCACAGCAGGACAAATACATCAGGGCTGAAAGTAATCTGCAGCAGTCATTCTTTCCATTGGACCAAATAGCAACTGCAACATTCTTGCAGCCTTAGGGTTTCTATCACGAAGTTGGAACCAAAACCCAAAAGCATCAAGAGACAGAACATTGCCAGTATAAGATTCCACCCAACATTAAACAGTACTTGGCTACAAACCTTGTACCTGGCTGCAGGGAAAAGGGACTATTGATTATTAAGGAGACGAATAAGAAAGAAAAATGGCCTTCAGTTCCAAGGTCTTCTTCAGGGAGAAAGAAAAACATGTAAATGAAGCAAGTTAAAACATCAACAGTGCCAAGACTCCTGTGACACAAGAGTGCAGATGGAAAACAAAATCAGAAAAGGAACAGAAACAGACCATATGGTTTGGAACTACAAACGAACTGGAACAGCCCTGCTCATGGATTCTCTTCAGCAGAAGTAAAGAACAGGATTTCAAAATGCTTACCCATGCCTCATAGGCTGCAACCCTGTTTCTTCTTCTTCTAATGCACTTCTCATGGAGTGCAGTATTGGCTTTCTGTAGTTCATTAAGACAGAGGGAGGGCTAAAGGAACCTTCCTCACAAATACGCCATCTCAGGTTTACAGATATAATGCTGACCAGATGCAGAAGAGGAAGTTTTGGAGGAAAACACACAAGAAAAAAAGTCATCCCTTAAAACACTGCAAAAAGCACGTACCCACCTTTTCAGTGTTTTGTAGGCATCTTCTCTTTTTCACTTCCTCCAGATACAGCTTTTCATATTTTTGCTTTAGAACAATGCTCTCCCTCAGGGTCCTTTCACTGTCCAACTCCTGTTCAAGGTCTCCAATTCTGCAGAGCAGTAGCTTTCTCTCTGAATTCATCGTTGTCATGGGCTCTGCTCTGTTCCACTCTGTCCTGGGAAGCTGCCTGCTCCTGAAGCAAGTAACACACTTTTACCCACCACAAAGAAAAAGGGAACTCTCCCACCCCTCAGCTGAACCTGCCCAGTGTCAAGGGCACCGATTTCCTCCCTGAGGCACCTGAGCCTCCTCACTCCCCTCAGCAACCCAGGCAGAACCCCGGAGCTACCACAGGCAAGAATTCTTCTCCCTCAGAAAGAATCCCTCCCTCTCAGCACTGTTATTCATCAAAGCTTCTAAAGAAGGAACACTGTCTCTGTAGGAGAGAGCAGAGAGAAAAGGGTTCCTCAAGGAAGGAGTCGTCCCCCCACCACCACTTTGGTGGCTTCTGTTCTCAGAACTGATGGGTGATGTTTCTCACCTCTGCATGCAGCTGCTGTTTGGGCTTCTCCAGTTGTTCCTGGTTCCTCCCCAGGATGGACATCTCTGCTCACTGAGCCTGAGTTTGGTTTTCTCCCTGCACGCCTGCCTCAGGCTTTGCCTCCAGCTTCCAAAAAAGTTCATCAAGCTCTAGACAGAGACAAAAAACAAACAGAAAAGAAAAGGAACTCAGCAGGATATAAGAGAAGTCAATCTATGAAAAATTGGTAAAGGGCTGGGCACCAGGACTGTATTTGACAATTTGACAAACATCTGCTGACTCAGTACCAAAATCAGAGTGAAACCAAGGGCTTCCTTTTAAAAAAAGAACAGCTGTCACATCATTTCTGATAGGATTCCTCAGGTTCCCAGCCCTTCTCAGTTCTCCTGCAGCAGGTCACACACCAAGAGGCACCAAACTGATAGCATTTCACCCACAGGCCTACCTGGAAAAGCACTGGGACTATTCTGCTGGGAGATGCTCGTGTGCCCATGGGAAGTCGAACACACCCATACCTGCCCACCCACCTTCTGGTTTCAGCACAAACACCACATCTCATGCTTTAGAGGAATTTTTACACACTGTCAGCACAGTCAAGCTTCATTATGGAACTGACAAACACACAATCTATTTTTTCTCTACACTGAGAAATTTTTAAATAGTGGTTCAGAACATGGCCTTTACTGAAGGAGGAAGATGTATTCTCCACTGTAGGTGAAAGCTGCAGTTTATTTTAAAAATGTGCAGGAAATATCAGCCTTTCTTTAGGCCCCCATGCTCAACTACAGCTCTGTCCTTCTCTTCCCCCCCTCCAGAAGCAGACTTTTTCTGTATCCATTGAACATCAGACTTGATATCCTGTCAGTCATTAAAAGGGGAGGAAACTGGCACGGTGGAAACTTGAAAGAGGCTCTAACAGAAGGAAGAAGCTTCACTTATTTGAGAGGACAGGAGACAACGGATATATGCTTGAGCATAGGAGGTTCCATATAAATACGAGGAGAATTTTTTTCCCTGTGAGGGTGACAGAGCACTGGCACAGGCTGCCCAGGGAGGCTGTGGAGTCTCCTTCCCTGGAGACATTCAAACCCCACCTGGATCTGTTCCTATGTGACCTCCTGCAGGTGACCCTGCTCTGGCAGGGGGTTGGACTCCATCATCTTTTGAGGTCCCATCCAACCCTAAACTTTCTCTGATTCTATTTAAATCTGCCTCAATGTAATGACCTTCCCTGTCATTCAAAATAACTCTTCCAAGAGCAACACAAAAACTTGACAAACTTTTGCACTAATCATGAGCCCCAGCAAAGGCAGGTGACTTTTCTTTCATGCTACTCAGCAGCAATAACCGCCTCAAAAGCACTTTTGGGAACTCTGCTTCTGGGTCCCCAGGACAAGGGAAAGGTGGGCTGAGACAGCCACTAGTGAGCAACAAGTTCAACAACATTTTCTGCATCACCTCACTGCACCGTGCCCAGGGAAGCAATGACACCATTTACAAAAGCAAAACCTGAACTTTCTCCAGCTCAAGTCATGCCTAAGATGGGGATTGAGGGTGGCCTTGGGCAAAGCCAGCTTCATACAGTTCTTCTGAGTGATGGTGGCATTCCATATGGTGGCCTGGACTGGGTCTCACTGCTCTCAGCCCTGACACTCACCCATGGACACCATATCCTGGCAGGAAT